>NC_136920.1:19544189-20099920 GCF_949752795.1 Hyperoodon ampullatus
GGAGAAACATATCTCTAAAGCAGGGTTTCTTAAGCTGGTACTATTGACATTGTGAGAGCTGTCCTGTGCACTGGAGGATGTGTGGTAGCATCCCTGGCCTCTACCCAACAGATGTCAGCAGCACCCTCCCTAATATACGACAACCAAAAATGTCTCCAGATACTGCCAGATGTTCCCTGGGAGGGCGAAGTCACTCCTGGTAGAGAACCCCTGCTGTAAAGAAAAGCAGTAGGATAGAGAATAATGATGATAATGAAAGGTTATCATTTATTTCCAGAGCACTTACCATGTGTTCAGGTCCTGTGCTAAGGGCTTTATATCTGTAACCTCATGAGGCAGATTTTAATCCTCATTTCTCAGATGAGAAAACAGAGGCTCAGAGAAATCAAGTGACTTGCCCAGGGTCACCTGGCTACTAGGTGGCAGAAATGGGATCCATATCCAGGTCTGTTTGACTCTAACGTGCACATTCCCAATCATGTTATTTAAAGCTTTACTGGGCTTTTAAAGCTCTGTTTATGGTACCCTTCAAAGGTACTATCTTTTGGGTGTAGGCCCTTTACTTAAATCAAGTCCCCAAGAAAAGAGCAGAATTAAGTCCTATCTGGGAAGGATTCTTCTGAAGAAATTCGATTGGAATGGACAGGAAGGAGAACTTCGGTTCTGTATAGCTCTTTTTATACTGTAGGAATTTACCAATGATAGAAAACTGTTTAAGACACAGGCAGGGCTCTAGATTTAGATTTTAATAGAATAGAAAAAAACAATTTGGAAGAGTTTCAAATGAACCCTGTTTAAATTAATAAGTTAAAGAATTGAACAACAGGTTTCACAATAAAGCTTATTTTTCTTTTATGTTTAAGAAATTCACTTGAAAAATGTTTATTGAGCATCCGTTATAAGAGACTGGGAACTGTGTTAAGACACTAGGGATACAGAGAGGAATAATAAAAGGGCCTGCCCTTGAGCTCACAGTCTACTGAGAAAGGTAAACAAACAAATTATTAGAACACAATAGGGTTAAGTGCTAGAGTGAAGGTACAGAACAGCTGCATAGAGGAGACAGCAACTAATGCTGCCTGAAGGTACCAAGGAAGAGATGGCATTGGAGTTTGAAGTGTAAAGATGAGTGACATTTTAGCACCACTGAGGTGGCAGAAGGGCATTCCGGGCAGAGGGAACAGCATGTGCAAAGACAAGGAGGTAAAACAAGAGCAGGGTTGGTTCAGAGAATGGTACTGAAGGGGAAAGAAAGGCTGGGTTGTGTGCCACACTAGAAAGTTTGGTCTTTATGCTGCAGGCACTGGGGAGCCTTTGAGCGCACCACTCTCCACCTTGTTCACAAGGATATCATAAGACACTCTGTTAAATGCTTTGCTTTAATCTAGTTACATTATGTCTATGACACTTTCCTGGCCTTCCAGTCTACAAGCCCTCACCAAAGTGGGAAATGAAATTAGTTATGCATTATTAATTTTATTAATTCTTAGAAAATCTACAATGGCCCTTAATGATCCCTACTCTTCCCCCATGGGCTCACAAAGTACTGGTTTAATAATTTGCTTTAGAACTTTGTCAGAATTTATCACAAACTCCTTATCACTTGGTAGTGGACAGAATCCATACTTATTTGAAAACTGAGATACTGAACCTCTCCAGTCTTCTCTTGCTTTAGAACTTTTCACTTTAGTGACAGTGACGCTTTAGTTCCATGATCTCATTTGCAAGTATATTCAGTGCCCTACCCAGACCGACCTCCTTGAATCCATTTAAAATTGTCTAAGTGCTCTCCTATCATCTCAACCACCCTGAGCTTTAATTTTCACTTTTACAAGAAATTTTTAGTTTTTGTTTGTTAAAGTAATATAGGCTTATTATGAAATATTTAGAAAATGGAAAAGAATGTAGAAGAAAACAGAAAATCACCTGCAGCCCTATCAGCACCCAGAGATGATCATTTATGACATTTTAGTGTATTCTCTCCTATACTTGTTTCTATGTGCTTGTTTATTTTAGCATATTTCATCAAATCTAAGATGTCATAAACTGTAAGGTACACATTATTTTACATGATTTAATAAAGAAAAATGTTGCCAATTATTATTTAAGATACTATCAATTGTAAGATGATCTCAATTTCAGAGACACTGAAATGTGAAAAACAATGTAGTCAAAATATAGTATATTTATTATTTTACAAAAATTGAAGTATTCTCTATATATGCTATTCTATAAACTGTGTTTGTTCACCTACTAAATTATAAACATCTTGGCTGCACAGTACACGGCAAGAACATGCTGTCATTTATTTAGGCAACTATCATCATTTAGGTATTTTTCAAATTTTTATTATGATAAGCAGCACGATGATCAATCTCTGTACTTCTATCTTTCACACTTGTAAGATAATTTATTTAGGGTAAATTACTAGAACTGTTGGCATTTTTTAAAATTTTCTGATACATCTAGTCAAACTATCCCAAAATTCATTTTATTAACTCTCACTGTGTATTACACAAATAATTTGACAAGCAAAAATGGCATATCACATTTTATGTTTGCACTTCCTTGATTGCTAGTGAGGCTGAACATTTTATCACGTTTAGTGGCTGTGTGTGTGTGTGTGTATGTGTGAGTGTGTATGTGTATTTGGTGAATTGCCTATGTACTTTGTACATATTTTATTGAAATGCTGTATTTTTTCTATCAATTTGTAGGTGCTCTTAAAATGATGTTGATATCCTTTGCTTATCATATATTCTGTAAATATATATAAACATTCTGTAAAAATACTTTGTTTCAATCCTTTGTCTTTCTATTTTGTAGTGTTTTCTGATGCCAGAATTATTTTATTTTTCTCTCTGCTTTAGAAAGTCCTTTTTCACCTTAAAAGTATATAAATATCCATTTGAATTTTCCTCTTTTATGTTTTTATTACATTTACTACTTAATCCATTGGAGGTTTCATTGCTATAATCATGTTTTATAGTTTGAATATCTTTTTCCTTGCTACTGCAGACGGACCTATTAGAGGAAGTGTTGCTTTTTTTCCATAACATGTTAGCACATGCTATTTTTCTTAAACAGTAAAGCTACTTCATACTTTCAACTCTAGTCATGACAAAGTATCCTTTTTGGTGTCCTTCGTATTCTTCTCAAATCACAGATCATTCTGGGATTTAGCCAAGTTGACCTCATTCTTTACATTCTATTATGTATCCTTTGCTTTCAGCTTTGGTAAATACAACTTAAATAAGACACATTTTCATGAACTTACCTTGAATTTTTGAAGTCTAAGACAGTGAAAATATCCTTTTAAAAAAGGAGACTTCTTTTAAAAAAAGAAATTCTATCACCACTATTTCATTGCTGGGAAAGAAAGTCAACTGGACTCATGGCAATGGCCCTGAACCTGGAGTCCAAAGACAGACTTCAGGACAACTATGAACCCTGAAAGTACATGCCAAATTTTGATGTAAATGCATTTTTTTTCTCTGGGGAGTAGTTCCAAAGCATTTATCCAATACCTAAAGAGACATCTGACATAAAAAAATGTTACTAAATAGTTAATACTTATTGAGTCCTATGTGCCCAGTTCATTTAAAGCACTTTACATGTATAAACTCATATAATACTCATAACCACCCTATAAGACAGATGCAATTATCGCCGTTTTATAGATAAGGAAAATGAGGCACAGAGAACTAAATGGCAAAACTGGTGTGTGAAGCCAGGGAGTCTGTCTCAAACGCACAGTTTTATATATTAAACTAGACTGTTAGGAATTAATAGGATATTTAAGTTCAAGATGGTAAGATTGTAAGTCAAATGGCCAATGGTAAAAAAAAAATCAAGTATATGTCAAACAAAACTTTTTATTATTGATGACTGATTTCTTGCTCACTTGGTTCAATTACGTTCTCATCTGATCTACTTCAAGCTGCAAACACACCCTTTGTGAGAACTGAGACAGTGAAATCTGAAAGAAGAAACTGGCATATTAAATATTCAAATTTACCTTGTGGCCCAGGAGATGCCACCTTTGGGCCAGTGATCTCCAGGTTTGCTTGGTTATGATGTACATTTTCTGCCTGATTTGATTCTACCTTTTTCCCAGGAGCTTTCTTATGATCTCCTTTGGGTTTCTTTACACGTTTGACTTGGAATGTGATCTGGGAAACGAAAACATGTTAGGGACAAATGAGACCAGTTATCACTTCTGTCCATAGCTGTGGGTATTGGTGGCTTTAAGAATAATCAGTCTTGTGCTAGGGTTAATTTCTTTCCTTCAGTTTAATTCTTAAAGTTCTAGATGAAAAATGTTTAGTGAAATAAACAAAATAACTAGCCTTGAAGGGTATAGAGGAAACTGAAAAGTAAGATGTCTGAACTGGGCTGTTCCCAAGTCTGCAGGCTTTGAGTGTGGTTTCACACCCATCCCACTTCCTTTGCCTCCTGGAAGAGCCAGCAATACCTAAGTAACATGAAATGCTTCTGGCAGTACAATTCCCATGTGAAGGCTGACTGGAGCGTGGAATAAAGTAGAGCCACACACCCAACAGAACCCTTACACTTTGCAAACTAGGAGCACCTCCCACACCTCCAAAGACCTGGGCTACAAGTTGATAAGAATTGAGTTAGCAAACACTTACCCACTCTGTTGCTTCATCATCTTCACTTCTGCAGTCTCCATAGCAAGAGCTTCTGGCCACTCCATCCTGGGGACCTTTCTTCAGTACTCGTATCCCCTGTAAGTCCAGACGCCGTCCTTTCATCTCTAGTGCTCCCCCAAAGCCTTCCAGAGGCCATGCCTGTTGAAATTCATCCACCAAAGCTAAAATCTCTTCTGACATTTTTGTTTCATCTGAATTCTCCATCTCATCAGAACCATTGCTTTCCTCAACCACTGTACCTGCAATTCAAGTGCCAGCATGTTATTAAAAATTACAATCATTCAAGTACTTGAGGGACTCCAACCATGCTTTCTGAGAAAAGTTCTGGCTCTGTTTAGAGGCACTTCTATAGTTCATCTTCATAAAAATACCATTCAACGTCTTCAAAATTCATAATATCATCTTTGTCATCAAGCTTTTGTAAAAAACCTGGCTGAGCACAATGGCAGCAGCTAGATGGCGGGAGGTCATAGATTATGTCACTAGTGAGCATGAAGATGGCCATTTTATTTTTTAAAATTATTTTTAAAATAAATTTATTTATTTGGGCTGTGTTGGGTCTTTGTTGCTGCACGCAGGCTTTCTCTAGTTGCAGCGAGCGGGGGCTACTCTTCGTTGTGGTGCGCGGGCTTCTCGTTGAGGTGGCTTCCCTTGTTGCAGAGCACAGGCTCTAGGTGCGCGGGCTTCAGTAGTTGTGGCACATGGGCTCAGTAGTTGTGGCTCGTGGGCTCTAGAGTGCAGGCTCAGTAGTTGTGGCGCATGGGCTAAGCTGCTCCGCAGCATGTGGGGTCTTCCTGGACCAGGGCTCGCACCCGTGTCCCCTGTGTTGGCAGGCAGATTCTTAATCAATGCGCCACCAGGGAAGTCCTGAAGATGGCTATTTTATATGTGTATTTTTTGGGGGAAAAACCCCAACTTGCTCTAGACATGAGACAGAGATGGCAAAGATGAAGTTTATTATGAAATATTATTTATTTAATATATATATAGGATTCTTCAAGCTTTATTCAAATAGCATATGAAATATCATAGCTGTTCAGACTGTACAGTCTGCCTTAACTGAACAATGATTTGTTTAGTGGAAAATTATCCTAATTCCGCATGAAGGCTCCCATTTTCACTAATGGGTAATATAAGAAATAGCAATATACTAGTGTAATTTTTTTCTAAAATGGTTATCAAGATATTTATTACGTTGCTCATGTTTCTTATATAAAGACTCTCATGGATGTTTCTCAGTGCAATGGCCTAGTAAAAATTCTCTCTCCTGAGAAGTCAATATGTTTCCATTATTATACACTGCAGGTTACACACCTTACAAGTTCCTCTCTATGCTTACCTAGAAAGCTTAAGGCAAAATTAGTCTAAGTTTCTTAGTAGAATGCCTTCTTTTCTTAAAAAAATTCTTTACTATTTAACTTTTGCTATTTTGAATTAATGGCTCAATGTTATATTGTGTGTTCTGTGAAAGTTATCTTCAATCCTTTTTGGAAGTGTCCAGGGTACAAAAACAAACAACAAAATGGAATGCCTCCTTTTGTAATAGGTACCCACTGGACAACCTGAGAACTTGGGGTTGATTGTTCACAAAATGCCAGTCTATGTTATCCCAATAATCTTCAATTGGTAATTCTGGCTCGTTCAGTGATTTAGAACATGGCATTAATAAGGCCAACGTCAGGAATCTCATAACCATATCACCAGACCTATAGCCATAGTGAGTAACTCATTTTAGAAATGCATAGTTTTAGTTTCTGAGGAGGCTTGGGGTAAGAAAGATGGCTGATTACCATGGTTAAAAACAACTTAAAGCTTTGAGCCCCTCTCACAGAAGGTCTGCGCGTCACCCTTAGCTCTCTGGTGGCATCTCTATATCCTATCCCACTTTCTATTCCAGAATGTGGGAAGGTCGTTGCCAGGCTGAGAGTACTGCAAGAAATCTCATCATTCTTGAAAAAGCTATAGGGTTCTTCCGTTTGTTAACAGGTGACTACAGAATGTACTGTTGCCCTTTCAAGTAAGTTTCTTTTAGGTTTTCTGAACCAATCTGCTAGATTCTGTTGCTTAATATTGTCATTAATGTTCTGAAACAAGAATAAAGTAAAATAGGGGTTTGTAAAGTCTTTTTCTTTAGGGTATTTAGATAAAAATGGTTGGTTACTTGCCAAAATTATGTGGCCAGTAGTATAAATGTAGGGTGGACAAAGAGTTTTTATTTTTAGTTTCTATCTTGTTTGCTACTATATTCCAAATGTCCCACATTGCACCTGGCACACAGCAGGGACAAATAGCTGTAGAATCAATTAATGGGAACTCAGGAATACTTTGCTTTGTGAGATCCTTGAGGATCTGCTGTTCCTCTTTTTGCCCTGTCCTGCTGGAAATTCAAGACTTTTTAAACTCTAAAAAGTGTCATCTGTTAAAGTACTGTCAACCCAGATGAAAGGTAAGCAAACAGAAAAGCAGGCACCGTGTTTTCAGTATAGTGTCTGGCATACTACGTGATTTACAAACTTCTCAGTAGCTAATCCAGGAAAGCAGCTGAAAAGGATTGCTACAGGGATCCCAAACAGGAACTTAATTAGAATTGCTTGGCAACTGACTTGTAGCAACAGAGCTGTCCCTAAGTACTCCTCATGTTATTTTAGCTTCTTCTCCTTCTTTCTCCTATGGCCATGGGGTTCCTTGCACCTGGTCCTGAGACAGAAGGGGATTTTTGATAGATTTGGCTATAGCCAAGAATATGGGTTTAAAGAAAAGTGGCTTTTGGTCAAAGGTAGACAGCAGGTAACTATTTCCCCAGTGTATAGTTAGAGCTGCATAGGGATGCTGTGTGTGGAAGCCTTATTTCCATTCAGTAACTACTACTATCTAGAAAGCATTCATGTTTTTTAGTTGCAAAGAGTTCTGCAAGCCCAGGTCCCAAAGGTTGATACTTCCCTGTGGCCTTACCATATAGTAATCGATATCATTATCAAAAACTTCTTAGAGAAAGGGCCTTTCATTGATGAAACTCAATATTCAATTGAGAGACTATGGAACTTGCTGCGGTCTACTGCTGCTGCTGGCAGCCATTCGGCCTTTTCCAAGGCTGCTGGGGTCGGGGTGATAGCAATTCTTAGAGAACACCACCAAATAAAGGTGAGGAATGGGGAGATCATAAATGTGCTACGAGTGAGAAAACATAAACCAATCTTTATTTATTTAGACCCTATTACATGCCTATCTCCATGCTATATGCTATACAGGGGGGAGCAAAAGAAAACTGGTCCTAAGGAACTAAAGGTAATCAAGCTGGAGACACAAAACTATATATCAATACATTAAACAATGAGAGAACAATTACATTAATTTTTTTTTTCTAAAGGAAAAACATAATTGAATGTAGTCACAAAATGCTTCTTACAGGAGAGTAGACTACCTGAGGCAGGATTCAGACAGAATAGAGGTTCAGGGAGGGCACTCCCCGAGTGATGAAACTAAAAAAGCAGGTATGTATATACTCACATACCCATATACACACATACAGATACAGGTATAAGGAAGGTATATGTGAAGGCACTACTAATTTTAAATTAACTAGAACAAAAAACATATACAGAGTATATCAGCAAATAAGATATTTAGGGAAGGTGGGTGACACTGAGAGTGTCTGGGAAAGTCAGGAAGAAGATTCATTGTAAAGGGAGCCTCTAGTATGTTAAGCAAAGAATAACAAGATGAGAGCCACAATATTTATAAAGGTTAGATTAGTAAATCAGCGGGTGATTTAGGAGTTAGGGGGTGGAGGACAGAAGGAAGACAGAACAGAGGACAATTAGAAAGGTGCTTCACAATCTCTATAGGAGTTATATAAAGAGAAGGTGACAGGCTGGGGGTAAATGGGAGATTTTAGAAAGGGAGGGAAAGAGGTATGAAGAAATTTCAATGAAGAAAAATTAATAGAATTTGGTTAATTATATGGATATAATGGCAAACAGAATAAATCCAAAGATGATGTCAAGATTTTTTTACTATGTGAAATTTTAGAATCTGTGAATATGAAAACATAATGTTGTTTACCAAGATGATGGAATTGGTAGAGGACAATAGGATAGTGTTGGGATTTCAGAAGCTTATTCATTAATTCATTTAAACACCTGTTGTTATGTGCTTAAGAATATGCTGAGGGCTCAGGATATAACAACCCATGGAGCTATGGTCTAGGCTAGAATGGATGGAGGAACATATCTCCAGACATTGTCCAATAAGCAGCTGGGAATACAGAAGTCAGGTCTGCAGAGAGGTCCGGACTACAGAGGGATCTCAGAAGATTTTAAGTTATACTTGAAGTAGGAAGAAAAAGTAAATATTAGACTGCTGCTTGCGGGGCAGATGCTATGATGAAAACTGGAAACAGAGAGACTGAGACCCATATCTTTATTTTTTCTTTATCTTCTTCAACATGTACCATTTTCAAACTGGAAAAAGGAGAATAAATATTGTGAAGTGAAGAGACTGAGCACCCGCAGTGAGGCTTGTATAAGTTCATGTTTTTTCACTTTGATGAATCTTATCTTAGGGTACTGGGAAAACTCACAGTTGACTCTGTGAGGTAATCTGGCAAGAATCACAGGGACAAGGAGAAGTGCTGAGAGATGGAGAGAAGCGTATGCAGTTCTGATTAGAAAAAGAAAAAAACAAACAAAAAACAGAGAAAAAAGAAAGAAAAAAAAGGAAGAAAAAAAAAAGTCCACTATAACTTTGCAACGTTCCAGACACACCTGGAAATTCATGGTCTGGGCACCACAGTTTAAGAGATTTTCAAAGTGGAGCATATTCACAGAAAAGTGACTTGGTGAAAGTACTCAAAACCATGTTAAATGAAGAAGGACTGAAGAAATCAAGGGTGATCCCATAGTAGGAAGAGTAGCTGATATACTGCGTGTGTGCATGCGTGCACACACACACACACAATCAAACTTGAAAAATATTTTGCTAGAAAGATTAAAAAAAATTCCAGAGTGAGTACTTCAAGGATGCTGAAGGGACTAAAAACTATAATAAAGAGAAATTATTGAAGAAAATGAGGACATTTAGCTAAAAGAAGCAAAAACATGGGGGGTGGGTAGACAGGAACAATACTCATCTTCAAATATCTAAGGAAATGTGACATTAGTGAGAGGCAAGATTTTGTTAGCCTCAGAGGGCAGGACTAGAAACGAGAAGTCATATTTTAGCTCAATATTAGGAAAGACTTATGAATGGTCAGAATTGGAATGGGCTACCCAGGGAGAGACTGAGCTGCCCATGCCTGGAGGAGAAGCAGAAGCCAGACTATGCTGGGAACACTACTGAGAGGGAGAGGACCCTCAGAAGGTGATTAAAAAAGGTGACTGTGTTTGATAAGAAGCAGTATTAATAATCTTGGAAGAGAGGTTTCAAGAAGAGTTTTAGGGAGTAGAGTCTGAAAAGATAAGTGCTACATTCAAAATGAAATAGATCGAGAATAAACAGAGGTAAAGGTCACACATTCAAAGAAATGACCAGCAAGACAAAATCCTTCCTTCAAAGTTTGGACTCAAAACATCTCCTCCAGAAAGTCTTACATGATTAATATCCATTTACTATTACACTGTGGTTTCTGAAGGCAAGCAGGCACATTCTACCTTTAAGGATATGTTCCTTTGCCTCACAAAATAGAAAGTATACTATGGAATTAGACAAAGTTGGTTTCAAATTAGGACTCCACCACGATAGGACCTTGGGCAATTCTGCCTGGAGTTCCAGTGCCTTCTCTGCAGCAACATGGATAGACTTGGAGGGCATTATGCTACGTGAAATAAGTCAGACAGAAAAGGCAAATATTGTATGATATCAGTTATATGTGGAATCTAAAAAATATAACAAACTAGTGAATATAACAAAAAAGAAGCAGACTCACAGATATAGAGAACAAACCAGAGGTTACCAGTGGGGAGAGGGAAGAAGGGAGGGGCAATATAGGAGTAGGGGATTAAGAGGTACAAACTATTAAGTATAAAATAAGCTACAAGGATATATTGTACAACACGGAGAATGGCCAATATTTTATAACTATAAATGGAGGATAACCTTTAAGAATCACTAGATCGGGGCCTCCCTGGTGGCGCAGTGGTTGAGAGTCCGCCTGCCGATGCAGGGGACACGGGTTCGTGCCCCGGTTCGGGAAGATCCCACATGCCGCGGAGCGGCTGGGCCCGTGAGCCATGGCCGCTGAGCCTGCGCGTCCGGAGCCTGCGCTCCGCAATGGGAGAGGCCACAACAGTGAGAGGCCCGCATACCACAAAAAAAAAAAAAAAAAAAAAAAAAAAAAAAGAATCACTAGATCGTACATCTGTAACATATAACATTGTACAGCAACTATACTTCAATTTAAAAAAAAGGCAGTGATCTCTTCTTTGAAGTCAGAGTATAAACCTATGGACTGAAGACTTAATGCATAACAATGGCATAAAATTTCAAGCCAGTAATCAGAAAGCACAAAAGGCTTAGATTAAATTACTCAGACTAAGGTAGGCAGGGAAATGATTCACTTCTGAGAAGAAAACAACAATCATGAGTTTTCATTTGCACCAGTGGTACTCTTCCTTCTTTTATCTGGGTTAGGATAGTTAAGAGAAGACTGAGAATTTGGAGAAAATAACCTAGAAAAGCAAATAGGGAATTGTTCCTGTAATAACTCTTGTGCAAAAATGTCAGGCCCCCTTTACTGACGTTCATTGAGCAGATACTGTGTGTATGTATTTGTGAGGACTTTAGCTCACAAGCAGCCTCTAAGTCGGGAAGCAGCAGAGTCACGCCTGTGTTTGCACTGATAGAAATGAACATTTCCTGAGTTCCATCTGTGTACTAGTCCATCTCTGTACTGGTACAAATGTTTCCCTAAGTTATTTCATTTAAATATTCAAGAGCACTCTGAGGCTTTTTTTTTTTTTTTGAGGTAAGGAAGGCTCAGCTAGCCCAAGATTTAACAACTAAGTAGGTGGTGGAGCCAGGACATGATAACAGTATCTCTGACTACAAAACCTATGCTCCACAGATCAGGTTTCTGGGGCAGGAATTCTGGAGCAGATGATGAGCTATTAAAGCAGTAGTTTTAAAAATGTTAATCAGCTACACGATTTTCACCAATCCTTAGCAAAGTGAGAAACAAAACAAGAACATGTATCTAAAGTTATAATATATACACTCACAACTTACGTCCATCCAGATACACATTTGTTGGTGTAAAGTTGCCAACTGTCCATTTTTGAGAAAGATTGACCTTTATTCTAAGACTGCCTTTGTACTTTTTTGATATTAAAATGTTGTCTTTTAAAATAATGGTAATAACAGATGCTACTTTTCTTTAAAAATGAACTTACAAATTAAAAAATAAAGTTCTAATCTATCAAACCCCTATTTCTTTTTTAAAAATTTTACTTTATTTTTTTATACAGAAGGTTCTTATTAGTTATCCATTTAACACATATTAGTGTATTTATGTCAATTCCAATCGTCCAATTCATCACAGCACCAACACCACCCCTGCCAATTTTCCCCCTTAGTGTCCGTACGTTTGTTCTCTACATCCGTGTCTATTTCTGCCCTGCAAACTGGTTCATCTGTACCATTTTTCTAGGTTCCACATATATGCATTAGATACGATATTTGTTTTTCTCTTTCTGACTTACTTCACTCTGTATGACAGTCTCTAGATCCATCCATATCTCTACAAATGACCCAATTTCATTCCTTTTTATGGCTGAGTAATATTCCATTGTATATATGTACCACATCTTCTTTATTCATTCGTCTGTCGATGGGCATTCAGGTTGCTTCCATGACCTGGCTATTGAAAATAGTGCTGCAATGAACAATGGGGTGCATGTGTCTTTTTGAATTATGGTTTTCTCAGGGTATATGCCCAGTAGTGGGATTGCTGGGTCATATGGTAATTCTATTTTTAGTTTTTTAAGGAATCTCCATACTGTTCTCCATAGTGGCTGTATCAATTTACATTCCCACCAACAGTGCAAGTGGGTTCCCTTTTCTTCACACCCTCTCCAGCATTTGCTGTTTGTAGATTTTCTGATGCCCATTCTAACTGGTGTGAGGTGATATCTCATTGTAGTTTTGATTTCTATTTCTCTAATAATTAGTGATGCTGAGCAGTTTTTCATGTGCTTCTTGGCCATCTGTATGTCTTCTTTGGAGAAATGTCTATTTACGTCTTCTGCCAATTTTTTGATTGGGTTTTTTAATATTGAGCTGCATGAGCTGTTTATATATTTTGGAGATTAATCCTTTGTCCATATTTTCTCCCATTCTGAGAGCTATCTTTTCGTCTTGTTTGTAGCTTCCTTTGCTTTGCAAAAGCTTTTAAGTATCATTAGGTCCCATTTGTTTATTTTTGTATTTATTTCCATTACTCTAGGAGGTGGATCAAAAAAGATCTTGCTGTGATTTATGTCAAAGAGTGTTCTTCCTATGTTTTCCTCTAAGAGTTTTATAGTGTCCGGTCTTACATTTAGGTCTCTAATCCATTTTGAGTTTATTTTTGTGTATGGTGTTAGGGAGTATTCTAATTACATTCTTTTCCATGTAGCTGTCCAGTTTTCCCAGCACCACTTATTGAGACTGTCTTTTCTCCACTGTATATCCTTGCCTCCTTTGTCATATATTAGTTGACCATAGGTGCGTGGACTTATCTCTAGGCTTTCTATCCTGTTCCATTGATCCATATTTGTTTTTGTGCCAGTACCATATTGTCTTGATTACTGTAGCTTTGTAGTATATAGTCTGAAGTCAGGGAGTCTGATTCCTCCAGCTCCAGTGTTCTCCCTCAAGACTGCTTTGGCTATTCGGGGTCTTTTGTGTCTCCCTCTAGTTCTGTAAAAAATGCCATTGGTAATTTGACAGGGATTGCATTGAATCTGTAGCTTGCTTTGGGTGGTATAGTCATTTTCAGAATATTGATTCTTCCAATCCAAGAACATGGTATATCTCTCCATCTGTTTGTATCATATTTAATTTCTTTCATCAGTGTCTTATAGTTTTTTGCATACAGGTCTTTTGTCTCCCTAAGTAGGTTTATTCCTAGGTATTTTATACTTTCTGTTGCAATGGTAAATGGGAGTGTTTCCTTAATTTATCTTTCAGATTTTTTATCATTAGTGTATAGGAATGCAAGAGATTTCTGTGCATTAATTTTGTATCCTGCATCTTTACCAAATTCATTTATTAGCTCTAGTAGTTTTCTGGTGGCATCTTTCAGATTCTCTATGTATAGTATTATGTCACCTGCAATCAGTGACAATTTGTATTCCATTTATTTCTTTTCCTTCTCTGATTGCCGTGGCTAGGACTTCCAAAACTATGCTGAATAATAGTGGCAAGAGTGGACATCCTTGTCTTGTTCCTCATCTTAGAGGAAATGCTTTCGGTTTTTCACCATTGAGAATGATGTTTGCTGTGGGTTTGTCATATATGGCCTTTATTATGTTGAGGCAGGTTCCCTCTATGCCCACTTTCTGGAGAGTTTTTATCATAAATGGGTGTTGAATTTTGTCAAAAGCTTTTTCTGCATCTATTGAGATGATCATATGGTTTTTATTCTTCAATTTGTTAATATGGTGTATCACATTGATTGATTTGCATATATTGAAGCATCCTTGCATCTCTGGAATAAATTCCACCTGATCATGGTGTATGATCCTTTTAATGTGTTGTTGGATTTTGTTTACTAGTATTTAGTTGAGGATTTTTGCATCTATATTCATCAGTGATACTGGTCTGTAATTTTCTTTTTTTTGTAGTATCTTTGTCTGGTTTTGGTATCAGGGTGATGGTGGCCTCATAGAATGAGTTTGGGAATGCTCCTTCCTCTGCAATTTTTTGGAAGAGTTTGAGAAGGATGGGTGTTAGCTGTTCTCTAAATGTTTGATAGAATTCACCTGTGAAGCCATCTGGTCCTGGACTTGGAAAATTTTTAATCACAGTTTCAATTTCATTACTTGTGACTGGTCTCTTCATCTTTTCTATTTCTTCCTGGTTCAGTCTTGGAAGGTTATATATTTCTAAGAACTTTTCCATTTCTTCCAGGTTGTCCATTTTATTGGCATAGAGTTGCTTGTAGTAGTAGTCTCTTAGGATGGTTTGTATTTCTGTGGAGTCTGTTGTAGATTCTCCTTTTTCTTTTCTAATTTTATTGATTTGAGTCCTCTCCCTCTTTTTCTTGATGAGTCTCGCTAATGGTTTATCAATTTTGTTTATCTTCTCAAAGAACCAGCTTTTAGTTTTATTGATCTTTGCTATTGTTTTGTTTCTATTTTATTTATTTCTGCTCTGATCTTTATGATTTCTTTCCTTCTACTAGCTTTTGGTTTTGTTTGTTCTTCTTTCTCTAGTTCCTTTAGGTGTAAGGTTAGATTCTTTATTTGAGATTTTTCTTGTTTCTTGAGGTAGGCTTGTATTGCTATAAACTTCCCTCTTAGAACTGCTTTTGCTGCATCCCATAAGTCAAACCCCTATTTCTGAGAACCACAGGCAAATGACACACAGTGTACGGAAGCTGAAGGCCTGAGGATGAGGTTTAGTTATACATCACCTACTGATGATGTTAGACAAGGTACCTAACTACTCTGAGTCTCAATTTTCTCAGCTACAAAATGGGGTTAATATCTATTTCACAAGGTTAATACACAATTCATAACTTTGTAAGGTATAAAGTACCACAAAAAGGTAGTGATTATCATAATAATTTATGGTTACTGGAGTGGGCTTAACTATTTGTATTTCTTTAAAATTTCCTACAAAAATTGAGTTTTAAAAAATTCTTTAATGTCTATGCTTGACTTTTATTATACCATAGTATTTATATTAAAAAACAGAGTCTTTCTGACTCCTAACCACACTATAGGAAGCCTGCTGGTATAAACATGCTAACTTATATATGACTGTGTCCCTGTCAACTTGTCAGTATCCAAGAATTTAGACACAGTAAAAAAAAAAAAAGTTAGTAGCTAAGAGTAAAACTAGTAAGAGTCATCATTATACTATAATTAAATTAGCAATGTGAAAAGGAATGCACCCTAAGAGACAGTCTGCATAATGTTGAAGGGACCTGGCAAACACCTAGCCCCAGCCAGGGCAACCATTCAGTGGTCCCAGTATGGGGATGGAATGGAACTACATGGGAAACATGGAACTAAAGAAACTTAAACACTAGGTTATCTGCCTCAAGTAATGATGTATTTGGAAAACAAAGAGACAAAGAATAAGATGTTGGTTGGGTTTTATTCTGAATTGTCATAGGAAAAGACTCTAATTTGGTAGTCATGAGTATTCCACTCATTAAGGAGTTGTATTGGAATAGGAACAGTTTCTGTAAACTGAAAAAAGTACCCCAGGACTTCCCTGGTGGTCCAGTGGTAAGACTCCGTGCTTCCACTGCAGGGGCTGTGGGTTTGATCCCTGGTTGAGGAACTAAGATCCCGCATGCCCTGTGGTGTGTGGCCAAAAAAATCCAAACAAACCAAAAAACCCCAAAACCCCAAAACCCCTTAACATTACTCAGTATCAGCCTCCCTCATGATGTTCATTTGGTTGTATGGGTACCTGATATCAGTAAGAGACATGAGGCTGCCAGGCACTGGAGAGGAGTAGACCCACTGTGAATGAACAAAGTGCCATCTGGTTTAAAAGTCAATTTCTTTTGAGTTGGCAAATGGGAAATTAATTTCCTTAAAGCCCAATGATTTCTGGTAGAACTGATGAAACTAATTCCCCAAACCTGCAAAAGTGAAGGTCACAACTTCCCCCTTTGAGGTCAAGCTTGCTTCTGTTAGACATTGTTTTTTTACACACAATACCACTTAGAAGGAAACACAAGATTTTGTAATTGCTAAATATGTGAATCCAATCTACACAGGAGGGCAAAGGACACATTTCATTACTCTAACAAATATTTACTATACACAGGAATATAAAGTTATAAAGGACACAATATATAAGAAGCTCACAGTCTGATGGAACATAAGACATACAAGCAATTAATATTGTATAAAATATGCCTTGACAAAAAGTAGGAACAAGACAGCAAATGGAGCAACTAAATGCTTGGAGGCCTTTGTGAATGCTTCACAGAGGAGATGACATTTGAGTTGGATCTTGGAGATGCATGGGAGTTGTCTATAAAAAGCATAGAATATGCAGGGGTCCTTCCCAGCCTATGCAAAGACACAGAGGCTCAAAGCAGCATGGCACGTGAGGCAAATAGTGAAAGGTCTGTACTTCCTGCTATGCAGAGTACTAGTAGATGGTACAGTTCAGCTGGAGACAGAATCAAGGGCTAAACTGCCTCATATCCCACATTATGACATTTGGACTCTTCCGATAGGTAATAGCTACTGAAAACTTTAAATGTAGGCAACTTACCAGATCAGGTCTGATTTCAGAAACAACTCTTTGGACACACAAGAAATTGGTAACAGGGGTTGTTTCTGCTTTTTAAATTGTATACCAATTTCTATGTATTATCTCTCTCTTTCTCCCCTACACACATACACACCCCCTGCCTCTCTCGCACTCTCCATACAGAGACTGCAGTAAAGGACTAGATATAGGGGAGCCAATCGTGAACCCACTAAAACAGCCCTGGCAGAAATGAAGAAAGTCTAAATTCAGACAGTGCCACAAAGAACAGATGAAGAGATGATATATTTAACAGGTCTTAGGGATTGAGTGGACATAGTGATGACTGGATGAGTTGTGCCATTAACAGGGAGCAAGAATATAGGAGCTAGAAACAGTTCTGGAAGTAGGGCAAAATGAGGACAAGTTTAATTTTAGATATGTTAAGTTTGAAATGGCTGTGGCACATCCAGATAAAGAGACCACTAAAAAGGTAGAAATAAAATCTGGAGTCACAAAGAATGTCTTAGCTGAAAATACAGATTTAGAGTCATTGGTATACTCCAAAGTATCTGAAACACTAAGAGATAACACATGGAGGACTAAGAAAAGAAGACCAAGGTTAAGATCCTGGGTAAAAAAAATAAAGGGCAAAGTAAAGAATAAGTGAATGAAATTGAAAAAAGATATTCTGAGGACAAGGGAAAGAACCAAGAACAAGTGATATCCCAGAAGCGAAGAGGAGAAGAAGGAGAAAGTGTCAAGTGAGGAGTTGTGCACAGTTCCAAAGGCAGAAAAGAGGTTAAGCAGGATGAGTACTTAAAAGAAGTCACTGGGCTTCCCTGGTAGCGCAGAGGTTGAAAGTCCGCCTGCCGATGCAGGGGACGTGGGTTCGTGCCCCAGTCTGGGAGGATCCCACATGCAGCGGAGTGGCTGGGCCCGTGAGCCATGGCCGCTGGGCCTGCGCGTCCGGAGCCTGTGCTCCACAACGGGAGAGGCCACAACAGTGAGAGGCCCACGTACCGCAAAAAAAAAAGAAAAAAAAAGAAGTCACTCATTTTGGCAATTATAAATTGATAATCTTGAAACTTTTTAGCACAGCATAGCTTGAAATGTGGTCATAAAATGGAATTTTAGGAAAGGGCCTGGTAGGCTTGCCTGTTATTTCAAATCTTTAAATTTTATTGGGTTAGTATAAATACAACTTGCTTTTTTTTCAACGACTTACTCAATAGACTAATGACATTAAGAAGAAAGACTAGTACATAAATCAAATTTGTTCTAGAAAATGAAGATGTTGAGGTGGAGAAAACAGAAAGAAGTGTGCAGAGCATTTTCACTTTATAGCTTGCCTTCTGCCTCCCAATCTTGAGGGTCACCCTCATGATCTACAATATAATAAGTGACTGTTAAAAGAAAGAACAAACGCTTGAGAGTAGAGAAAAGCCTAAGCTTCAAGTTTGAGAGTTGATTTTACTCCAGAAGCACAGCTCAGGTCAAATCAACTTACTTTCAAGTCTAAGGACATCTGAGTCCCTCCCTGAATTCTCAACAGAGAGCACAGGGTCTTCCTCTGTTCCTGTCTCAGAGGGCTCTTCTTCAGCAGCATCCAGTGACTGTGAGTTGTCAAAATATTTCTGTTTGTCATGGCTGTTGTCCAGGGTTTTCACATGACAATTACCTCAATGACAAGAGACACAGATAGAGCACATTAGAAACCTCTCTTGTGTAGTCCCATAGCTCAAGGTCCCCAACTATCAAGAAGAGCAAAAAGGTGACTGTTGGTTTTTCTCCAGCAGAACATGCATAAATCAGTGAGGTGGAGTGCTCAAAGGCAGACCATAATTGTGATTCAAGATTTTGCGTTCAAGTTTCACCTGTTAGGCTATTTTAAGTATTTGGGGAAAAAACTGTAACAACAAAGATCAAGTCACAAGATCTCCTTCCATTCATAATGAATGATTGTGAAACACTTCTCTGAAAGTCAGAAACTTCATAAAAAAGTGGTTTTCCTTCTATTTTCCTTTTGAAGGTGAGAAATGACAGATTAGTACCTGAATAAGTCTGGAGATAGATGAATTATAGCCGAAAAATATACCATTCTTGCATCATAGCTTAAAACGAAAGATATACCAAAAGGTAAAGCATTATAAATTAAAAACCAAGGACTTAGAGGGGGATAGTGGTGGCACAGAATCCACATTCAAGACTGTCAGATCACACAGGTGCCTATTTTTCTTTTGAAAAACAAGTTCTGATCATGTAATAAATATTTACCTAAGCATAAAATGGTCACATCTCGAATGTAATCATGGCACTCTGTGATACCTTCTGATATGTATAGGGAGCATGACCTTTTGCTACAGTTTTGCCCAGGAGTCAAAGAGCTTTGACCTTATTAGGGATTGTGTGTTAACAGGGATAAAGAGCCACTATCCAGCTCCACCTGAGGGACATTCTCTGGGTAGGAGAATGTGTTACTAGGCTGTTGTGTCTGCTGTAGTGGGGATCTGGCTGGCTGAACAGGTCTCCTCATGTTCCATGTGCGTTGCTACTGAAGGTGCATGTTCAGTGGAAGCCTACATTCATATTGTAGGACAATTCTCTGGGTAAGAGTGTAAAAGTAACTTTCCTCCTTTATCAGAACATCCAAACATTCTCTAAAAGTTTTTTTGTTTTTTAAGAGAATGTTGCCCCAAAGAGATATATGTACCCAATCAGACTGTCTCTGCAGCAATGGAAATACAAGAAGTCTCTTTCTGGATCTGATGACTCCCTTTCAGATTCCATAATTTTGGAAAGCATTTCTCAGGCCATTTTCCTTATTGTGCCAAGAAAACATAATGGACTCAAAACCTTTCCAAACTTCCTAGGTGAGAGAAAGGGGACTGCATACTTAGGGATTCACTTCCCATTTTCCAGTTCTATACTACTACACATCTGAGGCTACCATTTTCCAGTTCTACACTATCACACATCTGAGGCTACCATTTTCAACAAGGCTATGTCAGAAGCTTTAGCTCTCAAGAAGCTTACAAGACAATAATGCAAGACAACAAACAGTAATGAGGTAGTCTACTGTGCCAAGTAAGTGCTTCAGAGAATAAGCTTTGAGTAGGTAGAACTTGAATTTTGAAGAATACGTAGGATTTAAAAACACAGAACTTCAAAAGGGGGAATTACAAGGAAGGGAATCAATATTTATTGAGTACTTCTGTATTTTTTCTTCCACTTACCCCTCAAAAACACCTTGTGAAATATTACTAATTTCACAGATAAGGAAACTGATTATCAGTGAAACTAAGTAACTTGCCTATGGTCAAACAGTAAGTAAGTGGTAGATCTGGGATTTGAATTAATTCTATTTTACCACAAAGCTTCTTGACTTTCCCCTAGTCAATACTACCTCTTCAGCAGAAAAAGTAGAGAAGGTGGCATTCTAGGCAGGGAGGAATAATGTGTTGAGCAAAGCAATAGGAACAGGAATTCTCATTTGTGTTTGGGAGACAATGAGAAGTACGATTTGATAGAGACGGAAGGTGTGGAGTGTGTGGGCCCTGGAGGGCTAAGAAAAGAAGCCATGAGCAATGGTAGTTGCTTTCTTTCTCCAGATTCTCCTGAGAGGACAGAGGTTGCAGATTTGCCTCTACTTCTGTCTTCACCACCTAGTACGTGCAATTAAGTACGGGGAAACCAAGCATAAGAGCATTAAAATAAAACAGAGCAATGACAACAACTCTACACACCCAACTGACTAAAATTCACTATGAAGAACAGCATACTTTTCAGAGGCAATTCTTAATTGGGAAATAAATAAGCATGACTATTAAAAGCAGAGAGGAAAAAATGATGACAATGATACTGATAATTTTAAACATGTTTTCCTAGTGAATATTCTCTCTGCCTTCAGCTTTGGTGAATTTGCCTCTAAAGCATTTTTTATCTTGACACAGGTCAAGTAAAGCAAAAAGATAAACCTTTAACACTGGAACCCAGTGAAATTCTAGCTGTGTTTCCTGCAGTTGATTTCCTCCTCCAACCTTTGCCATCTCTTATTTTTCTCTCCCACCCTCTATCTATTATAAAAATTTAATTGGTTTCATCTTTTAAAATGTCTGCAATATTTAAAAATGCTTCATAGGTGATTTATAAGACACGATGTGCACAAGATCCTGAAGCTAAAATTAGTCCTCTTGCATGACCTCAAGCCCAGACACCCTCCTGAAGCAAGCCTTCTGCATTCTAAGAATGTCTTGCCCTCCAACTCAGGAAATTGGGGCCAATACCTCTGAGGGAGAGGGCAGGAAAGGGGATCAGGGAGAACCGGGGGAATTAAAGGAAGCATAAGAAGTTTATGTTAGGATATTTCTTGGAAATAGGCAGAGTCAAAATGATCATGTAAAAACTACATGCTTTAAAATTAGAACTATTAATATGAATTTTCTTAGGCTGAGTTAAAAAGAGACTGGTTTAGCATTCTGGTGTGATTTCCATGATTATCTAGGCTAATCATAGAAAGTCATACGGCCTAATTTTTGAATTACTCCTTCCAGTTGCCTGAGGGAGAACTGAAGAATTTCAGAAAAAATAAGTTTCTATTCTTTGGACTATAATATAGGTCTACTCTAGCTCAAAGGGGAACTAAAAAAAAAGTTGCCTATGTAGAAAAATATTGCTTGTCTTCCCAGCAAAGGTAGAGATGATGTTCTTATTAAAGAAACACAAGAAAATGTTGGAGAAGGAAAAATGGAAAGACACCTAAAAAGTAAAATGTCATCTTCCATGCATAAGGTTATTATTTTTTGCTAATGCAAAAATGAGGAGATTCTATGGCTTGGACTAACCTTGAGAGGTATGTTTTTGTTGTTGTTATTGTTTTTGGAACTACATGATTTAAATGAAATGCTTTAGATAACAAGGTTCCAGGTGAAAATGGAAACACTTTTCTCTGCTTAATGCTCTATACTTGCTTGCAAAGCATTTAGCAATTCAAATCCTGGCAGTCTGGTTTTTCTTAAAAGTAAGAGAGTACAAGGCAACACCAACTAAACATGAAACTCCAAAGAGGGTATTTCTGATTCTGGAACTGCTATGAGATCTTAGACATATCAAAATCTTTTTCTGTGGTTAGAGTATTGACTGCATAATGGGTTATTAATATTAATCTCCCCTACAAGGGTGTTCTGGAAAACAACGAAATATTTAATATACCTTGTCAAAGCATAAGTCTCCTAAGGGAGAAAGGCACAATTTATTCTGTGGCTAAACAGATTTCAGAGTAAACTAAGTTCTCAGGAACTCCCACCATGACTAAGGATAAAGAAATTTCCTATCTTCTCATATAAATCCTGTTTACAAAGGTCCTAGAATATTTATTTTCTAACTGGAGTTGGGTAACCACTTACTTGTTAAAAAGAATTCTTCTCGTCTCTTCTTTTTAAAGAATTCTTCTCTTCTGAATCTCATAAGTTGGTAAGAAATTCCTGGTTGGGTTAGGAATCCTTTAGGGTTAGTTATAAGAAAGAAAGGCCACAAAATTGAGAGGCCTCAGAACTTTCTAAGAGCCAAGCAACTAATTTCATATTTATTTCTCTAGTAGGGTATGTATCTTTTAGGAAAAATAGTAATATAAATTGTGAGGTGAACAAAAGTGTATCTTTCAGTTGTGCACCATTGCTATGCAAGATTACTTTAAAATATTACGAGGAAACTTTAACTGTGGGTGGCATGTGGGGCTTGGTACTACACAGAGAAATAGGTATACGTGAAGCAGTAAGAAACCTCACTGGGAACAGATTCCTTTATGATTTCCACCTCCAGAGGTTGTGACAAAGTCTTGTAGACCTTGTTCTAAGAGGAGCATTCCATGGTATGAATTCAAATCCTGCCTTAACCGCAGCCTTACCATATGAACCTTGGCAAATCAATTCCCTTCTCTGTGTCTAGGTTCTTTATCTGAAATGGAGAGAGAAGCTACTGTCCTACAATAAGAGGAGCTGTAGGAAACACTATTGCTGAAACCACTGTGAACATAAGCATACAGAACTCCTTGAATCTAGGTGAACCTAGGTTGCTGATGGCTGCACCTGAGACAAGGGAAACTGTCTCACTTCCTCTGTCCTGTGCTGTCCTCCACTTAAGACGAGAGAAATCATTTTGATGGAAGTAATGGCTCAGACTTGTTCTCATTCAGCAATTACTGCTGAATGGAATTATTTGCAGGAGGTTTAAAAGTAATGGTTATGTACTGGCTGACCTTAAAAGTACGGCAATGCCAGATAGAAAACACCATATTAAAGACTTGAAATCAGCAACCTCAGGATTATACAGGTATTCCATCATGGTGAGGTGAATGAGTCACAAGTGAGCTTAAAAAGGAAAAACTAAGAAAGAAAAGTGTGTGACCTCAAAAGAAGAGAGAGAGAGAGAGAGAGAGAGAGAGAGAGAGAGAGAGAGAGAGAGAGATTCCATTTTACTACATATTCTAGAGTTAAATTCTATCCTGGGAAACACTCTCTTCACACATGGTGGGGGAATGTGATTTGACCAAGAGTTCAGAGATGTATTGGTTTCTATAGACCTATACTCCCTGCCTTCTTTTAGAGAAGAAAAAAGAGAACTACCAATAAATCTGGCCTCTTTGTCTTGCCACGTGGCCATCACTTAAGTGACTAAAGCACAGGGAGCAAAGTCAGCACCAGTTGAGACACAGACACCATGACATGGAGACTGTGGAAGACATGACTCCAGTGATGGAATTCAAGCTCTCCATGGCTGTAACTTCCTCCAGAAATGTGAAAGATCAGGTTAGATGTCTAAACAAGGGAATATAAACATTTACTGGAAGTTTACTAGGAAAGATTTTCCCATGTAGAAACTATATTGAGAAAGAAAATTAACTGCCATAGCTGCTGTTGAATATTTTATTGTTATTATTGTTGTTATTATTGTTATTATTAAATTTAAATCTCTGTCTTACTTCAGCCTCGGGAAATTTGTTTCAAGCAAGAATGTTGGGGAAACAAATCCAATAGATTCTCACACTTACTGATTTACCCAAGTCAGTTTTTCAATGAGGGTCAACAAGGACATCTGTAACTTTCATTAAAAACAGTGCAGACAGGAGAAAATATAGGCTATCTATTAGATGTGTCATCTTCTAGTGGACACAACATGTGCCTTCAAATGAGATAATTCCTTTTCTATTCCCCCTCCTACTGTGCGGGAGCTGCAGACATCAAAAGAAGATCTGTATCTATATATGTATGTTGAGTGGGGGTCTGGTATAAAGCATTCTGGATAAACAGTGGGTGGGTATGAGTTAATTACCCTCTATTATTAGGTATTTTCAGTAGTTCAAACCTGAAATGCCATTAGCTAATTTGCAATTTAAGTACATTCTATGGGCTAAACATTGGGAGGATGGTGTGGAATGCATGGTGGGCCAGGGTATGAAGATGAAAAAAAGGATTGGTCCCTGCTCTCAATGAGCTAGAGAAGGCCTGTAGGAGAGTAGTGTCTTGTACACAAGTAACTGTAATGGCAAGTCACAGGAGCTGAAGGAGAGGTGCAGGTGGCATGACTGGTTATGCATTACTTATAATTAAGGGATCAGTAAGGCATATAGCAGAAGTGGGCCTTGAAGGATGGGCAAGATTAGAATTTTTGTGTGGGGGGGAGGGCAGGAGGGAGGGTTATGGGGAAGAGCTACTGAAAACAATATAAGCCAACACAAGGAACCAGGAAAGCAGGATGTATGTGGTAAAGAAAACAATATTCCACAATAGCATCATCGTATGTCATGGTTTGGTACAATTTCCATTGACTTTGCAGAAGACAGAATGATATTAAAGTCATGTGGTCAGTGAGCTCAAATTAAGCATGTCTATTTGCATCAACCACATATGCTTGCAGTGAGTTGGCTTCATTCAATTCTTAATACCTAGAATAAGCCTATAAACAGAGGGTTGGGATGAGGGAACGGGGAGGGCTTAGATTTCCTAGCTACTCACAACCTTTGGAGTTTATATTTACCTCTCCTTTCTGTTGCTGCAAGTGATTGGTCACCTGCTGATGTGTAGAAAAATCAATAGATTTAACTCTGCTCCCACTCCTCAAACTATAAATGGAGGCCCAGAGGTATGCGTAATGGGGAAGGGACCTACCATCAGAAGCATTTACTGCCATTAGGTTTGCGCTTTTTCCTAAAGCAAGGATATAATGCAAGGCCAAGGCTAATAAAATGTCAAAGGCTACTTGGTCTTTTTTACTCCTCAGACTAAGTGGATTATAAGAACAGTATCTTTAAATGAGAACACAAGAGCCTAGTTATTCCAGGATTGTTAAGGACTTGAGCCTAGTAATATCTCATAGGACTTAGATATGAGGACAAAGAGGGTTAGGCATTGTCCTTTACACTGGTTTGGGTAATAAGCATGATATTTAAACAAAGGTTAACAAAAAAGGCCACTGAAATCCCTCTACCACAGAACATTTTGAGCAAGGCCTTGTGGTTTTCAGTAAGAAAGTCCCCTAGCTGCCTGATATCAGACCCACTTTAGGGGTTTGGGATTAAGACAGGAACTTTGAGTGTATCTACCTAAATCTAAGTACATATGGTCAGCACACTAAATCAAGTGAAAAGCATAGAAAAATAAATGATAGTATCATACTGTTTCCTTTTGCTTTATATCACCAAATGAAAGTTGCCTGGAGGCATTCACCTCAGTGGCCACTTCGCACATCATAAATAACACGGTTTCTAGGACCTTGCTCTCTCAGTTTTTAACATTTATGGTACTTAGGCAGTGTACAGTGAGGGAGGTGGTGAATTGTTTTGTTCATGTTAGGTTTTCCTCTAGCTGTATTTCACATCATCAAGGGAAACTGGCTATATTACTACAGGTACACCTACCAGGACACAGAAGAGTTGATCAACACCACATACTCTATCAGCTGCTACTGACCTCTAGTTCCTTCTCCTGAAATTTGATATGCTTGTTTTATTTTATTATTTTTAAAAATAATTATCATTTTGGATATTTGTGATCTGACTGGGTTATTAAGTAATGCCTGACAGCTAAAGCAGTTTAAACTGCTTTCAGAGTGGTAAATTTTGAATGGCAAATTTAGATTTGTTGTTATATCAATAAAAATAAACTAAATGAGAAGACAAGAGAAATCCAAAGCTGTGTTCTTTTCAACAGTTATGAAATATGATTTAAATTTCTCCTGTATTTTCAAGATCATAACTAAATAAACTTTGGTGGTTAAGAAAAAGTAACAGACTACTGAGATTTTCTTGGTCAAAGACCACAATAGTTTAGTATGAAATGAATTCGACTACTTGTAATAACCAACACTCACAGAAGGGGGGAAAAAGCCCAAACCAGCATATACACCGACACATATATGTATGCCAGGTATCCTCAGTCATATGTATTTTAAATTTCACCAATGCTCTTTTCTACTGATTATCAGGCTCAACTGCTTTATTTCCATCAGCCCATGGAACTGAGTTTAAAAAAAAAAAGTCATTCAATGATTAAATTTGTAAAGGGGTTGAAATAGTTTGTGCTCACTGTTTTTTGTTTTTCTTTAATAAATTTATTTATTTTACTTATTTATTTTTGGCTGAGTTGGGTCTTCATTGCTGCGTGCGGGCTTTCTCTAGTTGCGGCGAGCAGGGGCTACTCTTTCGTTGAGGTGTGCGGGCTTCTCATTGCGGGGGCTTCTCATTGCGTTGGCTTCTCTTGTTGCAGAGCACGGGCTCTAGGGGTGTGGGCTTCAGTAATTGTGGCACACGGGCTCAGTAGTTGTGGCTCACTGGCTCTAGACCACAGGCTCAGTAGTTGTGGTGCACGGGTTTAGTTGCTCTGGGGCATGCGGGATCGTCCTGGACCTGGGATTGAACCCGTGTCCCCTGCATTGGCAGGCGGATTCTTAACCACTGCACCACCAGGGAAGCCCCTATTTTTTTTTTTGTTTGTTTTCTTTTTTTATTTGGCCGTACTTTGCAGCTTGCGGGATTTTAGTTCCCTGACCAGGGACTGAAGTTGGGCCCACGGCAGTGAAAGCACCAAGTCCTAACCACTGGACTGCCAGGGAACTGCCAGTGCTCACTGTTTCAAGCAAGAACTCCAAAACTGGGAATTCATTTCAACTAGTTGGTTTGCAGTGCACGTAAAGAATTTTCTGAGGTATAGGTCACTTAAAAAAGAGCCCACTCTAATGCAGCATGGATTTTTAGTGTGTGTGTGTGTGTGTGTGTGTGTGTGTGTGTGTGAGAGAGAGAGAGAGAGAGAGAGAGAGAGGAGAGAGAGAGGGAGAGAGAGAGTTCTGCCAATTAGAATAATCTTTTTGAATGGAGAGGAGTCATGCAAATGCTTGCTATATGAGATAGCAAAGCTTAACATCACAAACTGAAATATCTCCAAAAACATCTGCAACAATGGAAACCGAAGATGTAAAAAGATAGCATCCAATGAACTTGCCTAACTTACTACACACAAAGTATTTATAACTAGAAGTTAGCCCCCTTCAGTTCCTATCAGGAGACATGTACTACTGCAGTGACAAACCATATTAAAAATTCTTGTTCAATAATTAGTGGGGGCTAGATAAAACAGACCCCATCTTGCTCATCCTTCATTTTTCTTGCTGGTGTGTACAATCACTGTGACCTCAGTGATGTGAATGCAGGAAACTACAGTAAGTTCCTGATGCAGAATGGAGCCTATACACAAAGAAAGATGTCTCAGTATAACTTTCCAACCCTATCTATAGGTAAGTGTTCACAAAATATGATTAACGATGCCTTCCAGTGGGTGTCCCTGCACTACATACAGAGCATAAAGGAAGCAGAACCATGATCTTAATTTACAAACTCAAAAGTATAACTCACTTCCTATTGGAGACGCAAGATAGTAACCCTAACACTGGCAAAGACCATTCGCACACCTGAAATGTTAAGCTCTGTAACTCAGATTATAAATTTGCAACTTATTTTTAAGGTAATGAACAAAAGCATTCCATAACTGAGTAACAAGCTGCAGTGCTAACCTCCTAGCTGACTTCAAGAAGTGCTACTCAAATATCGAGAGTGACTGCTTAGTTGCTGCCCTTGGACACAGTCCTCTTGGAACATCACAACCAAGCTGCAGTGACTCAGTTCCAAGAGTCCCAGAGACAGAGAATAAAACCACTTGCTCTGTATTACATGCTGGGCCTTAGAATACTCTCCTAATAAATGCCTTACTTCTTCACTCAGCTGCCAAATTTTTCTATTTTATTCCAAACACAGAATTACTTTTTCATGTTTCTAACAAGTGAATTTTTAAAAAGTCTTCCTTATTTGTGTCCTATTATATATTATCTAAAGAATGATTCCTGGTATCATTAACTATTTGCTTTAAAGTTATTTTAGTTACACAGTGACAGGATGAAACAAAAGTTATATAGTTTAGAATCTATGCCAGTAACTCTAAAAGTAATTCAACTATACATAGAGAGCTCACTTTAATATTTCTATTTCCTAAAATGTATTCTTGTTTTAGTATAGATATTTCCCCATTTTACAGAAAATACTTTTGATAAAATGAGGTCACCAAATGATTTTCTAAACTGTTAAATCCAGAGCTTCCCACACTATTCATTCGTCCACTACTGTTGTGATTTTTCCATAGGTACCAGTACCATTATTTATGCAATGTTCTTCTTTAAATGGAGTCACTGTTTAATCTTACATTAATTTATGTTAAAAGGGAAAATCAGTACCACTTTTCATGAATTACAGGTTTGATGTGCTGGTTATTTATTTCTTCTAATGCCCATTAGAATAAGCCACAAATACTAAAATCAAAAAACGTTACTCTAAGTACCACCTAAAAGCTTGTGTGCCTCTGGTGATATTTGTACCCTACTTTAGGAACCAATATAGGACATGCTACTGTTGATTTCTTTTTCCTTCTCAAACCCTCTGTTCTTCTGACCTTCAAGACCCAGCTCCCTCTTGGTTCTCCCAATACCTCTCTTTACTCACTTTCACTGGCTCTGCTCCTTAAATGCTAGTATTTTCTAAGATTCCATTCTACGACTTTTCTTCTCACCTTAAACAATCTGAGGGAACCAGTGGCATCTCTGTATGAACATGTCTATCACTGAACTTATTTTCCAGCCACACATCAAGGCATAATTCCTTTTCCATATTCCTTCTCTAAATTAATGACATTGACATTTATCCAGTTACCAAAATTAGAAACCTCTCTAGTCAATTCACCTTCTGAGTCCATTGTTTTCAGCCCTTCCTCTCTCGTATTTCTAACCTCCTCTGTCCCTCTTCACACTCATCTGACAACTGGCCTCTTACTTCACTAAGTAATCAAAAGTCTCACCAACATACCTACATCTATACCTATATATTGTACCTTCTCCTATTTAAGGACAACCTCTACGCTACACTTGTGCCTTGCAGCCCATTCCCTTCTGTTTATTCAAGAGTTTTGCTTCTACAATTTTTTCTGCATCTTCAGTTTCTTCCTCTTTACTGGATATTTCCTACAGGAACACACTGCAATACCTCTTATTTTTAGAACAATAAAACCAAAACCAAATATCTTCAATCCCACATCCCCCCCCCCACCCCCAACTACCATCGCATTTTTCTGCTCCTCACTACAGCATAACTCCTTGAAAGAGCTGCTGGCCATCTCCACTTCCTCACCTACTTCACAAGCCATTTAATACAAACTTTTAGAAGACAGCCAACAACCTCCATGTTCAGAAATCCGATGCTTTATTCTCTGTCCTCATCCAACTCAAGCTCTTAGGATATATCCATGTAGCATAAGAATAATGATATAACTGACCACTCCTTGGAACACTTTCTTCACTTGGCTTCTGGAACAGAATACTTGCCTGGTTTCCCTACTGTCTTACTGGCTACTCCTGTAATGTTCTTCCTCTTCCCAACCACTAAATGTTGGCTGGAATGCCCTAGTAATTAATCGTTGACCTCTTTTCTTTTTATACTAATCACTGAGGTAACTTCATCCAATTTTGTGATTTTTAAAAGATATTCATATGTCCATGGTTCACAAATTTTCACCTCTAGCCTGGGACCCTTCCTTGACCATAACGACATTCATATATATCCAACTGCCTACCCAATACCATCACATAAACATTTAGAAGGCAACTAAAACTTGTTTAAAACCAAATTTGTTTTTATCCCTAAATCTGTTCCTTCCTCAGACTTTATCTCATTAAATAGCACCACTGGTTATTAAAAATCTCATTAAACAGCACCTAGTTGATTAGGTCCCATATTTAGGAGTCACCCTGACCTCTGCTTCTTTCATTTCCCATACTTGCTCTGGTAGTGTCTTATTGGTTCCACCTTCAAAAATATACCCCCAATATGATGATCACTTCTCACCTTCTCCCCTCTCACCCCACTGGTCCAAGGCAACATCATCCTTCACCTACATTTTTGCAACAGCATCCTAACTGGTCTTCCTGCTTGTGCCCTTACCTGACTACAATCTATCTTCAACAGAGCAGCCAGAAGAATCCTGTTAAAATGTAAATCAGATCATTTTCCTCTAATGCTCAAAAGCTTCCAAATCATACATCTTTCTCTTAGAATAAAAGCCCAAATTATTAGAATGGTCTGCAAGGCTGTAAAGATGCGGTTCTACACTCCTCCCGTTCGTCTCTGCTTTCATTTCCTCCAACACCACCAAACCACAGAAAAGCTCTCCTTGCATAAGCTTTTGCAACAACTATTTTCTCTGCCTGAAATGCTCTTATGCTGTATGTCTGCATGGTCCAACCCTTTACCTCCTTCAAATCTTTGCTCAAGTGTCACTTTCTCAATGGGGCCTCCCTTAACAATCCAATTTAAATATCACACCAACCCTCCTGCTCTATTTTTCCCCAGATACTTATTTTCTAACATACTAAATAACTTCATTAGTATGTTTATCATCTGCTCTGTTTCTCTTTACTAGAATGGAGCTCCGTAAGACTTGGAGTTTTTTGTGTTTGGTTGGTTTCTAGTTCCTAGAGTAGTAGACATTAGTTGAATAAATGAATGAATAAATAAGCCATACTCAGGTCCCTTTGGTTGAAAGAAAACAAATACTCTATTGCTTTAGAAGGTTATATCCACTATCAAATTTCATTTTTCTTAAATATTATTTGGCCAGGTTAACAATCTATAATGACAGGAGGACAACAGTAGAAAGATCTTAAGCAGGGGCCAACTGGCTCATTCCTCAAAAGAAAAATTTTTTTTGCATGCTGGACAAAAAATTCATGTTAAAAACCAAGAAGTATTTATATATATATTCAATGTCTTTCGGAGGCTGAAGTGTAAAATCACTGGTTAACAAAACCTGCCTAAATGTCTTAACTTCTTATGAAAACAAAAGGTAACCATTTTGCTCATGAAACCTAAATGCTGGGAATCCCAAAATACAAATATTACCTACTGAGCGAATATTACAAGTACGGCTACCAGATGTTGTGTAAAATCCAAGGCTTTACAGCAATCTAATGATGCAAAATTCAGAAGAGATCAAAGTTACACGTTAAACTGAAAGGGACCATTTTAGGTGTGCTTTTAGGGTTCATTATGACTGTCCCCCATAAGATAGTTCAGAGGCATGTTTTATATAGGGATGTATGTATCTCTTTTGAGGGATGATATACGAAGTGCAGTGATTATACTAGTTTCATAAAATGACTCAAGAATCTACAAATATGAATTATTTCAGTCTTGGCAATGGAATAGTTTATGGCTTGAGAATAAAAGAATTACACTTGCCTTGGAAAACTCAGATTTCAGTCTCTGTGCTACCAATGACTGACTCTTGTGACTTGAGTAAATCATAACCTTTGCTTCTAGATTCATAAAAAGGGCACTTTTCTATCCCTCACCATCACATAGATACTTATCAAAGGATTGTTTGTTAACCAAATAATTAAAGACCTTTAAGTAAAGAAGTATAAAAATTTATACATATTATAGAGAGGTACATCTAGCTTTGTTGCAGGATGCACCTGCACCTATAGGATTTTGAGCCTGTAAAAAGTCAACCAGTTTTCATTCTTCCAACAAAAATAAATGGAGGTAAGCTAACTAGTAGCATATTAAAAATGCTACAAAAACTGTGTCTTTTAGACTGTATTTTCTTTCTTTTTTTTAAAGCAGATATCTTCACTAATTCTCATCAAGAATGTGATAAAGCAAAGGTCCTTAACTGCAGGTAGCATGTGTTGGATAGTCCACAGGAGGGCAGCAAAATGCATGATTTCTTTTCCTTCAAAATCTGAACTCCATGTAGAATTGCTTTAAGCTACAAATTATAAATCTACAGAAATTTGGGTGGAAGAACACAGACTAAAACCACAGGCAAGAAACAAGTGATAAAAGGAGATAAGATTTAGGTAAATATTAAGTAGATGCTATAAATACAGAAACATTATAAAGACAACACAGGATAATTCTTCTGCACATTGGAATAGATATTAAAGCTCATGTACGTGATTTGGAAATTCTGTTTTTTTCTATGGTGGTGAAAACTTTGAAATACATGTTATAGAGAAATGTATATAAAATTCTAACCATACCTAGACATTAAAGTCTGAGTTCTGTATAACATTTATTCATAATTTCTAAAGATCTGGGCCAAGAATTTTAAGTGGGTAGGTGTCTCAGTGGATTAAGAAAAGACCAATGTTCAGAGATTGTGGGGCTGATGCTTAATTATACTCAGTTAATAACAATGCCATTGTTAGCAGCATACCTATACGTGTGTAATGAAGTCTAACAAATATAACCTTCCGTTGGTCTTATGTTTTCTAATGTAAGAAAAGTAATACTGAATGAAGAATACTAAAAGTAAAATTATGCATATCAGAGACATAATAATAGAACAATGTATATTGCTTAAGTAGTAGAAAGCATCTTTTCTAGATGTAACTTTTTAATTTTCAAATCAGTGAAACTGAAGAATGAAAGTATGTAGAAAATACTCTTAAGTAATAAACACTTGGAAAATCCACTATCATGAATATTACAGATTTAATATCCACGTTTTGCTTATTATAAATTATTTTCCATTTTTCATCATTAGAGAAGATAATCATTATTGCTTCATGAAATTCCATTTTCTGTGACACCTTGTTATTTTCAATTTTTAAAAAGTCCTTTTTTAGTGTTGAGCACTCAAGAGACCTTACTTATACTCAAAAGCATTGTAAGTTTATTTAACAGGTCCCATTTTACTTTAAAAAAAGGCCAAGTATGTTGTTATTGAAAACTGAGTTTGTTAAAGTGGCCAATTCAGTTCTATTTAAGTTGAATTGTAAAATAACAAGTCAATAAATGTGGACAAAAAGTATGTATTTAAAAACTGCCAAAATAAAATGTTTAATCAAAACGGGAAGCACCAGCTTCTCTTTCACAGTCAACTTGAGAGCTGGCAATTAAAAAATCAATCTATTATGTTTTCCTTCCCAGCATCCTTGAAACTGTAATGCTGATATAAAAATACCTATAAAAGAAAAGAATTTATTAAGTACTATTCAAAGGAGAGATGATGATGATGATAAGCAGTTTCTGTAAGAACACATGCAACTAATAAATGGCAGTAAATAAGAGGATTACCTAGATTAATCAAAGTTTGGGAAAACTGTCAGATAAATGATTCTGCACTAATTGACACATTTTTAGCTATAAAGTCTTTACAAGTAAGAAAATTTTGTGAGCATAATGATTATGTACTTCTAAGCTGAATGAATCAGTATTCAAAGCTAAATATATTACCTGTTCATATACTCCAAGAAACATAGACTAAAAATCTGTGTGAAAAATTTCCAAGATTATATATGAAAAGCAATACTTACTGATGTTAGAAGACTACTAATAATTTTACCATTTACTTCATACTACCCAAGACATTACACTATATTACAGTTGCTATAAAAACAGTGTCTAATGTGGATCTTTAAAGAAAATAATTTAGGGAAGATTAACAATAGTGGTCAGAAAAGTTGTTTTTAAAATGTTTTCCAAGAGTATTTGACTATTTTTGATCTTGAAAAGCTTATCTGAAAAGCTTTTAAATTGGTAGCTTTTCAAACAGGCTTTCATAAGAGAATTTTTTAGGTTGGAAAAAGGGTGTATAAGGACAGCTTAAATCTTGTCCAAAAAACCCAATTACAATATGAATTCCTTGAAATATCACTCAGCCATAAAAGGGAACAAAATTGGGTCATTTGTAGAGATGTGGATGGGCCTAGAGACTGTCATACAGAGTGAAGTAAGTCAGAAAGAGAAAAACAAATATCACATATTAATGCATATATGTTGGAATCTGAAAAAATTGGTATAGACAATCTTATTTACAAAGCAGAAATAGAGACACAGACATAGCGAACAAATGTATGGATACCAAGGGGGAAAGGGGGCACTGGGATGAACTGGGAGATTGGGACTGACATATATACACCATTGATACTGTGTATAAAATAGATAACTAATGAGAACCTACTGTATAGCATAGGGAACTCTACTCAATGCTCTGTGGTGACCTAGATGGGAAGGAAATCCAAAAAAGAGGGGACATATGTATATGTATAGCTCATTCACTTTGCTGTACAGTAGAAACTAACACAACACTGTAAAGCAACTGTACTCCATTAAAAAAAAAAAAGACCCTCTGGACACCAAAGGCTGGGGTGTGCTCCCTTGGTTGGCAATACTCCACGTGTATTGTCACACATCATAGCTGGGAGGAGGTAATGTTGTCCATGACTCCATGGGAAGAGGACAACCGGAAGTTCTGTATTTGTACCCCTCAAGGACTCTGCCTTGGCTGATTTTAACTAGTATCTTTTCCCTGTAATAAACTGTAACTATTAGTATTACAAAAAATATGAATTCCTTGATTATTGGAAACAGAATCACAAACCTTGCTACCTGAAACCCTTGTATAGTCATAATAAAAACTTTAGACAGATATGTCAAACAAGATAACTTATGAAGCTTCTTTCAATATTGCAAAAATGAAAAAGTAAAGGGCAGACAGAATCATCTGAAGGCACAGAAATGCTAATCATTACTCAGAGGTTTTGTCTCCTTTTTCATCAACCATTTAGTAAAGCTCAGAGATAACTGGAGCAAATGCAACTGTTAGGTTTTAAAATGTAAGAAGTTCATGGTTTCGACAGAGGTGTCTGCTTCTTTCAAGTTTCAGCTTTTCAAAGCTGGAACTCAGCAAAACAACCATCAATAAATAGGATTATTGTGGAAACAAGTAATGCAAAAACACTGTTAAAGAAAAATTTAATATTGAAATTAGTTCAGCATTATCAATGAGTTTTTAAACCTAGAAAATGCATATATTTCCATTAGGGGTAACTACTTATTTAGGAGTTAGCAGACGTTGGATTCTTTTCTAAACTAATTAATTACAAGTAAAAAGGGCTAATGTTTTTTTGTTTGCTTTTTTATACTGCAGGTTCCTATTAGTCATCAATTTTATACACATCAGTGTATACATGTCAATCCCAATCACTGAATTCAGCACACCACCATCACCACCCCACCGCAGTTTACCCCCCTTGGTGTCCATATGTCTGTTCTCTACATCTGTGTCTCAACTTCTGCCATGCAAACTGGCTCATCTGTACCATTTTTCTAGGTTCCACATACATTCGTTAATATACGATATTTGTTTTTCTCTTTCTGGCTTACTTCACTCTGTATGACAGTCTCTAGATCCATCCACGTCTCAGCAAATGACTCAATTTCGTTCCTTTTTATGGCTGAGCAATATTCCATTGTATATATGTACCACACTTCTTTATCTATTCATCTGTCAATGGGCATTTAGGTTGCTTCCATGACCTGGCTGTTGTAAACAGTGCTGCAATGAACACTGGGGTGCATGTGTCTTTTTGAATTATGGTTTTCTCTGGGTATATGCCCAGTAGTGGGATTGCTGGATCATATGGTAAATCTATTTTTAGTTTTTTTTTTTTTTTTTTTTTTTTTTTGTGCTGTACGCGGGCCTCTCACTGCTGTGGCCTCTCCCGTTGCAGAGCACAGGCTCCGGACACACAGGCTCCGCGGCCATGGCTCGCGGGCCCAGCCGCTCCGCGGCATGTGGGATCTTCCGGGATCGGGGCACGAACCCGTGTCCCCTGCATCGGCAGGCGGACTCTCAACCACTGCGCCACCAGGGAAGCCCTATTTTTAGTTTTTTAAGGAACCTCCATACTGTTCTCCATAGTGGCTGTATCAATTTACATTCCCACCAACAGTGTAAAAGGGTTCCCTTTTCTCCACACCCTCTCCAGCATTTGTTGTTTGTAGATTTTCTGATGATGCCCATTCTAACTGGTGTGAGGTGATACATCATTGTAGTTTTGATTTCTATTTCTCTAATAATTAGTGATGCTGAGCAGTTTTTCATGTGCTTCTTGGCCATCTGTATGTCTTCTTTGGAGAAATGTCTATTTACGTCTTCTGCCCATTTTTGGATTGGGTTGTTTGTTTAATATTGAGCTGCATGAGCTGTTTATATATTTTGGAGATGAATCCTTTGTCCATTGATTCATTTGCAAATATTTTCTCCCATTCTGAGGGTTGTCTTGTTTATGGTTTCCTTTGCTGTGCAAAAGCTTTGAAGTTTCATTAGGTCCCATTTGTTTTTTTCCCCATTACTCTAGGAGGTGGATCAAAAAGATCTTGCTGTGATTTATGTCAAAGAGTGTTCTTCCTATGTTTTCCTCTAAGAGTTTTATAGTGTCCAGTCTTACATTTATGTCTCTAATCCATTTTGAGTTTATTTTTGTATATGGTATTAGGGAGTGTTTTAATTTCATTCCTTTACTTGTAGCTGTCCAGTTTTCCCAGCACCACTTACTGAAGAGACTGTCTTTTCTCCACTGTATATCTTTGCCTGCTCTGTCATACATTAGTTGACCACAGGTGCGTGGGTTTATCTCTGGGCTTTCATCTTGTTCCACTGATCTATGTTTCTGTTTTTGTGTCAGTACCATATTGTCCTGATTACTGTAGCTTTGTAGTATACTCTAAAGTCAGGGAGTCTGATTCCTCCAGCTCCGCTTTTTCTCCTCAAGACTGCTTTGGCTATTCAGGGTCTTTTGTGTCTCCATACAAATTTTAAGATGATTTGTTCTAGTTCCGTAAAAAATGCCATTGGTAATTTGATAGGGATTGCATTGAATCTGTAGATTGCTTTGGGTAGTAGAGTCATTTTCACAATATTGATTCTTCCAATCCAAGAACATGGTGTATCTCTCCATCTGTTGGTATCATCTTTAATTTCTTTCATCAGTGTCTTATAGTTTTCTGCATAGAGGTCTTTTGTCTCCCTAGGTAGGTTTATTCCTAGGTATTTTATTCTTTTTGTTGCAATGGTAAATGGGAGTGTTTCCATAATTTCTCTTGCAGATTTTTCATCATTAGTGTATAGGAATGCAAGAGATTTCTGGGCATTAATTTTGTATCCTGCAACTTTACCAAATTCAGTGATTAGCTCTAGTAGTTTTCGGGTGGCATTTTTAGGATTCTCTATGTATATCATCATGTCATCTGCAAACAGTGACACTTTTACTTCTTTTCCAATTTGTATTCCTTTTATTTCTTTTTCTTCTCTGATTGCTGTGGCTAGGACTTTCAAAACTATGTTGAATAACAGTGGTGAGAGTAGACATCCTTGTCTCCTTCCTGATCTTAGAGGAAATGCTTTCAGTTTTTCATCATTGATAATGATGTTTGCTGTGGATTTGTCATATATGGCTTTTATTATGTTGAAGTAGGTTCCCTCTATGCCCACTTTTTGGAGAGTTTTTATCATAAATGGGTGTTGAATTTTGTCAAAAGCTTTTTCTGCATCTGTTGAGATGATTATATGGTTTTTATTCTTCATTTTGTTAATATGGTGTATCAAATTGATTTGCGTATATTGAAGAATCCTTGCATCCCTGGAATAAATCCCACTTGATCATGGTGTATGAGCCTTTTAATGTGTTGTTGGATTCTCTTTGCTAGTATTTTTTTGAGGATTTTTGCATCTATGTTCATCAGTGATATTGGTCTGTAGTTTTCTTTCTTTGTGACATCTTTGTCTGGTTTTGGTATCAGGGTGATGGTGGCCTCACAGAATGAGTTGGGAGTGTTCCTTCTTCTGCAATTTTTTGGAAGAGCTTGAGAAGGATGGGTGTTAGCTCTTCTCTAAATGTTTGACAGAATTTACCTGTGAAGCCATCTGGTCCTGGACTTTTGTTTGATGGAAGATTTTTAATCACAGTTTCAATTTCATTACTTGTGTTGGTCTGTTCATATTTTCTGTTTTTTCCTGGTTCAGTCTTGGAAGGTTATACCTTTCTAAGAATTTTTCCATTTCTTCCAGGTTGTCCATTTTATTGGCATAGAGTTGCTTGTAGTAGTCTCTTAGGATGCTTTGTATTTCTGTGGTGTCTGTTGTAACTTCTCCTTTTTCATTGCTAATTTTATTGATTTGAGTCCTCTCCCTCTTTTTCTTGATGAAAAAGGAGGCTAATGGTTTATCAATTTTGTTTATCTTCTCAGAGAACCAGGCTTTAGTTTTATTGATCTTTGCTATTGTTTTCTTTGTTTCTATTTCATTTATTTCTGCTCTGATCTTTATGATTTCTTTCTTTCTACTAACTTTGGGTTTTGTTTGTTCTTCTTTCTCTCGTTCCTTTAGGTGTAATGTTAGATTGTTTACTTGAGATCTTTCTTGTTTCTTGAGGTAGGCTTGTATAGCTATAAACTTCCCTCTTAGAACTGCTTTTGCTGCACCCCATAGTTTTTGGATCATCATGTTTTCATTGTCATTTGTCTCTAGGTATTATTTATTTATTTATTTATTTATTTTTGGCGGTACGCGGGCCTCTCACTGTTGTGGCCTCTCCCGTTGTGGAGCACAGGCTCTGGACGTGCAGGCTCAGAGGCCATGGCTCATGGGCCCAGCCGCTCTGTGGCATGTGCGATCTTCCTGGACCGGGGCAAGAACCCACGTCCCCTGCATCGGCAGGTGGACTCCCAACCACTGTGCCACCAGGGAAGCCCATCTAAGTATTTTTTGAGTTCCTCTTTGATTTCTTTAGTGATCTCTTGGTTATTTAGTAACATATTGTTTAGCCTCCATATGTTTGTGTTTTTTATGTTTTTTTCCCTGTAATTCATTTCTAATCTCATAGCATTGTGGTCCGAAAAGATGCATGATATGATATGAATATTCTTAAATATACTGATGTTGGATTCTTTTCTAAACTAATTAATTACAATGTAAAAAGGGGTAATGTTTTTTAATTAAAAAAAGAATTTTTTTAATGAGCTCTCTGAAAGAACCAAAAATGGTATTCCCTCTTCCCAAGTCAAATTAGTTTCTTTTATTGTTATTGTATCAGATTCAATAATATTCTTGGGGACTTCCCTGGTGGTGCAGTGGTTAAGAGTCTGCCTTCCAATGCAGGGGACACGGGTTCAAGCCCTGGTCCGGGAAGATCCCACATGCCACGGTGCAACTAAGCATGTGAGCCACAACTACTGAAGCCCGTGTGCCTAGAGCCCATGCTCCACAACAAGAGAAGCCACCGTAATGAGAAGCCCACACTCTGCAACAAAGGGTAGCCCTCGCTCACCGCAACTAGAGAAAGCCTGTGTGCAGCAATGAAGACCCAGTGCAGCCAAAAATTTAAAAATTATTTAAAAAAAAAGAAGTGAGCAGAAAAAGAAAAAAAAAGCAATTAAAAAATATTCTTGGAATAACCTGGACTATCAGATACTACAATTTTGAGAAAGATCTGTTTCAAGTTAATAGTTCCCTGGGCTAGTTGAGATTATGTTCTGGGGGAAAAATAGCTTAAGACAACTGAATTTCCTCTCTTGACATCAGTGACATAAAATAACAATTAATTTCAAGAAACTAAAATACTAAGCAAAAGCATGTAAAACAAATACTAGAGAAAAGGCTTTTAGAAAAGGATCACTATATACATACAAAACCCTTCTTCCCAATAACAGAAAAGAAGAGAGGTGAGGGAGATGATAGTCAGTAAAGAAAATAAGAAATTCTATTAATATAAACAGCTCATTGAAAAAAATGAAATCTTGTTTATAAGGCTGTCCTTAGATATAACCTACAAAACTTTAAAGACCACAACATATTTTCTAGTATTATGTAAGAAAAAGATCCTTAACCTTTAGAGTCGTATTTTGTATTCATTATGAATTTCTAATGGTTTACTTTTACATAATACCTACTCTGTGACAATAACCTAATTTAATCCTCCCAAAAAGTATATGAGATTCTACTGTCTTTCATTTTATAGATTAGGACATAAATTACTTTAATGGGAACAGAAAGACAGTAATGGCACAGACAGGGCTCAAACATGAATCTGTATGACTCTAGAACTAGCCACCCCACTGTACTGCCTAGCTAAAAACATTGTTAGGCCTTCAGCATTCACGTACAAATTCTAGTTTAGATGGTGCTCAACAATGATCTACAACTGAGCTATAGAGTCTGAGAGATTTTTTGTTTCTTCACTAAAAAAAGGGCTCTGATATTTAAAATGACTTCCTGCCTTCCATTAAAATCCTAAGGCAGTCTGGTATAGTGAATCAGTTTGGGTGCCAAATCTAGTAATTACTGATGTCTTTTAGACAAGTCACTTAATGAAGTGTCACTTTTTTTCTTCTTATAAATACCTGAATTGAAGGAGCTGAGCTAGTCCTATGGTTGAATATTATAATGTAATTTGAACATTAAATACAGCACCTACTGTGTGCTCTACAAAAGCAAGGTACTGAGGATTCACATGTATATAAACTGAACCACTCATAATTCAAGTTAAACTCATTTTTTTTCTTCTAGTGAAGGTTAAATAATAATCAAGTATCGTGTAACTACTATATTCAATATCCTATGATAAACCATAAATATAAAAACATAAAAAAAGAATGTATTTCTTATATTCAATGTGTTCGTACAATGTGTTCCTTAAAAAGCTAAAAATAAAATTACCATATGACCCAGCAATCCCACTACTGGGCATATACCCAGAGAAAACCAGAATTCAAAAAGACACATGCACCCCAACATTCATTGCAGTACTATTTACAATAGCCAGGACATGGAAGCACTCTAAATGCCCACCAACAGACGAATGGATACAGAAGATGTGGAACATATATACAATGGAATATTACTCAGCCATAAAAAGGAATGAAATTGGGTCATTTGTAGAGACATGGATGGATCTAGAGACGGTCATACAGAGTGAGTAAGTCAGAAAGAGGAAAACAAATATCGTATATCAACTCATATATCTGGGACCTAGAAAAATGGTACAGATGAACCAGTCTGCAGGGCAGAAATTGAGACACAGATGTAGAGAACAAACGTATGGACACCAAGGGGGGAAAGTGGCGGGGGTGTGTGTGTGTGATGAATTGGGCGATTGGGCTGACGTGTATACACTGATGTGTATAAAACTGATGACTAACAAGAACCTGCTGTATAAAAAAATAAATAAAATTAAAAAAAAAGAATGTATACATATGTATAACTGAATCACTTTGCTGTACAGCAGAAATTAATACATTGTAAATCAACTATACGTCAAGAAAAAAATATTGAAGAAAAAATATCATGGAACTCTTAGAAATTTACAATAGTTGAGACATTAATTCAAGTAGCTCTGACCCAGGTGGACATACTGCTGCACACGTGTGTATGTATACACATATGTACACATGTGTGGTGCCTGTGGAAGGAAGCGGAAGAATGCAAAGTAGATAGCCTCTTCAAGTCAGACGACTACCTGAAAGGTGCAGTGAAGGTCCACACCACCTCCACTCAAAGACAAGGGGCTGTACTTCAGTGAATGAGGATAGAAACATTGCTTCAAATCTCATTACACAGTTTGAATTTGTGGCAGAAAAAAAATATCTTTTACCATAAATATGAGTTGTTGTAAAACATCAGCGATTTGGGGGAGAGAAAAAAATCTCACAGCTTATCAATCCCAGTCGAATATACTTTAATCAGCCTTTCTCAAACTAGGGTTCTGGGAGAGAATTAAGCCTAATGCTCCAAGGCATGTACATAGCAAGTTATTAATTAATTTCTTTCCTATGTATCTAGAATTACACTGGTTATGTAAAAACCTTGGAAAAATAAAGAAAATCATTTTCTGTGCTCTGTTGATCTAAATAGGAATCCTGATTGAACTCATTATTTTGCCAGCATTTAACAGCTGCTTACCACTGCAAACAGAAGAGGTGATGTTGTACAGAAAAGGATAAAACTGCATACAGCGAATCAACTTCAGGCTGTTTTCACACTCTGGGCATTTTGTAGTTAATTTCAAAGCCTGTCTAAAGGCCTCAAGTGCCCCACTGATATTCTTCAGAGCAAGGTAAGCATTTCCCAGGCTCAAAAAGGTCAGGGGCTGAAAAGAAAAAAAAAAAAAATCAGAAAATGTTAATGAATTAATATTTTCTGAGAGTTACAAAAACTTTACAGTATATGTCTTTTGGCTTTTTTTAGGTTACCTCATAAAAGTTACCCCAACTGTCCATTTTATTTACATCAGCTAAACTGTTTAACATAAATTTATTTTTTACCTTTCTACTAAGATAAAAAATACCTAAAGTATGTAACATGCACTAGTCTTAAGCATACAGCTCAATGAATTTTTATATATGTATATATCCCTGTAACCACCACTCATCTAAAGATACAAAACGTTTAGAACATTTCTGGTGCCCCAAGAGGTTCCCCTGGGCAACCCAACCCCAACCCCAGAGGTAACCACTTGATGTGATGTTGTGACTATCACCATAGATCAGCTCTGCCTTGCCTGTTCTTGAACTTCATATAAATGGAATCAAACAGCATGTTCTCTTACGTGTATAATATGTACCCTTTTGTACCTGCTTTCACTCAACACAACATCTAATATTCAAGAAACCAGATGTTTTTTGTGTACTATTTGTTCATTCTTCTTTAAAAAAATTGATGTGTAATGTTTCATCATGTGAATACACCACAATTTGTTCATCTATTCTCCTACTGATAGGGAGTTTTTGGATTGTTTGCAGTTTTGGGCTACTATAAATAAAGCTACTATGAACAGTCATGTAAATGTCTTTTGACAGACATATGCACTCATTTTCCTTGGGTATACACTTAGTAGTGGTTCTCAAGGTAGGCATACATTTAGTTTTAGGAGATACAACGAAATCATTTCCCAGTGGACATACAGACTTGCACTCCTACCAACAACTGTGAGAATTCACTGACTTGTTATTGTCATTTTTTAAAATTTAGCTGTTTCAGTGAGATGCTTAAGTGGCATCTCACTGTGATTTTAATGTGCATTTCCTTGATTAGTAATAATGTTGAATATTTTTCTATGTGCTTACTGGCCCTTTGGGTACCCTTATTGCTGAAATGCTGTTGTTTTCCCCATTTAAAAAAAAATTGGGTTGCCTTTTTCTTACTGATTTGAAGGAGTTCTTTATATATATACTAGACACGAGACCTTTATTGGAAATATTTATTGCAAATATCTTCTCCAAGTCTGCTGTTTCCCTTTTTATTCTCTTAATGGTATCTTCTGATAAACAGAAATTCTTAATTTTAATAAAGTTCAGTTACATATTTTTTTCTTTTATAGTTAGTGCTTCTTGAAATCTTTGCCAGCTATAAGGTAACAAAGACTTTCTCCCATGTTTCCATCAAGAAGCTTTATTGTTTTATCTTTCACATTTTGGTACATGATCCACCTCAAATTAATCTTGTGTATGATATGGAGTAGGAGTCAGGGTTCATTTCTTTTTCCATAGGGGATATCCAAGTACTCCATTACTACCTACTGAAAAACCAAAAGCTCCCCACACACACTGAACTAGTGTGCCTTTGTCATAAATCAGGTGACCATATACGCAGGGGCCTATTTCTAATTTCTCTACTGTGTTCCATTGATATATTTGAGTATCTTTGTGCCAGTACCATACTGATTTAATTACAGTAAGTCTTGAAATCTGGTAATATAAACCTTCCAACTCTGTTTTTTTCTTCCCCTCACATCCCAATTTTTGAGCTATTCTAGATCCATTTTTATGTAGATTTTTGACTCTCCTTATCAATTTACACACACATATACATGCAATTGCTGGGAGTTTGGGATCGAATTGAATCTATAAATCAATCTAAAGAGAACTTACATCTTAACAATATTGAATCTTTCAATCCATGAACATGACGTATATCACGATTTATTTAGGTTTTCTTTCTCTTAGCAATGTTTTGTAATCACGATAGAAATCTTGTGCATCTTCCTTTAGATTTACTTCTAGATGTCTGATTTTTTTGATGCTATTGTAAATAGTCTTAAAATTCTATTTTCCAATTGTTTGTTGAGACTTTGTTTTTATACGCAGCCCGAAGTATTCAGTTTAGGTCATTTTAGCAGAAATACACCTATGCTTAGTATTCGCTGCATACAAACCATTTATTCTACAAACCATCTATTTACTTTACCATTAAAAATATTTTAAAAGATCTAAGAATGTTTTATTCTCAAATTGCACAGTATATCCCCATGAAAAGCAATTATCCCCTACAATTTATCAGCTACTTGCTTTTGATTCAGGCTGTTAGGTCATCAGAAATATCTCACTATAACCAAACCAAGGTGTACAAAATATTCCAGATTAAAGAGGCCTAATCTAGGTAGCACTCAGGTTACATTTAAAGTATTACTTAGTGGTTCACACTAAGATATACAATTAAATTCCGTACATAGATTTCAAAAATGTCTTTATATTTTCCATAAGGAAATGAAGTATCATAATTATCCTTACAACTAGAATGAAGGAAATGAAGTATCATGATTATCCCTATGACTAGAATGATAGTTGTGCAAATATCTTGTATTGAGACGAACTGGTTAGCATTTTGGAAAAAAAGAATAATTTTCATGAATTCATTCCGAAAATAATTACTGAGTGTTTACCATGTTTCAAATACTGGTTTTGACACTGGGGATAGAGCAGAAAATAAGAAAGATAAATCCCTGCCTTAGTGGATCTTATAGTCTCGTGTCACACAATTGTGAGTAAAATGTGATGAAGGACAGCAGGGAAGAGACATAAATAGTACTAAGCATAGGGAAGAGAGTGCCATTACAAATAGAGTAGTAAGGGAAAGACTCACTGAGAAGTTAGTATTTGTAAAAGATTTTAAGGAGATGAGGAGCAAGCTATGAAGAATTTTAGTGGGATGAAGCATTCCAAGCAGAGAGAATAGAAAATGCAAAGGTCCTGAGGAGGGAGCACAGCTAGCACGTTCAAGGAACTGCAAGGCGGCAAGTGAGGCTAGAATAGAATGACCAAAGGAACAATCTCATGGAGATAAGGTCAGAAAAGTAACAAGGTCATGTAGGACCTTCTACATCATTATAAATTCTTGTCTCTTACTGTGAGTTACATGGAGAGTCACCGCAGAGATCTGAACAGACAAATAACATCTGATGTTAAAAAAAAAATTACTAACTTTGTTTCTTGTATTTTTTCAACGTAGAAGGTAATTTTTCAATTCTGGCTATGGGATGGAGAGAATTTAGGTGAAAGGAGAGGGGAAGCAGCTCCCTTTAAGCAATACTCAACAGCTTCCTAAAAGCTAAGGAACAGCATATAAGTTTAGCATATGTTGAGCACTACTGGCGTTGTATTTATTCATAATGCAATTTCTTTCTTTCTTTTTTTTTTTTTTTGGCTGTGCTGCACAGCACGTGGGATCTTAGTTCCCTAACCAGGGATCGAACCTGTGCCCCCTGCAGTGGAGTCTTAACCACTGGACCAACAGGGAAGTCCCTGACAACATCTGACTTTTAATAAGAATTTCAGGACTTCCCTGGTGGCGCAGTGGTTGAGAGTCTGCCTGCCGATGCAGGGGACACAGGTTCGTGCCCCGGTCCGGGAAGATCCCACATGCTGCGGAGCGGCTAGGCCCATGAGCCATGGCCGCTGAGCCTGCGCGTCCGGGGCCTGTGCTCCGCAACGGGAGAGGCCACAACAGTGAGAGGCCCGCATACAGCAAAAAAAAAAAAAAAAAAGAATTTCATTGTTGTATTGCGAATAGAGTGTAGGGTGACAAAGGCAGAAAGCCAAGAAGCTAGTTAGGAGGCTACTGAAATAATCTAGATAAAAGACAATGATGGTGTGGATAAGATAGCAGTGGAGATGATGGTAAATAGTGAAAGTCTGGGTATATTTTAAAAACAGAATCAGCAAAATTAGTTAATAGATTGAATCTGCCCTGAGAGAAAGAGAAAGGTACGAAGGATGGCTCTAAGTTTTTGTCCTGAGATACTGGCTTTACTGTTTCCTGAAATGGGGAAGACTGAGAACAAATTAGAACAATGTTAAGGAGCTTAGTTTTGGCCTGTAGTTTTAGACCGTGTTTTAGACATTCAAGAGGAGGTGTCATGAAAGCTGTTGGATAAAGGAGTCTGGAGTTCAGAGCAAAGGTGATAAGTGACTCAATAAGGAAAGTGTAGTGTTTTTGAGATATGGTCCTGGAACAATCAGATATCCATTTGGATATGAACTTTGATGAATGAACTTTGATCCCTACCTCACACTGCAAAGAAAATTTAACTTGAAATGGATCATAGGCCTAAATATGAAACCTGAAACTGTAAAACATCTAGAAAACAGCATAGGAAAAGACCTTTGTATATCTGAGAGACAACTATTTAAAGACAAACCAAAGAAAACAAAATAGAACTATTTTTTTTCAGACTTCTTATGAGGACACCTTAAATCTAACAATAGATATCAAAAGGGAAAGATGGAAAATTAAGGTAAGTTTCAAAAGCTAAGATAAAAAGGTAAAGAGAGAAAATATTTTTAACATATGACAGATGGAGTTAAAGACTTTATTGTATAAAGAGTTCATGTAAAATTTTAAAAAAAACAAATTCTAACAAAATGAGCAAAATGTCTACATAAACTTTTACTTTAAAAATACAATAAAATAGGGGACTTTCCTGGTGGCGCAGTGGTTAAGAATCCACCTGCCAATGCAGGGGACATGGGCTTGAGCCCTGGCCTGGGAAGATCCCACATGCCATGGAGCAACTAAGCCCGTACGCCACAACTACTGAGCCTGCGCTCCAGAGCCTGCAAGCCACAACTACTGAGCCCACATGCTGCAACTACTGAAGCCTGTGCGCCTAGAGCCTGTGCTCCGCAACAAGAGAAGCCACTGCAATGAGAAGCCCGCACACAGCAACGAAGAGTAGCCCCCGCTCCCTGCAACTAGAGAAAGCCGGCGCACAGCAATGAAGACCCAACGCAGCCAGAAACACAAACAAACAAACAATAAACAATAAAACAGGGACTTCCCTGGTGGTCCAGTGGTTAAGGCTCTGAGCTTCCAATGCAGGAAGCCCGGGTTCAATCCCTGGTCAGGGAACTAGATCCCACATGCCGCAACTAAGAGCCTGCATGCCGCAACTAAAGATCCCACATGCCCCAACTAAAAAATAAAAAGATCCCGCATGCTGCGACTAAAAAAAAGAGATCCGACATGCTGTGAAGATCCTGTGCGCCGCAACTAAGACCTGGCGTAGCCAAATAAATAAATAAATAAACATTAAAAAAATACAATATCCTTAAAATAAGAAAAAGAAATTTATGTTACAACAGAGAAATGAAATTTTTTAAAGTAAATCTGTTTTACAAACGTTAATACAAAAGCAGTGTGACTTGACTATAAAAGTGTGAACTCTAATGGCCACTCTCCCTGAGTTCAAATCCAAGCTCTATGACTTTCTGTAAATCCCTTTGGCTTTCTTTTTCTATCAAATGGGTAAAACTTATCTCATAGGGTTGTTTTGAGGATTAAATGAGTTATTGCATGTAAAGTGCTTAGTATGATGCCTGGCTCTAGTAAACAATCAATAAAAGCAGTTACTTCAACTGATTCTGGTGACAATACATGCAAAATGAATATTTATAGATCTTGATTATGGCAATATATACTGGCCCAAATCTTTTTGTGGATTGTTTGGTATTTTGTATCAAAGCCATCAAAATATTCATTCACTTATTGACTTAGTAATTCCACTGCTACTAGCAGTCTTTCCGAAGAAAATTATCTGGAAAACAGAAAAGGTCTTATCCAGAAAATCATTACTGATATTAGCAACCTAAACATCCAGCAACAGAGGAGTAAGTTCTAACATATCAATTCATCAAACCTTTATACAACCATTTAAATTGATGGCTATAAAAACTAGGTAGTAGTAAATTTTTTTATATAATAAGTTTTAAAGATCACCAGTAAAGTTGCAACACTATGAAATATTTACATAGAAGGAAAGCTTATAAGGAAATATTTCCAAATGTTGACAGCTAGGGGTAGGGTCTGATTAAGGTGTATTTTGGGGTATCTACCCTGATTTATATTTTTATTCTTGTTGCAGTACCACAGTATTTAGCTAAAATTTTAGTATAATTTTCAAATATGAAAAGGCAGCTAATCTCTAAAGGAGCTCTTTTTTTTTTTTTAGAAGAAAACTGCCTAATTGCCTTGGCTGGTGGCAGAAAAAAGTGAACCATGAGAAGTATCAAGGGAATACAGCTGTGCTGAACCTTCCATTTGGGTGTTCATTTTATCACATCTCATATAGACCATCTGTTCTACTATAGCCACACCTGGCACATAGTAAACGTTTGATTAATATTTGATGTACTTCTCTGGCAACTTGGCCTGTTGTATAACAGTGATTATAAACTTTTACTTAAAATCCAGTTGTGAATTTGTGTATTTCAAAGGAAACTCTTAACAGGCATCATTCTCTTCTAATACTGAAAAAATCAGTTTTGGGACACCTCGAATAAACCTAAGCCATTCATGCACACTTCTTCTAAAACTTTCTTTGCACATAAAACTCAGAAACATTTAGACACTAAGTATAAAAGCAATTTAACTGTATATTTATTATAACTGCATTCATCAAACCTAAGATGTCATCAATTATAACATGCATCCTTATTTCAGAGATGTTAAAATATGAAAAAAAAGTAAGTGGCATTTTAGAAACAATGAAATAAACTATTTAACTACAAAGCAGTGACACAACTCCATGGACTGCATGTGGGAGATTCAGGGCATGAATATCAACCTACTTATCTATCCTTATCAAAACAACCTTTAAACTGTGCTCTGGCTTGGTTGGTATAAAGGTATCTATAAATTAAAGCTGTAAAACAGTATAACATTATGCAATGTGCATGCTGTAATGAGTAGGATAAAGTGAGAAGCAGATGTTTCAGACATAAAAATGTGGCAGTATATTTTTAGCAGCTGTGTCATTCTTATGTAAATGTATGTTTCTAAAAAAATAACTATAATTTATAAACTTCATTCATTTAAAATAAAGAGATGAACACATCAAAAATAAAGCCCTCTTACAATATGCAAATTCTACTAAAAAATAAAATGAGTTTTTTTTTATGCCCTCTCTATAAAAACACATATTATACTCTGAATTTGAGTTATCACTACTTAGTATATATTGCTACAAAGAAACATAAAACCTCACCTCAGAGCTATTGATGGCCAAAGCTTGAAGCAGCAGTTTAGTGGCATCAAGATGAAGGCCATAGTGAATCAAAAGGTTGGCCAAGTTCACAAGAGGAACATCCTGGTATTGAAGGGGAGCCAAATTCAAAGCCCTCTGAAGACAAGCAATAGCAAAGGTGCTATTTCCTACTGCTCTCCAGTAGAGTCCAGCTTCATTGAGTATCAGCCAGACAGGAGCATTTGGCTGAAAAACCCCAAATACTTCAGTTAATACAAGAATACAGTACTCATTCTAAAAAGGATTTTTAATACATGCACTTTAACTTTTAATTACAATTACTAAGCTAACATTTAAATTTCAGATATCTGAAGTAGGCAACTCACCTTGTTAATAGCATGAAATAAGAAAGACCCAATTTCTTCTTCTGGGATAGTATAGTTATTAATACGGGAAAGCAAAATCTGAAAACATCAAAAGGAAGATTGAATCAACTGAAAATAACAGGGAAGACATTTGAAAAGAATTTCTATAGACAACAGTCTTGAGCTCCTCAGGAACAGCTAATTTGAATAGATATTTATAATTATATACATAACATGCAGTCCTTGACATTACAACAGGTGCTACCCTTCTCACGTATGCCTTAGTTTCCTTTAATTAAAAAAAGTTAAAAGACACATACACCACATACATATTAAGGTGATCTATCATTTCCCCATTCAAGTCAACCTAAGTGTCCAGAACCAAGTAAGAAATTATTCAGAAAGCAAAGCCTGCAACACCTGATGCAACTAAAATCTGCTATCCTTCCTAGCTGGAAAAGCACCAGATCCTCAATTAATCTACTTTATATTCTTGCAGCATTTATATAACTGTGAGCAACTCTAAGTTAGGGATCATGGTCTATTTATCTTTGTATTCCTAGCACTCCACACTGTGCCTGGAACATAATGTTTTTTGCCTCAGTAAATGCTGAATGTAAGTAGTAACTGCTCATAGTTTTAAAATTAAATTAAAAAACGGTCATGGTGATGGTCTGTTTTCTCTGTAAAAAGTAAATTTTTTCATTTGTATTTATGGAATGGTATCTAATATAGGATTTATATTCAGTAATAAAACATTCCTAGTTATACATAGCTAATAGGAACTAAAGAAAACAGCATAACAGAACATACTTATAATGTTTGCAAAGTAGTTATCAAATTCATACAAATTCCTAAGGACCTCATATGAGCGCAAAGTGGGTTGATCAGGCCAAGGAAAGAGAATCCTCAAGTTTTCAATTTATACAAACTTCTGGAAGCTTGGAGAATGTAAAGCTAAACTGCAGTGGTCAGAATGGCCTCCACTAGGTAAACAGAGTTCTGTGTTACTCATCTTTGCAGCCCTCTTAGAGGAACACTGCTTAGGTGGTCTATGTATACAGCAACCCTGGGGAACACTTTACTGGCATTCCTTCAATAGCATGACTGACTTCTTAATTATTTCACCAAATCTTTAACTCTATCTTTCAGTTTTATAAACTTAAAGCTCAACAACTGCCTTCTATCAAATTTTTGCTCCACCTATGAGGCTTGTGAAGTCAACCAGAATGGACGGCAATAAACACCAGCCTAAGTGAGCCTTACTTTTCGTGCATGGTCATCTGGCATTTTGGCTTTCAGATCCATGCGGACCTCTAATTCTTTGACTAAGTAGGACAGAGTCTGGCTTTTTCTGATGTCAGTTATGGAACAGTCAGGGGTTTGGGCCTCTTCTTCTGAAGAATAATCATCACTGTTCAGTTCGTGGATCCTGGCACAAGAAAAAGGAACAAAATTCATATTTTCAAAGTTTGGGTGACTTCAAAATAAAGACTTAACCTTTCAAGTCCAAGGCTGGTGCTCTCAAAGAACCGCCAGATGATAATCATGCAGAATCAAGTGCTTTTCCAAATCCATCAGCACTTGCCTGAGTCCTTTGTTTTCCGGAGGCAGAAAATACGTTGGCAATTCCCCGCCAACAGGGACTCTAGGATAGCTTTCTGCACAATCTGCTCTTTTAGGCCACAGAATATGCTGTTTGTCCTAATAAAAAAGAAAGTTTCTCATAAATTTCTTCAGATTCAATACTTCAATATGCTAAATGAACTTTTAAAAGAACATAAATATACTAGGATAACCAAAAAACAGTTTAGTATTTTAAGATACAGACACTGTGGTAGACTCTATAATATTCTTTCTACTGCAGATTATTAGTCTAAGTCAGTAATTCTACCTGCTTTACCACAGACTGGTTCAGGGTTGGGCAGGCCTAACTCAGCTGAGCCAGTAAGACACAAGGAGAGGTCTGCCTGGGGCTTCCAAGAAAGAAAAGCCAGTCTTAGTCTCTTACGCCCCACAGGAGCAAAAACCATGTTGCTCCAGCTACTGCTGGCTGTCACCTCAGTACCATGAGAAAGACAGGCTTTAGGATGGAACCAATACAGTGGATGGCAAATTAAAGAAAAGGAAAGAAATAGGTCACTGGGCCACTGAATCAACCAAAGCCAAAGTTTGCTCTATCTTTGGATTCCCTATATGAGGTGAATTTTCTTTCGTTTAAGTCAATTTGAGGTGGAGTTTGTGACTTGTACCTGGAAGCATACATACACTTAAAAAACTGGCACAGAAAACTATTTTTCCCTTAACTAAGACTTTTCTTTGCCAATGCTGAAGTTTAACAATTATTATTTTATTTGTAAAATTTCATCTTTCTAAATATAAATAACATGCACCAGAGGTTTACTAAACTTATAGCCTGAAGCTTTCAAACTTGGGAATTTATATTAGACATAATTAAATAATAAGTGGCTGTATTAATTCTGTTAGAATAAAAACACAATTCTGAAAATTTAACATTGAATAAAAAATACATGGTTTCTGTCTTCATATGTTGGTATCCCCATTGGCTAACATACAATTATTTCTTAGGTAGGTTAGAAATACGTATTTATTTACTTGCTTATTATCTGTATCTTCTGCTAGAATGTGAGCTCCAGCAGAGCAAGGAACTTGTGTACTATATTCACAGGATCAGCCTGGTATACAGTTGGAAGCTCAATAAAAGAATTCTGATTAAATAAGTGAAGTACATACAAGCATGCACTTAGGTCAAGTTTAGAAACTTGTGAGGGTTGGTGATTATACTCAGAGCTTTGAACTGAAATCAGGGTGTCCATCTGCCCCACTTGACTGCCAAGAACTCAAGACAGACACTGTGTCTTACCACCTAGCAGAATGCCTTCCATTTAATATACGCTTAACAAATGCTTGCTGAACTTAGCTGAACAGTGACTGGGGCAATATTAATCAGTGGGATTGAGGGACACTGCTTTAAGAAATCTTGTCTGTTAGAGAAAACCCCTTCATAATCCTCTACTAACTTACCCTATATGCATCAGAGTCCCTGCCCCAGATCCAGAGAACAGAATGGGCTATGGGAGATGACTTGACCAAATCACTGATATCACTCTGATTTGCTTGAACATCAAAGTTCACAGACATCATACTGGAGGTTGATGAATCCTCACCAAACTAGAAAATGAAAAGAAAAGTTCAATCAAATTGAAAGCAGAAAAGGAGTTGTGAATAAGATTTAACTCAAGCCAAAAATGTTAATGAATACTCAAAATTAGAAGGAAATCACAAAGTAGGTCAGTTAAAAGGCAGTAAGATCTTTAATTTTCAGAACTATGCCCCAACAGTATTCTCTCACAGATAATGCATAGCTAGCAACTTTCAATCAATTATGCCATTGATGTGTGAGAAAACTACTGTGGGTTGCTTTCCTGTCCCACTACTTCCTTTCTATGATTTAATCTCTTTTAGGTATAATGATTAGCTGATTTAGATGTTTGATTCATTATTCCTCTCCCCTAACTAGACTAAAAATGATCACTATTCTATAAAATTAGTGTGCTTAAGCGTTCTTAAAAGTTTAATATAGCTATCACTTAGGCATTAAAAACCACTGGACAGTCAATTTCTAATATGTATAGCCTTCAATGGTGAAAAACTAAAACGATTTCCTCTAAGATCAGGAACAAGACAAGGTTGCCCACTCTCACTATTGTTGAACTATTATTCAACATAGTTTTGGAAGTTTTAGCCATAGCAATCAGAGAAGAAAAAGAAATAAAAGGAATACAAATTGGAAAAGAAGTAAAACTGTCAGTGTTTGCAGATGACATGATACTATATACATAGAGAATCCTAAAGATGCTACCAGAAAACTACTAGAGCTAATCAATGAATTTGGTAAAGTTGCAGGATACAAAATTAATGCACAGAAATCTCTTGCATTCCTATACACTAATGATGAAAAATCTGAAAAATTAAGGAAACACTCTCATTTATCATTACAACAAAAAACAATAAAATACCTAGGAATAAATCTACCTAAGGAGACAAAAGACCTGTATTCAGAAAACTATAAGACACTGATGAAAGAAATTAAAGACGATACAAACAGATGAAGAGATATACCATGTTCTTGATTGGAAGACTCAACACTGTGAAAATGACTATACTACCCAAAGCAATCTACAGATTCAATGCAATACCTATCAAACTACCAATGGCATTTTTCACAGAATTAGAACAGAAAATTTTACAATTTGTATGGAAACACAAAAGACCTGGAATAGCCAAAGCAATCTTGAGAAAGAAAAACAGAGCTGGAGGAATCAGGTTCCCTGACTACAGACTATACTACAAAGCTACAGTAATAAAGACAATATGGTGCTGGCACAAAAACAGAACTATAGGTCATGGAACAGGATAGAAAGCCCAGAGATAAACCGCACACATATTGTCACCTTATCTTTGATAAAGGAGGCAAGAATATACAATGGAGAAAAGACAGCCTCTTCAGTAAACGGTGCTGGAAAAACCGGACAGCTACATGTAAAAGAATGAAATTAGAACACTTCCTAACACATATACAAAAATAAACTCAAAATGGATTAAAGACCTAAATGTAAGGCCAGACACTATAAAACTCTTAGAGGAAAACATAGGTGGAACACTCTGACATAAATCACAGCAAGATCTTTTTTGACCCACCTCCTAGAGAAATGGAAATAAAAACAAAAATAAACAAATGGACCTAATGGAACTTAAAAAGGTTTTGCACAGCAAAGGAAACCATAAACAAAATGAAAAGGCAACCCCCAGAATGGGAGAAAATATTTGCAAACGAAGCAAATGACAAAGGATTAATCTCCAAAATATATAAGCAGCACATGCAGCTCAATATCAAAAAAACAAACAGCCCAATCCAAAAATGGGCAGAAGACCTAAATAGACATTTCTCCCAAGAAGACATACAGATTGCCAACAAACACGTGAAAGGATGCTCCACATCACTAATCATTAGAGCAATGCAAATCAAAACCTCAATGAGGTATCACCTCACACCAGTCAGAATGGCCATCATCAAAAATCTAGAAACAATAAATGCTGGAGAGGGTGTGGAGAAAAGGGAACCCTCTTGCACTGTTGGTGGGAATGTAAATTGATACAGCCATTATGGAGAACAGTATGGAGGTTCCTTAGAAAACTAAAAATAAAACTACCATATGACCCAGCAATCCCACTACTGGGCATATACCCTGAGAAATCCATAATTCAAAAAGGGTCATGTACCACAATGTTCACTGCAGCACTATTTACACTAGCCAGGACATGGAAGCAACCTAAGTGTCTATTGACAGATGAATGGATAAAGAAGATGTGGCTCATATAGTCAATGGAATATTACTCAGCCATAAAAAGAAATGAAACTGAGTTATTTGTAGTGAGGTAGATGGATTTAGAGTCTGTCATACAGAGTGAAGTAAGTCAGAAAGAGAAAAACAAATACCGTATGCTAACACATATATATGGAATAAAAAAAAAAAAGGTTCTGATGAACCTAGGGGCAGGACAGGAATAAAGACGCAAACATAGAGAATGGACTTGAGGACATGGGGTGCGGGGAAGGGTAAGCTGGAAAAAAGTGAAAGAGTAGCACAGACATATATACACTACCAAATGTAAAATAGCTAGCTAGTGGGAAGCAGCTGCATTGCACAAGGAGATCAGCTCAGTGCTTTGTGGCCTCCTAGAGCGGGGGGATAGGCAGGGTGGGAGGGAGATGTAAGAGGGAGGGGATATGGGGACATATGTATACATATAGCTGATTCACTTTGTTATACAGCAGAAACTAACACAACATTGTAAAGCAATTATACTCCAACAAAGATGTTAAAAAATATATATGTATAGCCTACCTCCAAACCAAGGTACAACAATATTTGATATTCTCACAAGATACCATAGTTCCTGTGTATTTCTGAAACCTTGTTAGATAAGAGAATGGGACTAAGATGGGATGGAGTAGGAAAGAGATGAGAAAAAGGAATGAATATGATGAATTTGTAGCTCTATGCCTTTACGAACAGGAACAGATTCTTTTACTATATAGCGGTGATGAAGTTTATGGATATATAATGTTGGAAGCTACACTCGCACATGGCAGTCTTCCAAATGGTCTGTCTTGAGACCATTATGATATCTAAAAGTTACACTGGGTTTCGGTATATTTCATTTCTAAATATTCCCTTTTTCCCCTTAAAATGCTTGGATTTAAGACAGCGAGCTAGAGTCCCAGAGGGTGTAAGTCTGTTCTTTCTTTACTACTCTTGAAAACCAAACATGGGCTATTGCTAGGAGCTGGCTCACAAAAATCATAGGAAGCTTATGGTCTCTATTACTACTTCTCCTCCTAAATGGCCTCTTAATTTTTATTTCTTACTCTTTCCAATGTAGTCTGGGTTCTTCCAAATTAAAGAGTTCTAATTTTCCATGGTTTGTCTTCCTATAGAAGCTGTCCTGATCTCTTATTTTAACTGTTTATTGCTAGAAACTTCTGTATCTATGATTAAGGAACATGATGGGTTTTCTATAGGATAGGATAAATGTTATTTTATTTCCAGTATCCTTTTGGATGAAAGTTGGACTCTGATTGTGTTTATGGTCTATATCAGCATCAGTTACATGCTATCTGGTATCCTTATATTTGTGTATTATTTCTTCCCAACTAGATAGGCTAGGATTTTATGTATGTGTATGACTGTTTGTATATGTGTATCTACCTGTGTGGACATATACAGAGACAGAAAGAAAGAAAAACATGCACACAGCAATCCGCTTAATAAACGTTTTTTGTAGATGATCATTTTGATGATGTTTTTGGTTGAAGCAACATAACTGGACTAATGACTTCAGGAAAGAGCATGGCTACTCTTTCCCAAATTTTAAATTACAGGTCTTACTAAAGTAAATTAAAATGGGGGGGGTAAAGGCTTCGAGTCACAGACCAATTCTAGCTCTCTTGGTAAAGAAGAAAAGAACTAAAAACATATGAAAAGAGAATACAGCCAGTACTTTGGGAAACAAAAATGTCATTCATGGAGTAACTGAGTACTCTCTGTAAAATCTGACTTCATAAACACAACAGATACTCAAAACCTTAAATGATGGTCACACATTTTAGAGATCAATTATATAAGGAATTAAGGGGGGAAAAGTGATATTTCTCTTAGATATGTGAAAGTTTATAAGAACTAGGAGAGACTAAGAAAAAGACCTGAACATAGTCCACATTTTCAAAGATATCACCACGATGGTAGCGCACAGGTTGGTCCCACTGGCAGTGTAAACTATGCTGCTGGTTGACCAGACGGCATATCTGATGATTTCCTGGAATAAGAAAGGAAATTTAAATTGATGAAAAAGATCAGCAATGCCAACATGATTTTCTTAGTCTAAGTCATGTAGTATCAACCCTGTACTCTTCAGAGCCTGGCAGAGTACTTACAGAGGGGATACTTATCCAGGGGAAATTTCATTAATGGTTAATTAAATTAAATCATTCTAAAGAAGCCTGTTTCTCCACCTATAAAACAAATGGGCTCCACTAAATAATCACTGAGGTTCCTTCTGGCAATTGCATTCTATGACTGTAAAATCTATTGATTAAATTGTTTTAAGACTTTGCCCATCTCTCTGGAGAGAATTTGCTTCATATACTTCATAACTCTTTTTCAAATATATAAATATATATATATATATAAGCGCTCTGGTTGCATTTCGGTACTGATTGAGCAGTAAATAATCCCAAGGACTGAACATACTCTTTATACTCAAAATAGCAAAGAAAACTTGTCAGGTGGATTGTGAAATGGACTGTAAACGTTCACAGCTAAGGGTCAAAGATCAAGAGGCTGTACAGACCAATATATTTATCAAGGGAGAAGGATGTAATATAAGGGATTCTATTCATTTATTCTTTGGTGTCAAGTTGTCATATCTGCTCCCACAGGGTTTCATCAGAAATGAAACATTCTGGATACAGTCAAATCACTGATATCCTGTCAACCCAAGTTCCTTTAGACCAGTGGTTCTACTTTGGGGTCACAGACTGTAAAAGATTGAATAAGAGCTACATACCGTCTTACCAGAAAAAAAAATGTGCATATACACAGTAATGTGTATAATTTGGGGGAGGATTTCAGAACCCTCAAAAGTATTCCACTGATTACTTTCCTATTTGAGACAAAGCCTAGTCTAAAATCTTACTTCTAAAATAAAACATTTGTTTTTAATGGGGCAAAAAAAAGAGGAGAACATTTAGCCTTATTGCCACTGTTGGATGAAAAGTGTGGATGTTTTGATTCTAGGGTGTGTCTAGCTTGCGTTAAATTGGTGTAGGGCCATGTTACAGTGTGTTTTCAGACTAGCAACAACAGGCATCAAATAGGAGCTTGTTAGAATAACAGAATCTCAGGCCCCAACCCAGACCTACTGAATCAGAATCTGCATTTTAACAACATCGCCAAGAGACTGATATGCATACCAAAGTTAGAGAAGCATCAATGTAGGCCATAGAGGGCAAACAAACTGTTAAGACTCTGAGGATACAAAAGATTTGGTTTTTACTTTAAAATTTGGTTTCTAGTTTAAAAATTTGGTTTTTACTTTTTACTAAAAAAAAGTTAGAAGGGTCAAACCAGCTCCTCAGGCCTGCTGGTATACCCATAATAACGATTTCATTTTAAGACTGAGAGAAGTCATAAGCACAATTTTATACTGCTTTATGGCTACATGAAGGTTATGAAAGTAAAGCACACTAGAAGTGAATTTCCTAACCTGTCTTTAATTACTTGGAATCAGTACTTACCTAATTGTGCCTCTTTTGCCATCTGTGTCTCATGGATGATATTTCTTAAGATTTGCTCTTCCTGAATCAGCTTATGTTTTTCTAGGATCTCCTGCTGTCTCAGGTAGTGGTCATGTTGCTTTTGATATTCTTTCAACTCATTCAGTGTTCGCTGGAGGGATCTTAACATTTTTTAATAACAGGAAAAAGTTACAGAGCTTTAAAATTATGGATTTTTAAACCCACTTAAATACATAGATTTTCTGGTTCTCAGCAAAAATTGTTAGATTTTGACTTTTAACATACAATCATTGTATCCCAAGTTCAAGAACAATGGGGCTAAATAAATACTATTGTTTTATTAAAATTTTGGGGAAAAAAGATGGATGTGAAATTCTTCCCATAAACACAATTAATGACATTAAATGGTGTGTTAGACTCTTCAGGTGCCAGAAAAGATACATAGCAATAAATAATACTATAAAGCTTTATACATTTAACAAGTCTATTTCCCTCCACAAAGACTGTCAGTTCCATGGACATTCAAAGCCTTTCTAGAATCTTCCTTTTCACCTTTTCCTTTGATTCTACCTAAAGACAAGGTTAAGAGAAGAGGCCACAATGCCTTGCTCTTGCACTCTAGCTTCTTGGTTTACAGATTTGGGGGAAAAAACCACAGAAACTGCTTATAAAGGAATATTCCCTACCACCTGGTATCAATAAATCAGCTGCTTGATTATATTTAGTCACAAAAATCTTATTGTCTATTACACTGTTAACATATGGAGATTTAACAGCCGCACAGATTGTATAAGAGCATAATATTGGAAGAAACTCAGCCAGGGCAAGTTCTGATCAGGTATAACAAAGCCAGGCATAAACAAGCTGTCATTCTTTCCTTTTTACTACATTAGGCTTTTAAACAGATTGGAAAATAGGCAAAAGTTTAATGAAATCCAAATCTCCACTTAATTCTATAATAATCAAAGTACACTCAAAACATTAAGGTTAATTCTATAAGAGATGAACAATTCACTTCTGAGTTATGTCAAGTTCCTTTACTGGCCCTATTATTTATAGAATTAAATACAGGATATTTTTTAAGTATACTACAAGGACCAAGTACAACAGAATTCCATTACTGTACAACTTACACAAATTTGATTAAAATGTGGGCCAAATAATCTCTCTCAACATCACTTAACCAACATAACAATTGCCCAACCTTAGAAATCAAAGGAGAGAAAGCTGAAATCGCAAGTGATTTTACTGACAGTGTATTCTATGGAAATAAAAATGTAATCAATAGAATTACTGAGCATCTGGCAGCACCCCATCCTCCATCTGACTTCATACAAGTAATTCATTGTCAATATTGTTAAGATTTAGATGAAGGCATTTACTGTAAATATTCTCTAGTTCCTGGAATCCTTTATACAACCACTGACTTGTGTTAAACCTCCTGATTGGAGAAAAAGGACAGGACTAGCATTAGTGAAAAGGTGTTTTTCTTAATTCTAATGAACAAATTAATACTGATATCACCCTACACAAGTCTAACAAGAACTACACAAGTTCTACAGTGTTGGTGATTCAGTAATTTTTTCTCCTAGTTACCTATGTTGAGCTTCCAATTTCTGCTCGAGTTTTTGCTGACACAGGACAGCATGCTTCCTCTTTATAGCTTGCTCAAACCCAGGTTTAGCCTGTAAAGCATGGTCATAACAGAGCACTGAGTGGTTATACTCCCCAAGCATCTGAAGAGACAAAAACAAACACACACACATACACAAACACAGGGGGGAAACATGTTAGCCTGGTTGTATCCATCCAAATCCCCTTATGATTTATGAGATCACACTACATCTCATACAGTGAATATTATTTCGCTCAGTAGTCAAATCTCCATAACATGAAGCAATGCTATATAGGATGGTTCAAATGGAAGTACTGCTATTTTAAGAAGAGTACGCTAAAGGAATATAATATTCATATCAATTTAATTACTTTCTTTTTTGTGAAGAGGCTAAAACACTTGAGATTCATTATTGCTATGAAGTTTTTTTCCCTTAATTTCTTCATTTCTATCCCCTTGTTTGGACCAAAAGAAGGGAAAAGGGTATTTTTTATTGGAAAAAAAGAAAGAAAGAAAACAGCAACTGGATTGGTTCATGTAAAAAAAAGTTGTATTTACTGCATATATATTTCCTAAAGTGTAATAGCTAGTGAAGAAGTCACTGTCATCCAGAGCTGCATGGACCACGACAGCAGCATCAGCAGAGAAGTGTGCTCTGTGCAGAACATTCGCCAAGTTGACCAGGGCAATGTCCTTATTGTGCCTAAAAGAGAAGGGAAGATGTAATTAGATGTCAGGAAAGAAGCATGTGTGCTACAATTGCCTATAACTACCTGACAAGGGCAAATTACATTCAAAGTTATTGAGCTTAGGAAAATAACTTTGAGTTTACTTACAGATGGGGAAAATAATTTAAGAAAATCCTAATGTTTAATTTTACATAATTGATGGTGCTTACTCAATCTGATAACTACAAATTTTGCCACAAAAATAAGGTCTGGCAGAGATTTTATGCTTTTAAAATGTATTTAGTGCTTATATTTGCTTTGAGAATAATTTAATTTATGATAGTTCCTCCAACCAATTTCCTTAGTTTCAAGTCTCAAGTGAATCAGAGGGCATCTACATTATATATTTTTCCTTAACAGAAATCAGAAGCATGTTATGCCATTATCACTTTGAACTCTTTGACATCTAACATTTTTGTGATGGGACTAATTGCAACAGGGATGGAGGAGAATGTAAGTACAACACAATGCTTCTTCTTCTTGTTTTTTATGTATTTTAACAGTCCTGAGTTACATGGAAAATCAGGAGGTCCAGGAGGGGAGGAATCCTACCTGGATGAGAAGTGAAGTGCTCGCATGGCACATTCCACTACTTGATATGGCTCATTCTTTATTCTCCAGTAAAATGAAGCCATGTTATATAGTACCCACGAGGAAGAGTTCTAGAAATTAAACAAATAAAATGACAACCAAATATAACTCAAGATAGTTTCTTCAATTCAGAATGTTCAAAATGAGCACCTTTACACTCTGTCTGGTCTGAAACTGATGAAGAAAATCAAGACTTATTACAGTAGCGAAAAAGCAGAGGACAAAGTACAAATAAACTATCCCTGTCAAGAGAGCATTCTGATCATTAGTTGATCAGGTGTATTAAGGTGTGATCTAAACAGAGAGACTGTCCAACCCCAGGCTATCTTCCAAAGGGGAAATAAAGCTGAAAAATCCCACCAAGTGGTCACAACTTGGGCCCTGTTTCAGGACTTTAGAAGTCAGGATCTAACCTACTTAGAAATGCTAGTTGTTCTAACATGAAATTCCTAAAATTAACATATTGCAAAGTTTCCTATTTATTTAACATCTGAATGAAGGTATGTATGTAAACAAATGAAAGGCTTATGCTTTTGTGAAAGGTAAATTTTTGTCATTTCCTCATGTGTGTTCAGAAACCAATTCAGACCTTTACACTGCTAAAAAGTAAGTCTTTAGTATGTAGTAATAAGTGCATTATTTAGTCAAATTAAACAGAAGTTCAGAGAGGTTTTCCCCTTTTGTGGCTTGGATTTTTTGTCGCCTAACATATACTAAATTTCAACCACATAGAGGTCATAAGACTAAACTGAATCATGTCAAAAACTCAATGTAAGTAAGTTTAAACCCAAGAAAGAAGTATCAAATTCAGCATGGAAAAAAAGTCATAAAGTTTAAGATAAAATGGGAAAAACAAATGACAGCCAACACTTAATATCATTAATGTGTAGCTACCTCATAAAAAATCTAAACAGAGAAACAAAAAACCAAAAGAACAAGGGCCAAAAACATGGACAATTCAAAAATATGAAACAATTACTACTTAGCAGGTGAAAAGATATAAAACTTAACAACAACAACAAAAGAATTAAAGAGGTACAAATTTTCCTTTTAAAAATTGGGAAAGATTAGAAAGAATGCCACTATTCACTATTGGCTACAGTGTATACTAACTTCAGATATTAAGTGTAGAAATATTAGGTTAGTACAGCATCGCTGGGGGACAATTTGACAATATGTATTTGAAAACCCTTAAAAATGTGATTATCCTTTCATCCCAATATTTCCCTAAAAAATTTATCCTATGAGAATAAAGTTTTAACTATAAAGATATGTAAAAATAAAACTCCAAAAATATATCATAAAACAGCAATTATCTCTGACTTTTTGAATTATAATCTTTAATTTCCCTTTTTCTAAATTTTTATATAGCTTTTTTTTTTTTTTTACAAGGACCAATTATTTTATTTTAAAAATTTACCTTTAAGACTAAAACTAGTATGGGACTTCCTTGGTGGTGCAGTGGATAAGACACAGAGTTCCCAATGCAGGGGGCTTGGGTTCAATCCCTGGTCAGGGAACTAGATCCCACATGCATGCCCCAACTAAGACTTTGTATGCCACAATTAAGGAGCCCTGGAGCCACAACTAAGGAGCCCTGGGGCTGCAACTAAGGAGCCCACCTGCTGCAACTAAGACCTGGCACAACCAAATAAATAAATATTAAGAAAAAAAGATTAAAACTAGTATAATTCTTTATTAATCATCCTTAAGTATTCTATCTTCAAGGAAAAAATATGATTCTTGAGTGTTGCAATGAAAGGTTTTAGCACTAAGTGTAGTTGGTTACGGAATACTATATTCTTTCACACTTCACTTATGACTTAGGCTTCAGTCTCCTTTTTAGTAGCCTTTTGAGAAAGTTTTCCTGTAAATCAACAAATGACTTTTAATCTCTTATTTTTAAACCTTATATTGTGAATTGGGACAAAAAGATCAATTAAAAATTCTATATGATCCGCGTGCCAATGCAGGGGGCACGGGTTCGACCCGTGGTCTGGGAAGATCCCACATGCCGCAGAGCGACTAAGCCCGTGCGCCACAACTACTGAAGCCTGCGTGCCTAGAGCCTGTGTTCCACAACAAAGAGAAGCCACTGCAATAAGAAGACCAGACACTGCATTGAAGAGTAGCTCCCACTCACCCCAACCAGAGAAGGCCCACGTGCAGCAACGAAGACCCAACGCACCCAAATATAAATAAATAAATAAATTTATTTCTAAAAATACATAAATAAAAAATAAAAATTCTACATGAACTACTAAAAGCATCATGATAAGGAGAATACTCTACTCATCATAGTATATTCAAAGAAAAATAAATGTTTAAATAAAAATCTATAAGATTTCTTACCCCCAGACCAGGAATAAAACCTGTGTCCCCTGCCTTGGCAGGTGGATTTTTTTTTTTTTTTTTTTTTGCGGTATGCGGGCCTCTCACTGTTGTGGCCTCTCCCGTTGCGGAGCACAGGCTCTGGACACACAGGCTCAGCGGCCATGGCTCACGGGCCCAGCCGCTCCACGGCATGTGGGATCCTCCCGGACCGGGGCACGAACCCGCATCCCCTGCATCGGCAGGCGGACTCTCAACCACTGCATCACCAGGGAAGCCCGGCAGGTGGATTCGTAAGCACTGCACCACCAGGGAAGTCCCCAGATTAATTTAAAGACAGGGCAAACAGCAGAAGCAAGAAGAACTACAATTCTGCAGCCTGTGGAAGGAAAACCACATTCACAGAAGGATAGACAGAATGAAAAGACAGAGGACTTTGTACCAGATGAAGGAACAAGATAAAACCATAGAAAAACAACTAAATGAAGTGGAGATAGGCAACTATCCAGAAAAAGAATTCAGAATAATGATAGTGAAGATGATCCAGGACCTCAAAAAAGAATGGAGGCAAAGATCTAGAAGATGCGAGAAATGTTTAACGAAGACTAGAAGAATTAAAGAAGAAACACCTAGGGCTTCCCTGGTGGCGCAGTGGTTCAGAGTCCGCCTGCCGATGCAGGGGACACGGGTTTGTGTCCTGGTCCAGGAAGACCCCCACATGCTGTGGAGCGGCTACGCCCGTGAGCCATGGTGGCTGGGCCTGCACGTCCGGAGCCTGTGCTCCGCAATGGGAGAGGCCACAACAGGGAGAGGCACGCGTACCGCAAAAAAAAAAAAAAAAAAAGAGAAACACCTAGAAGAATTAAAGAACAAACAAACAGAAATGAACAATACAATAACTGAAATGAAAAATACACTAGAAGGAATCAATAGCAAAATAACTGAGGCAGAAGAATGGATAAGTGACCTGGAAGACAGAATGGTGGAATTCACTGCTGCAGAACAGAATAAAGAAAACAGAATGAAAAGAAATGAAGACAGCCTAAGAGATCGTGGGGACAACATTAAATGCAACAACATTCGCATTATAGGGGTCTCAGAAGGAGAAGAGAGAAAGGACCGAGAAAATATCTGAAGAGATTATAGTTGAAAACTTCCCTAACATGGGAAAGAAAATAGACACCCAGGTCCAGGAAGCACAGAAAGCCAAGACAGGATAAACCCAAGGAGAAACATACTGGGACACACAGTAATCAAACTGACAAAATTTAAAGACAAAGAAAAATTATTGAAAGCCACGAGGGAAAAATGACAAATAACATACAAAGGAACTCCCGTAAGGTTAACAGCTGATTTCTCAGAAGAAACTCTACAAGCCAGAAGGGAGTGGTATGACTTATTTAAAGTGATGAAAGGGAAGAACCTACAACCAAGATTACTCTACCCAGCAAGGATCTCATTCAGATTCGACGGAGAAATCAAAAGATCTACAGACAAGTAGAAGCTATGAGAATTCAGCACCACCAAACCAGCTCTACAACAAACGCTAAAGGAACTTCTCTAAGTGGGAAACACAAGAGAAGAAAAGGACCTACAAAAACAAACCTGAAACAATTAAGAAAATGGTAATAGGAACAAACATATTAATAATTACCTTAAACATGAATGGATTAAATGCTGCAATCAAAAGACACAGGCTCGCTGAACGGATACAAAAACAAGACCCATATATATACTGTCTACAAGATACCCATGTCAGACTTAGGGACACATACAGACTGAAAGTGAGGAGATGGAAAAAGATATTCCATGCAAATGGAAATCAAAAGAAAGCTGGAGTAGCAATACTCCTTTCAGGTGAAATAGACTTTAAAAAAAAGAATGTCACAAGAGACAACGAAGGATACTACATAATGATCAACGGATCAATCCAAGAAGAAGATATAACAATTATAAATATATATGCACCCAACATGGTAGCACCTCAATACATAAGGCAACTGCTAACAGCTATAAAAGAGGAAATCGACAGTAACACAATAATAGTGGGGGACTTTTAACACCTCACTTACACCAATGGACAGATCATCCAGACAAAAAATTAAAAAGGAAACACAAGATTTAAATGACACAACAGAACAGATGGAATTAATTGATATTTATAGGACATTCCATCCAAAAACAGCGGATCACACTTTCTTCTCAAGTGTACATGGAACATTCTCCAGGATAGCTCACATCTTGGGTAACAAATCAAGCCTCAGTAAATTTAAGAAAATTGAAATCATATCAAGCATCTTTTCTGACCACAACGCTAGGAAATCAGAAATCAGTTACAGGGAAAAAAAACGTAAAAAACACAAACACATGGAGGCTAAACAATACATTACTAAATAGCCAAGACATCACTGAAGAATCAAAGAGGAAATCAAAAAATACCTAAAGACAAATGACAATGACAACATGATGATCCAAAATCTATGGGATGCAGCAAAAGCAGTTCTAAGAGGGAAGTTTATAGCAATACAAGCCTACCTCAAGAAACAAGAAAAATCTCAAACAATCTAACCTTACACCTAAAGGAACTAGAGAAAGAAGAACAAACAAAACCAAGAGCTAGTAGAAGGAAAGAAATCATAAAGATCAGAGCAGAAATAAATGAAATAGATACAAAGAAAACAATAGCAAAGATCAATAAAACTAAAAGCTGGTTCCTTGAGAAGATAAACAAAATTGATAAACCATTAGCCAGACTCATCAAGAGGGAGAGGACTCAAATCAATAAAATTAGAAAAGAAAAGGGAGAAGTTACAACAGACACCAGAGAAATACAAACCATCCTAAGACACTACTACTACAAGCAACTCTATGCCAATAAAATGGACAACCTGGAAGAAATGGAAAAATTTGTAGAATGATATAACCTTCCAAGACTGAACCAGGAAGAAATAGAAAATATGAAGAGACCAGTCACAAGTAATGAAATTGAAACTGTGATTACAAATCTTCCAACAAACAGAAGTCCAGAACCAGATGGCTTCACAGGTGAATTCTACAAAACATTTAGAGAAGAGCTAACACCCATCCTTCTCAAGCTCTTCCAAAAAATTGCAGAAGAAGGAACACTCCCAACTCATTCTATGAGTCCACCATCACCCTGATACCAAAACCAGACAAAAATACTACAAAAAAAGAAAATTACAGACCAATATCACTGATGAATATAGATGCAAAACTCCTCAACAAAATACTAGCAAAGAGAATCCAACAACACATTAAAAGGATCATACACCATGATCAAGTGGGATTTATTCCAGGGATGCAAGGATTCTTCAATATACGCAAATCAATGTGATACACCATATTAACAAATTGAAGAATAAAAACCATATGATCATCTCAACAGATGCAGAAAAAGCTTTTGACAAAATTCAACACCCATTTATGATAAAAACTCTCCAGAAAGTGGGCATACAGGGAACCTACCTCAACATAATAAAGGCCATATATGACAAACCCACAGCAAACATCATTCTCAATGGTGAAAAACTGAAAGCATTTCTTCTAAGATCAGGAACAAGACACAGATGTCCACTCTTGCCACTACTGTTCAACATAGTTTTGGAAGTCCTAGCCATGGTAATCAGAGAAGAAAAAGAAATAAAAGGAATACAAATTGGGAAAGAAGAAGTAAAACTGTCACTGTTTGCAGATGACATGATACTATACGTAGAGAATCCTAAAGATGTCACCAGAAAACTACTAGAGCTAATCAATGAACCTGGTAAAGTTGCAGGATACATAATTAATGCACAGAAATCTCTTGCATTCCTATACACTAACAACGTAAAGATCAGAAAGAGGAATTAAGGAAACAATTCTAATCACCACTGCAAGAAAAAGAATAAAATACCCAGGAATAAACCTACCTAAGGAGGTAAAAGTCCTGTACTCAGAAAACTATAAGACAGTGATGAAAGATATCAATGATGACACAAACAGATGGAGAAATATACCATGTTCTTGAATTAGAAGACTCAATATTGTGAAGATGACTATACTACCCAAAGCAACCTACAGATTCAATGCAATCCCTATCAAATTACCACTGGTATTTTTTACAGAACTAGAAAAAAAAAAACCCTTGAAATTTGTATGGAGGCACAAAAGACCCTGAATAGCCAAAGCAGTCTTGAGGGAAAAAAAAACAGAGCTGGAGGAGTCAGACTTCCTGACTACAGACAATACTACAAGGCTACAGTAATCAAGATAATATGGTACTGGTACAAATACACATCAATGGAACAGAATAGAAAGCCCAGAGATAAACCCACACACCTATGGTCAACTAGTCTATGACAAAGGAGGCAAGGATATACAATGGAGAAAAGACAGTCTCTTCGATAAGTGGTGCTGGGAAAACTGGACAGCTACATGTAAAAGAATGAAATTAGAACACTCCCTATCACCATACACAAAAATAAACTCAAAATGTATTAGAGACCTAAATGTAAGACCGGACACTATAAAACTCTTAGAGCAAAACATAGGAAAAACACTCATTGACATAAATCACAGCAAGATCTTTTTTGATCCACCACCTAGAGTAATGGAAATAAAAACAAAAATAAACAAATGGGACCTAATGAAACTTCAAAGCTTTTGCAAAGCAAAGGAAACTACAAACAAGACGAAAAGACAACCCTCAGAATGGGAGAAAATATTTGCAAACGAATCAACGGACAAAGGATTCATCTCCAAAATATATAAACAGCTCATGCAGCTCAATATTAAAGAAACAAACAACCCAATCCAAAAATGGGCAGAAGACCTAAATAGACATTTCTCCAAAGAAGACATACAGATGGCCAAGAAGCACATGAAAAGCTGCTCAACATCACTAATCATTAGAGAAATGCAAATCAAAACCACAATGAGGTATCACCTCACACCTGTCAGAATGGCCATCATCAAAAAAATCTACAAAGAACAAATGCTGGAGGGGGTGTGGAGAAAAGGGAACTCTCTTGCACTGTTGGTGGGAATGTAAATTGATACAGCCACTATGGAGAACAGTATGGAGGTTCCTTAAAAAACTAAAAATAGAATTACCATATGATCCAGCAATCCCACTACTGGGCATATACCCAGAGAAAACCAGAATTCAAAAAGACACATGCACCCCAATGTTCCTTGCAGCACTATTTACAATAGCGAGGTCATGGAAGCAACCTAAATGCCCATCGACAGACGAATGGATAAAGAAGATGTGGTACATATATACAATGGAATATTACTCAGCCATAAAAGGAACGTAATTGGGTTATTCATAGAGACGTGGATGGATCTAGAGACTGTCATACAGAGTGAAGTAAGTCAGAAACAGAAAAACAAATATATATTAACGCATATATGTGGAACCTAGAAAAATGGTACAGATGAACTGGTTTGCAGGGCAGAAACTGAAACACAGATGTGGAGAACAAACGTATGGACACCCAGGGGGGAAAGCGGCAGGGGGGTGGGGGTGGGGGTGTGATGAACTGGGCCATTGGGATTGACATGTATACACTGATGTGTATAAAATTGATGACTAATAAGGACCTGCTGTTCAAAAAAAATAAATAAAATTAAAAAAAAAGAAAGATTGTAAAGGGCTTCAAGAGGTCATATTGTCCATCACCCTAACTCAGCTGTGCTGTACATACTGTAACAGTATTAGAAAATTTAAGATGACCGCCTTTATACCTGACCAATCTGTTAATTTTTTTTTAACACACTGACTCCTATTTTCAATTGATGTTTAATTTGTATTATATTCACTACTTTTCAATTTTTCTCTCTTATTGGTTTAGGAAACTTTTAAAAAATCTTCACAAACACAGCCATTTTATTATGTTAAAAGTTTTAATGTTTTGATTTCCAACTGTCATCAGCAAAGTTTTAATATATTTTACGGACAAAAAACAAAAAGATACATGCACCCCAATGTTCACTGCAGCACTATTTACAGTAGCCAGGTCACAGAAGCAACCTAAATGCCCATCAGCAGACGAATGGATAAAGAAGATGTGGTACATATATACAATGGAGTATTACTCAGCCATAAAATGAATGAAATTGGGTCATTTGTAGAGACGTGGACGGATCTAGAGACTGTCATATAGAGTGACGTAAGTCAGAAAGAGAAAAACAAATATCGTATATTAACACATATACGTGGCACCTAGAAAAATGGTACAGATGAACCGGTTTGCAGGGCAGAAATAGAGACACAGACGTAGAGAACAAACATATGTACACCAAGGGGGGAAAGTGGCAGTGGGGGTGGTGGTGTGATGAATTGGGAGATTCGGATTGACATGTATACACTAATATGTATAAAATAGATAACTAATAAGAACCTGCTGTATAAAAGATAAATAAAATAAAATTCAAAATAAAAAAACGATTTCTCATAAAATCTCCGCTCTAATCTATAAATGTTCAAATGTCACTGTTAATTATTCTCTCTCTTTTGAACACATTTTTTTCCCTTGGCTATTAGGATATCACATCCTTCTGGACATCCTTTGGATCTTTTCTGCTGGCCCTTCACCCTCTGCTTGATAGATAATGTAGGAGGACCCAGGACTTCTTCTCAAACTTCACTCTTCTCCAGATGACTGTATGTAATCCCACAGCTACAAATACTCCCTACTTAACAATTATTCTCTACCTATATACCCAGCTCTGACGTCTACTGGAATTCCAGACTCACATAGGTATTTCAGATTTAACTTGACCAAAATAGAACTCTATCTCATCTTCTCTCACCCCAACACTGCTCCTCCAAGTTGCTCAAGCCCAAAATTAAGGAATTACCTTTGATTCCTCTTTTTCTCTCATTCCCCATATCTAATTAATCAGCTTCTAAACTTCTAAACATTTCCTGAAATAGTTTAAGTTCCTTCATTTCCACTGCTAACCCTTCTAGCCCAAACCGTCTTCATCTCTCTCTTGAATTACTGCACTAGCCTTCTAATGGTCTATTTCCAAGTTTGGCCTCCTTTAGTCCCTTCTCCATATAAGTCTGACAGTGTACTTTAAAAAGTACTCATTAAATTATGGTACTCCTCTGCTCCAGCTTCTCAGCACACTTGTAATAAAATTCAAAGTCCTAACTTTGGCTTTCAGAGCTCCACATAGTCTGGCCCTGGCCTACTACTTTGGCTTCATTCTCTATCATCCTCCCCTTTGCTCACCAAGCTCCAGCCATACTGACCTGAATTTAATTACATAACACTTGTTACATACTGAATGTGTCTCTAATCATTCATATATGGACGCCCTAACCCTCAATGTGACTATATGTGAAGATAGGGCCTCTGAAGAGGTGATAAAGGTTAAAAATCCAATAGGAAAAAAAAAAATCCAATAGGGCCAGTCCCCTTATAAGAGGAAGATTTATCTCTCTCTCTCTCCCTCCCTCCCTCCCCATGTACACACTGAGAAGAAGCCATGTGAGGACACAGCCAGAAGGTGGTCATCTACAGGCCAGAAAGAGAGTCCTCAACAGGAACTGAATCAGCCAGCAACATGATCTTGGACTTTCCAGCCTCCAGACTGTGAGAAATAGGTTTCTGCTGTTTAAGCCACACAGTCTGTGGTATTTTGTGACGGCAGCCTGAGCTAACCAATATACTACCAAGCTCATTAAGGCTTCAGGGCCTTTGCTCATTCTTCAGCCTAGAAAGTTCTTCCTTGATCTTTGACTTTTGGTTCCTTCTTGTCATTCAAGTATCAGCTTAAATTTCATCTTTCCAGAGAGGATAACCCCAACTGCTCAACCTAAAGAAGCCACCCAATTACCCTCTATTTTAATTTTCTATAGAGCATTTACCACGATGATCTACTTTCAACTAACAATTCTCTGAACGATATCTTAAATCCCAGGCCAGTTTTTCCTTATTACTTATCAATTCTGGGGATGCAGTATTTTACATTACCTTCAGAAAAACAATATGAAGAAGGTAACTTAGCTACAAAAATAATCCTATAATATATAATGCATTTGAATAAACATATAAATATATAATATATTTGGGTAAACCGTATATAAATGTTACAATTACACATTTTACTTAGTAGCACTATAATAGTGCTTAGAAACTAGCCTGCATTTTACAAATCTCCTTAGGCACAGAGAAGAGCAAAAACTATTTTCTAAATTCCCACATGTTATCCTGAATGATACCTTTAAATTCTTGGGTCTTGTTACATAATTCCCCATTTCATTATTTTAAAGTAGATGTTCCCTTAAAATTACATGAAGATTTTATTGTTAGTGGTGATTCACCTGTTCAGAAAACAGTGATAATCTATGTATTTCCTGTGTGTAGACATATATCAAAGACACTAATGTTAATGTTCTTTCACACTCAAAATATATAATCTAGCTTATAAGCCCCGTTGCTTATATTAGTTTATAATTTGTTTTTTCGTGAATTAGTTTAAATAAAACTTTTCAGCATCTTGTCCTGGTAAAGGGGACTGGATTATCAATGCTTCTCTCTAACTTTGAACTATACAGTTTATATTACTGTAATCATGATTTAAAATCACTCTCTAGACAAAAACAAGCTAGGTAGATATTTTCTGAGAGAAAAATATCTTCTGTTCACACAAGGCCTCTGGGCTCTTTAAGTCATTTACGACTTACCTTCTGTAGGCCTTCATGAATGAGGTGACCTATGTCATCTATACTCCTTCCTAACCGTTTAGATAGATATGTGAAGATTGGATCTTCTTTAGGTAGTAGAGGTGCAGAAAGATTAACTCTCTCTTGTACACCCTGAAGAGAAGAAAAAATAGAAAAAAACAGAAAAAGGAGATTATAAGACATTAGAAATCACAAGTAATTTGGTATCTTATGGCATTTAATTTGAAGGAATTTTAAGAAATAGGAGATGTTTGTTACATTATAAAGCTGTTTGGAAGGAGAGAAGAAAGAAAAAGAGTATGTATAAGCAAGAGATTAAAGAAAAAAATGAAAACAAACAACCCACCCCAAATTTCTCTACTTACTCGCAAGTGCTGAAAAGCATGTATACTATACGGAAGTTCTAGAATTTTAGTACAATCAGGCTGATCAGGGTCTGGAGGGACAGGAGATTCTGTGTCTATATAATCTTCAGGGCTAAAATATCAAGAGGCAAGAAGTAATGAATGAATGAAAAGTGAAGATATGTCCAATTTTTCCCTAATTAAATCATATTCTCAAAGCATCTCACTTTACAACCAATATTAGTCAACATGCATACTTTTTTCATAGAGCTGTTGTTAGAGCAAAATTTTTTGCGAGTTCAACTTATATCTCCTAAAAGGAGATATATCAAGAGTTAGGGAGGGCCCACGGTTCGATCCCTGGTCAGGGAACAAGATCCCATATGCATGCCGCAACTAAAAGATCCTGCACGCTGCAACAAAGATCCCGCATGCCACAACTAAGACCCAAAGCAGCCAAATAAATTAAAAAAAAAAAATGGTTAGAGTCACAAACCGTTAAGACTGTGGACTCTGGACTTCCCCGGTGGTGCAGTGGTTAAGAATCTGCCTGCCAGTGCAGGGGACATGGGTTCGAGCCCTGGACCGGGAAGATCCCACATGCCGCGGAGCAACTAAGCCTGTGCGCCACAACTACTGAGCCTGTGCTCTAGAGCTTGTGAGCCACAAGTACTGAAGCCCGCATGCCTGGAGCCTGTGCTCTGCAACAAGAAGCCCACGCACCGCAATGAAGAGTAGCCCCTGCTTGCCGCAACTAGAGAAAGCCCACGCGCAGCAATGAAGACCCAACGCAGCCAAAAACAATTAATTAATTAATTTCAAAACAGACTGCGCTTTTCAAAAGCTAATATAACACTGCTCAACTCTTTCTAGAAATGTTAAACCAGTTTACACTTCTATATAGTCTTTCTACATTTTTACCAGTTATTGATTTTTAAACAATTTTTTCAATTTGAGAGATGAAAAATATGTCTTAGTATGCACTTATCTGATCATTACTGAGAAATATTTTTTCCACATGTTTATTGGCCATTTGCATTTTTTTAACCATAAATTGTTCAATTTTCTACTGTGCTTTTAAATATTTTTAATTGATTTGTAAGAATTCTATACATAGTATACATTTTGAACTTTGAAATTTCAATAAAGTCATCAGTGACTGAAGCTTTTTCTCATTAGAGAAATAATTTCTAGTTGAGTCGAGAAAGATCTGTTCAGGAAGACGTACTTTATTTTTGGAAAGAGAATTTCTTTACCTGATATCTTTGCTCTCCAAAGTTATGTATGTGCCATCATACAGATCTAGGTCCCCTAAAGGTACCTTGGCTTTGATGCAGTCTGGATCCTCTTTATTATGTCTCTGTTCCAGTCCTGTATCTCTGTCCTCATTCTCTTCTATATGAATTTTTTGAGCAACTAATTGCTTCTGTTGAGAAGAAAATAAGAACACAAATGGATTTTTCTAATATTTCAACCTAGATACAATGTAAGAGAAAGGAGAATTTAATGTGTTGAACAAGTCAGAGAAATCAAAATATGCCCTGGGTTAGTTGACATAAATAAGCTTCTCGAAACAGGTGTCCATATACAGAAAGTAACAGAACATGACATTTAAAATACTGGCACATGAGTGCCTTATGGTATGATCTCTGACTATCTATAAAGCTACATCTATCAACTTAACTGGCACAGAATAGCTCAGCAATTAGAAGTACCTTGAATTGTCCAAATGCGTCATATTTCAGTCCTTGAAGACATCTAGCACACTGATAGTGCTACCTGAAGTAACTAGTGTTCCAGGGGAATTCCTGCCACTGACATTTTTTTTCCAAACATACAGAGGAATTACGTTAACAGCCATGTTTCCACCACCCTATCTATCTTAACATTTGGCCATACTCCAGATTTTTCTAAAAGAAAAAAAATACTTGAAGCCCCTCTTAACTGCCTTTGAGATCCCTCTCTCACTTCCAAAAGTTACCACTATCCTGGGAATGCCCTCGTGGTCCAGTGGTTAGGACTCGGCACTTTCACTTCCAAGGCCTGGGTTCAATCCCTGGTTGGGGAACTAAGATCCCACAAACTGCGGTGCAGCCAAGAGAATAAATAAATAAATAAATAAATAAAAGAACAAAACTTACCACTATCCTGAATGTTTTATGCATCATTTTCATGTAAATTTTATAAAATATTACTATACTGCCCTACTTTTCTTAAAATATTACTTTATATATATATCTACAGCTATATCTCCAAAATCAACATATAGAATTGCTTTGCAAATTTGGAAATTTTATATAAATACTATCATACTGTATGTATTATTCTACAACTTTCTTTTTTTTTAACTTATTATTATGTTTTTGACATTTATCTACATTGGCCGGTATAGCTCTAAATTTTTCATTCTAACGGATTTATAAAAATGTATTTATTTGGGGCTTCCTTGGCGGCGCAGTGGTTGAGAGTCCACCTGCCGATGCAGGGAACACGGGTTCGTGCCCCAGTCCGGGAGGATCCCACATGCCGTGGAGCGGCTCGTGAGCCATAGCCCCTGAGCCTGTGTGTCCGGAGCCTGTGCTCCACAACAGGAGAGGCCACAACAGTGAGAGGCCCACGTACCTCAAAAAAAAAAAAAAAAAAAAAGAAAAGTATTTATTTTCCTGTAAACCGTTAGGTTGCTTGTTTTAAAATATTTTTTGCTTTTAAATGTGCTATAGTATTCTTATAAAACTGTCATTGTGTAAGAGTTCCAGTAGGAGAAAAATATGGGGCTGTATGGGATACATTTTCAGTTTACTTAGTCACTGTCAATCTGCTCTTCAAAGTGGTTATAAAAACTGGAATTCTACCAACAGATTAGGATAATATCCATCTCCTCATAAACTTACCAACATTTGGTTCTGTCCTACTTTTTTAAAAAATATTTTTAATTTTTTTATACAGCAGGTCCTTATTAGTCATCAATTTTATACACATCAGTATATACATGTCAATCCCAAACACCCAATTCAGCACACCACCAACATCACCCACCCACGGTTTTCACCCCTTGGTGTCCATACGTTTGTTCTCTACATCTGTGTCTCAACTGCCCTGCAAACTGGTTCATCTGTACCATTTTTCTAGGTTCCACATATATGCGTTAATATACGATATTTGTTTTTCTCTTTCTGACTTACTTCACTCTGTATGATAGTCTCTAGATCCATCCACGTCTCAACAAATGACTCAATTTCGTTTCTTTTTACAACTGAGTAATATTCCACTGTATATATGTACCACATCTTCTTTATCCATTCATCTGTCGATGGGCATTTAGGTTGCTTTCATGACCTGTCTATTGTAAATAGTGCTGCAAGGAACACTGGAGTGCATGTGTCTTTCTGATTTCTGGTTTTCTCTGGGTATATGCCCAGTAGTGGGATGGCTGGATCATATGGTAATTCTATTTTTAGTTTTTTAAAGAACCTCCATATTGTTCTCCATAGTGGCTGTATCAATTTACATTCCCACCAACAGTGCAAGAGGGTTCCCTTTTCTCCACATCCCCTCCAGCATTTCTCTTTGTAGATTTTCTGATGATGCCCATTCTAACTGGTGTGAGGTGATACCTCCTTTAGTTTTGATTTGCATTTCTCTAATTATTAGTGATGTTGAGCAGCTTTTCATGTGCTTCTTGGCCATCTGTATGTCTTCTTTGAAGAAATCTCTATTTAGGTCTTCTGTGCATTTTTTGATTGGGTTGTTTGTTTTTTTAATATTGAGCTGAATGAGCTGTTTATCTATTTTGGAGATTAATCCTTTGTCCACTGATTCATTTGCAAATATTTTCTCCCATTCTGAGGGTTCTCTTTTGGTCTTGTTTATGGTTTCCTTTCCTGTGCAAAGACTTTGAAGTTTCATTAGGTCCCAATTGTTTATTTTTGTTTTTATTGCCATTACTCTAGGAGGTGGATCAAGAAAGATCTTGCTGTGATTTATGTCAAAGAGTGTTCTTCCTATGTTTTCCTCTAAGAGGTTTATAGTGTCTGGTCTTACACTTAGGTCTTGAATCCATTTTGAGTTTATTTTTTTGTATGGTGTTAGGGAGTGTTCTAATTTCATTCTTTTACTTGTAGCTGTCCAGTTTTCCCAAAACCACTTACTGAAGAGACTGTCTTTTCTACACTGTATGCCTTCGCCTCCTTTGTCATAGATTAGTTGACCATAGGTGCGTGGGTTTATCTCTGTGCTTTCTATCTTGTTCCATTGATCTATGTTTCTGTTTTTGTGCCAATACCATATTGTCTTGATTACTGTAGCTTTGTTGTATAGTCTGAAGTCAGGAAGTCTGATTCCTCCAGCTCCGTTTTTTTCCCTCAAGACTGCTTTGGCTATTCGGGGTCTTTCGTGTCTCCATACAAATTTTAAGATGATTTGTTCTAGTTCTGTAAAAAATGCCACTGGTAGTTTGATGGGGATTGCATTGAATTTGTAGATTGCTTTGGGTAGTATAGTCATCTTCACAATATTGATTCTTCCAATCCAAGAACATGGTATATCTCTCCATCTGTTGGTATCATCCTAATTTCTTTCATCAGTGTCTTATAGTTTTCTGCATAGAGGTCTCTTGTCTCCCTAGGTAGGTTTATTCCTCACTATTTTAACCTCTTTCTTGCAATGGTAAATGGGAGTGTTTCCTTAATTTCTCTTTCAGATTTTTCATCATTAGTGTACAGGAAAGCAAGAGATTTCTGTGCATTAACTTTGAATCCTGCAACTTTACCAAATTCACTGATGAGCTCTAGTAGTTTTCTGGTGGCATCTTTAGGATTCCCTATGTATAGTATCATGTCATCTGCAAAGAGTGACACTTTTACTTCTTCTTTTCCAATTTGTATTCCTTTTATTTCTTTTTCTTGTCTGATTGCCGTGGCTAGGACTTCCAAGACTATGTTGAATAATTGCGGTGAGAATGGACATCCTTGTCTTGTTCCTGATCTTAGAGGAAATGCTTTCAGTTTTTCACCATTGAGAATGATGTTTGCTGTGGGTCTGTCGTATATGGCCTTTATTATGTTGAGGTAGGTTCCCTCTATGCCCACTTTCTGGAGCGTTTTTATCATAATCGGTGTTCAATTTTGTCCAAAGCTTTTTCTGCATCTATTCAGACAATCACATAGTTTTTATTCTTCTATTTGTTAATATGGTGTATCACATTGATTGATTTCCACATATTGAAGAATCCTTGCATCCCTGGAATAAATCCCACTTGATCATGGTGTATGATCCTTTTAATGTGTTGTTGGATTCTGTTTGCTAGTATTTTGTTGAGGACTTCTGCATCTATATTCATCAGTGATACTGGTCTTTAATTTTCTTTTTTTGTAGTATCTCTGTCTGGTTTTGGTATCAGGGTGATGGTGGCCTCAGAGAATGAGTTTGGGAGTGTTCCTTCCTCTGCAATTTTTTGGAAGAGTTTGAGAAGGATGGGTGTTAGGTCTTCTCTAAATGTTTGACAGAATTCACCTGTGAAGCCATTTGGTCCTGGATTTTTGTTTGTTGGAAGATTTGTAATCACAGTTCCAATTTCATTACTTGTGATTTCAATATCATTACTTGTGATTATTTTCTCTTTCTTCCTGGTTCAGTCTTGGAAGGCTATACCTTTCTAAGAATTTGTCCATTTCTTCCAGGTTGTCCATTTTATTGGCATAGAGTTGCTTTAGTAGTCTCTTAGGATGGTTTGTATTTCTGTGGTGTCTGTTGTAACTTCTCCTTTTTCATTGCTAATTTTATTGATTTGAGTCCTCTCCCTCTTTTTCTTGATGAGTCTGGCTAATGGCTTATCAATTTTGTTTATCTTCTCAAAGAACCAGCTTTTAGTTTTATTGATCTTTGCTATTGTTTTGTTTCTATTTCATTTATTTCTGCTTTGATCTATATGATTTCTTTCCTTCTGCTAACTTTGGGTTTTGTTTGTTCCTCTCTCTCTAGTTCCTTTAGGCATAAGGTTAGATTGTTTACTTGAGATTTTTGTTTCTTGAGGTAGGCTTGTGTAGCTATAAACTTCCCTCTTAGAATTGCTTTTGGTGCATCCCCTAGGTTTTGGATCATCGTGTTTTCACTGTCATTTGTCTCTAGGTATTTTTTGATTTCCTCTTTGATTTGTGCCGTGATCTCTTGGTTATTAAGTAACGTATTGTTTAGCCTCCATGTGTTTTGTGTTTTTTACGTTTTTTTCCATGTAATTCATTTCCCTGTAATCTCATAGCGTTGTGGTCAGAAAAGATGCTTGATATGATTTCAATTTTGTTAAATTTACTGAGGCTTGATTTGTGCCTGAAGATGTGATCTATCCTGGAGAATGTTCCATGTGTCCTTGAGAAGAAAGTGTAATCTGATGTTTTTGGATAGAATGTCCTATAAATATCAATTAAATGTATCTGGTCTATTGTGTCATTTAAAGCTTCTGTTTCCTTATTTATTTTCATTTTGGATGATCTGTCCATTGGTGTAAGTGAGGTGTTAAAGTCCCCCACTATTATTGTGTTACTGTCGATTTCCTCTTTTAGAGCTGTTAGCAGTTGCCTTATGTATTGAGGTGCTCCTATGTTGGATGCATATATATTTATAATTGTTATATCTTCTTCTTGGATTGATCCCTTGATCATTATGTAGTGTCCTTCCTTGTCTCTTGTAACATTCTTTATTTTAAAGTCTATTTTATCTGATATGAGTATTGCTACTCCAGCTTTCTTTTGATTTCCATTTGCATGGAATATTTTTTTCCATCCCCTCACTTTCAGTCTGTATGTGTCCCTAGGTCTGAAATGGGTATCTTGTAGACAGTATATATATGGGTCTTGTTTTTGTATCCGTTCAGCGAGCCTGTGTCTTTTGATTGGAGCATTTAATCCATTCACGTTTAAGGTAATTATCGATATGCATGTTCCTATGACCATTTTCTTAATTGTTTTGGGTTTGTTTTTGTGGGTCCTTTTCTTCTCGTGTTTCCCACTTAGAGAAGTCCTTTAGCATTTGTTGTTGAGCTGGTTTGGTGGTGCTGAATTCTCTTAGCTTTTGCTTGTCTGTAAAGCTTCTTATTTCTCCATCGAATCTGAATGAGATCCTTGCTGGGTAGAGTAACCTTGGTTGTAGTTTCTTCCCTTTCATCACTTTAAGTATATTGTGCCACTCCCTTCTGGCTTGTAGACTTTCTGCTGAGAAATCCGCTGTTAAGCTTATTGGAGTTCCCTTGTACGTTATTTTGTTTTTGCTTTGCTGCTTTCAATAATTTCTTCTTTGTTTTGCCAATTTTATTACTATGTGTCTCGGTGTTTTTCTCCTTGGGTTTATCCTGTATGGGACTCACTGCACTTCCTGCACTTGGGTGGCTATTTCCTTTTCCATATTAGGGAAGTTTTTGACTGTAATCTCTTCAAATATTTTCTCTGGTCCTTTCTCTCTCTCTTCTCCTCCTGGGACCCCTATAATGCGAATGTTGTTGTGTTTAATGTTGTCCCAGAGGTCTCTTAGGCTGTCTTCATTTCTTTTCATTCTTTTTTCTTTATTCTGTTCTGCAGCAATGAATTCCACCATTTTGTCTTCCAGATCACTTATCCGTTCTTCTGCCTCAGTTATTCTGCTATTGATTCCTTCTAGTGTAGTTTTCATTTCAGATATTGTATTTTTCATCTCTGTTTGTTTGTTCTTTAATTCTTCTAGGTCTTTGTTAAACATTTCTTGCATCTTCTCACTTTGCCTCCATTCTTTTTCCGAGGTCCTGGGTCATCTTCACTATCATTATTCTGAATTCTTTTTCTAGAAGGTTGCCTATCTCCACTCCTTTTAGTTGTTTTTCTCGGGTTTTATCTTGTTCCTTCATTTGGTACATAGCCCTGTGCCTTTTCATCTTGTCCGTCTGTGAATGTGGTTTTTGTTCCACAGGCTGCAGGACTGTAGTTCTTCTTGCTTCTGCTGTCTGTCCTGTGTGTCCTACTTTTTAATTTATGTCAATCTCATGGGTATGAAATGTTATCTTGTTATAATTATTGGGGTAGACTGTATTATTATTAACAAATTTGTGCCCCTCCTTACAAGAGAATTCTACATCATCACTGTTCTGCTGGACTCCAATGTGACCAATATTATTTCCTTTGGTCGATGTAACATGAGAAGCGTCATATCAGCCTTCTAGAGGGAAGCATTTTTAGAGCCAGTGTATGCTTCACCATGTTCTTTCTTTTCCCTCAGGTAGTGAGAATGGCAATATCCAGGCTGTTGTAGGTATATTTCTCATATGTACTATACAGCTAAACTAAATAAGAAATCCAATCTGATATTCCACGTTTTAATCAGTTTGTTTAATCTGTTTATATTTATTGTGATTGCTGATCTTATGGATTTATTTCAACCAGATTATTTTGGGTTTTCTGTTTATCTTACTTTTTCTTTGCTGCTTTTTTCTCGTTTCCTGCCTGATACACTTTTTTTTTTTTTTCTTTTTTTGCAGTAGGCGGGCCTCTCACTGCTGTGGCCTCTCCCGTTGCAGAGCACAGGCTCTGGATGCGCAGGCTCAGTGGCCATGGCTCACGGGCCTAGCCACTCCACGGTATGTGGGATCTTCCTGGACCAGGGCATGAACCCGTGTCCCCTGCATCAGCAGGCGGACTCTCAACCACTGCACCACCAGGGAAGCCCCTGATACACTTTTGATACACTTTCTACATTCCCTCCCCTCCCCCTGTATCTTCTCTTTGTTTGTAGGTTTGAAAACTATAGATTGCATTTCTATTATTTTGGTTACTGTCCTTACTCTTCTTTTGGTTAAGTTTTTCATCAGTAAATATTTCAGTATGATTCTGAAAGATTCTCTTTTTTAAAAGATAATACCACAACACCATTATCACATGCAAAAAATAGTAATTCCTTAATATTACGTATCCAGTCTGTGTTCATTCCCAACTGTTTCTTCCCTCTATTTTAAAATACAATTTGTTTGAGTCAAAATTCAGTAAGGTCTACACACACTGCAATTGGTTGATTTGTCTTTTAAGTCTCTTTTAATCTTCCGGTTCCCCCTCTATTTCCTGTTTTTTAAGCCCTGTAATTTATTTGAGAAAGAAATTGGGTTACTTATCCTGTAGAGTTTATTACTCTACAAGATTTTACTGACTGCATCCCACAGGTTTAACATGTTCCTCTGTCCTCTGTATTTCCTGAATACTGACACCAGGATCCAGGGGTTCTTAACTTTTTCATGTCATGGACTTCTTTGGCAGTCTGACGAAGCCTACAAACCCTTTCTTAGAATAATCTTTTAAATACACAGAATATATAAAATGACAAAAGAAACCAATTATAGTGAAAAGCAAATTATACTGTGGTTTGATTAGGTTTATATTTCTTTTGGCAAGACTTCTGAAAGATGGCGATATTCCTAAATTTTTAATATGTATACCTATACATTTTCCAACAGGATTTTAATTTATTCAGTTATTTTTGCATCCTGAACATAACAGAAGAGTTAACATGCTTTAACTAATCATTGAGCATGCCCCAACCCACCTACAGACTGGTAATTTTATTTAGTTTTATCTTTTAAACACAGAAAATAAATAAATAAATTTAGCAACTTTTTCATCAATGTTTTTACTCACCATTACACATCCTATGCACTTCCACTGGATTTACTTTTCTTCTTGCAGAAGTACATCTTTAATTATTTTTTAAGTGAGGGTCTGTGGTTAGTAAACTGTCTGTGTATGTCAGAAAACTGCTTTGTCCTCACTCTTGAATGATGGTTTAAGAGAATATAAAATATTATATTTAAAAGAATACAAAATTCTAGACTTAACACTTTGATGCTATTCCTCCACTGTCTTCTAGTATCTAAGAAGTCATCCAGTAGTCACTACTTTGTAGATAAACTGTATTACTTAGTCTCATGGCTTTATGTCTATGTCAATGCATAACAAATTTATCTCTCTAGCTCAGACCTTTACCTAGAAGTCCACACTAGAAGAACCAACTCCTCACTCAGCGTCTCCACTTAGATGCCTAATAGGTATCTCAAACTTAATATACCAAAGCTAAACTCCTCCCCAGTCTACACCTCCTTCAGTGTTCTATATCTCAGCTAATACCAACTCCATCCAACATCAATCGCTCAGGTCAAAAATCTTGGAATCATCCTTCACCCCCTCTCCCTATCTGTCTGTCTCTTCCCAACTACTCCATGATCATCTGTGTCTAGCAGTTTTGTAGTTGCTTCCAGGTTCTATCCAGACCCCAGGCCCAAAATCACATCACATAATTTTAGTTTAGAGTTTCTACTCCAAAGTAATATTCTACCCTGAAATGGTGTTCAGTAAATTGAAGATGCAATTATTGAACCACTGGATGGTTTGTTTTGTTTTTTGGTCATTAGGTTTTGTTTTTTCTTCCTGCTTTTTTTTTTTTCTTCTTCCACCAGACTCTTTTCAAGCTCCATCCTAGTCTTAGAGCAGTAGTGAATTTGGTTATCTTCCTTTATCTTGCACAAAATATTGTCATCTCCTTTATTCCATAGAAATGAACAACCAGACACCAGAGCCTGTTCCTGGCCTCTAAGACCAGCAGGTTTTCAGTTTCAGCTACATTCTCAACTTAGTGTTTTGTTCCATTTCTGGTCTATGGAGATATTTATGCTGTGTTTAGGCCTGACTATATTTTATTTTGATTTCTGTTTTGTTTTTTATCTGTCATTGTTATGTATATGAAGCAGAAGTAAAAACTAAGTACTAAGTATAGACTCATTACACTACCTTCACCAAAATTGGTGGAGTCAATATTTTTCATTTGCATTTTCAATGACTTGGTAAATGGCATTTTCCCCCTACACATCCTCTAATTTAAGTCTCCTTTCTTTATATTAAATAATACTGCCACTTAGAGAGATAACAATAAACATATATAATGGTGTCTATGCATCTGAAAATAAAAACTACTTTCTGCACCACTGCATCTTTCTGAACACTGTGTTGAAGCTTCCAAGCATGAAGCCCAATAAATATATCTATTGTCTTTTTCCTAGTATTCATAAAAATCAATAAATATATCTATTGTCTTTTTCCTAGTATTCATAAAAATCAACATTTCCAAATTTGTAAGTGACAAAACTGGTAGGAACAAGGTGAGATACTATTTAAAAAATGGTGAGATGTTCAAGTTTTATAAATATTCCTGAAGTGCTACTACCTATACACAGCTGGTTAGTATGTGCTAAAAGCTCCTCCTTCTTAATTTACAGAAATTTAAAAAATATACAATTATAACTACTGCTGTTGATAGATGTACCAGTTTGAATTTATATAAGTGAAATTCAGAACTTTTACATTAACTATAAAATGAATGACTACCTGGCTTTACCTTTGGTTTAAGCCAGGAGATAAGGTGTTTGCCTCTGGTTCTGCCCTAACTTGTTTTGTGAAAATCAGGCAATTCACTGTCTTTAGGTCTAATTGTTTCCTTGCTTCTAAAATGAGGATGACCTTTATGATTCCTTCTAGCACTCAAAGACTCTGACTCTTATCATTTCCAATAATTTTCTAAATCTTATTTTGCAAATTGGGTTACTTTTTCTGCAACTTAACGTTTCCTTAAAATTTGGATTCAATTTACACTGTAACTTTTAAGAACAGGTTTTATGAGAGAAAAAAGAAACTATTTTTTAAATAGTTAATACTCTTTGCTACTATGAAAAATCAGTTTATGAAAATCAGTGATAGAAACAAAAAGGTCAGATTTTATTAGCACTAATAAATATCAAGTTTTCAAGGTGTGGGAAAAGAATTTGAAAAAGAACAGCTATATGTATATATATAACTGAATCACCTGAAACTAACACAACATTGTTAATCAACTATACTCCAATATAAAATAAAAATGAAAAAAAAAGTTTTCAAGATGCAGAGTGATGAATGCTTTTCACCTCAATCATAAGAACACAAAATACCAAGACCCTAGTTTTTACTAGCTGGGAATTAACAAAATTATATTTTTATGAGGTATTCAAACCATTCTTCCTTTCGATATTTTACCCAAATTCTCCTTCCAAGAATATCCTGAGATAATGCCTTTTCATACTTGATGGAAAAATTTATACATGGAAACTTTGTTCAAGGATATAGTGAGTCAAGAATGAGGCATAAAAGAGAAAAACAAATATCATATATTAACACATACATGTGGAATCTAGAAAAATGGTACAGATGAACCGGTTTACAAGGAAGAAATAGAGACAGATGTAGAGAACATATGGACACCAAGGGGGGAAAGTGGGGCAGGGGGGTTGTTGGTGGTGGGATGAACTGGGCGATTGGGATTGACATGTATACATTAATATGTATAAAATAGATAACTAATAAGAACCTGCTGTATTAAAAAAATAAACAAAAAGTAATCATAAAAAAATAAAACAGAAACAAAAACGAGACATGAAACCCAGGCTCTGGTAGTCTGTTTCTCTTACTATTGCTCAAAAGGCATTCTGATTTAGAAAAAAAAAAAAAAAGGACAATCTAAAAGTTGACTATTCCTGTAAAAGTCAGAAGATTTAAGAAATGCTTTACTTATTCTTTGAACACAACACCTCCTGTGAAATGCAACAAGTATCAGCTGCATATCACGTCCAGTTGCCTCACCTCCAGTTCTTTGAGGTAGTTAACTGTTGTTTCTTGTCTCATTAATATCACTAAGTCATGGGGATGCTTCAAGTTCATAGGTGAATCCACCTGCAAGCAAGCAAACAATAGATAAATAAAGCTCAGATTTCATTAACGTTTGTTTGGATATGCCTTAAATTATTGTCCAATCACCATTATAATCGGTGTTAGGTGCTCAGTAAACTTAAGGGGTATTTCAAAAGTGATCACATGTAAATTTCGGCAAACAGAATGAGAGGTTCAATAGCTGTCCCTTGAACTCCAACTTGAAAGAGCAAGCTTTCAAAGTGAATATTCTGACTAGTCATGTAAGAAATATTCAAGAAGAGAAGTATTTGGAAATGAATGATAAAGTAAATTCCTTAAAATATATTTTATACCTATACTAATAAAAATAGATTGCTTTGTCTTGATAGCACATTCCATATCTGAACAGGTCTGGTAGCAATAAAAGGAAAAATACAAAAAGCATCTATTTTTGCAGTCTATTTGCAGAAGCCATAAATCAGAGATAATATAAAATAACCTTGAGACTTAGTTTACAATTCTTGTTTCTGAATCATAAACAAGCAACTATGTTGCTGAATATGTAGGAAAAATGAACCCTCATATGGTGGTAGCAGGCTTATAAACTTATTATTTGGAGGGTTCTTTGACAACATATATCAAAATTTTAAAAGTACATACCCTTTGATCTAGGAATATAAATTCTAGGAAACTATCCTATAGGCATTCTTTAAACAAGTGGGCAAGGATGCTCACTATATTACCTTTAGCTGAAAAAAACAAACAGAAGACCCAACAAACCTAAGTCCAGCAATGAGGGAACAGGGAAAGCCACTGTCCAGTGGAATGGGATACAGAAAAATGAGATCTACTATCATGGAAAGATGTTCACAATGTATAATTAACTAAAAGTAATGAAGAATAATGAGTATGCTATACTTTTTTTTAAGAAATTACATTTATATAGATATAGATGTATACATGTCTGTATATGCACAAAACTGAGATGGTTTACAGTGATTTCTTTTGGGAAGCAGGATTAAGAAGAGAGGTACATTCGTATCTTTTACTTTATACACTTGTATATATATATATATATTTTTTTTTTTTTTTTTTGCGGTACGTGGGCCTCTCACTGTTGTGGCCTCTCGCATTGCGGAGCACAGGCTCCGGACGCGCAGGCTCAGCGGCCATGGCCCACGGGCCCAGCCGCTCCGCGGCACATGGGATCCTCCCGGACCGGAACATGAACCCGTGTCCCCTGCATCGGCAGGCGGACTCTCAACCACTGCACCACCAGGGAAGCCCTATACACTTGTATGTTTTTAAATGGTCTATAATACACACATAATATGTTTATAATAAGGAAAAAACAATACATACACACACACCGGGTTTTTTGAATTTCAAGAAAATCTAAGACAGTGGCCTTGGAGTCTAAGAGATGAAATGAAGTTCCTGCTATCCCTTAGTGTTAGACTGTCAAATTATAAACTAGCTCTTCAGGAAGTTCTACTTTGAGAAGAAACTACTGGGTTGGCCAAAAAGTTCATTCGGGTTTTTCCATAACATCTCTAAGAATCTTTCTATAATCTCTAAGATCTTGACATCAGCTAAATTAATTTTAGAACTAGCTTTTTAAGTGCAGAAGATAGCCTTGCTTAGGCCTTGGTGAATGCAAGTCTATTAAAAAAAAATTTAAAAAGAGGGAATGGGAATTCCCTGATGGTCCAGTGGTTAGGACTTGGTGCTTTCACTTCCAGGGTTTGGGTTCAATCCCTGGTTGGGGAACTAAGATCCCACAAGCTGTGTGGAATGGCCAAGAGAATAAATAAATAAATATTTAAAAAGAGGGAATAAAAACAACATGAAATAAGTTCAATGGTTGCTTTAATAATATGCACAACAACACTGGGTGATGTTGGGTGACTGCATATAAAACTCATCTGCCTTTTCTCATTCTACCATCTCAGAGATGCCACAGGAAAAAGAGATGCTAGTCTGGACTAACTTCCACTCATACTTTCATTGCAACTGTCTGAACTACATAATCATCATTATGCAGTTATGGATAATTATAATCTCCCGTGGTCTCTCTTTTATGACAAAATCCCTTCAGTGCTTCCCCTGGCTTTCCTACAATACTGGAATTAACATTAAAACTAGAGTCTGAATTTAAAAGGCACTAAAAATATAATAGCAAGGCCTATACTTGACCACCTGAGCTGTGAATCTCCTCTATCACACAATCAAACATGGCAAAGGCCTACAAGCAAAACGCTAGGTGTTTCTCAATGAGGTGTGGAAGCTTTGGCTTCTCTTTTCATTGTATCTCAGACATCGAGAGGTAGTGATTTAATACATCTCTCTATATTTATTTATTTATTTATTTATTTTTGTGGTACGTGGGCCTCACCGTTGTGGCCTCTCCCGTTGCAGAGCACAGGCTCCGGATGCGCAGGCTCTGCGGCCGTGGCTCACGGGCCTAGCTGCTCCGCAGCATGTGGGATCTTCCCAGACCGGGGCACGAACCCGTGTCCCCTGCATCGGCAGGTGGACTCTCAACCACTGCACCACAAGGTAAGCCCCATCTCTCTATATTTAAATGAGGTTTTCACAAAAAAATTGGGGGAGGGAGAAGGGATGTGGGAGTATGACATTCCCATTCCAAAATACCCAACCAGTCTGACTACCTGACATTTCGAGAACTGCAAGAGGAATGACAGAATGAGACAAATGAAGATTTACATTAGAGAAATACTTAAAGTATAATCTTAACTTTAGATTAAAAAGATACTACATAACCAGCAGGGGTCTGGCCAATATTCAATTGTGAGAAAATACTTTTCATTTCCTTGAAGCATTTAGTTCAACAAAGTTACAGTAGCTAGAGAAGGTATAAAGATAAAATTATTAGCAGAAGGAAGGGATTCCACTGACAGTTTGACAACTGTGTTTCCCTTTTTGACTTGGCAGTAAATGGCATGGATCTCTGCCAGATTAGGGTTGGTTACAGAAGATTTATAGCCTGACACATATTTTTATTGAGGTACTTTCAAGTTCTTAAATTTCAAGACTTTATGCTAATTATCTTTGGCAAATGCCAATCAGTTTGAATTTCTCTCCTTTCAAATACCTCTCCTCCTTAGAAGATTACGAAAGATGTCTGACATGTCTGCTAAGATGTTTGACAACTCTGTAAATACTACAACATCCATTCAACTAATAAAAATTTATTAAGCCTCTATGAACCAGGCACACTAGGAGTCCATATCTGGAGTGTATGTACACCTATTTTATATAAAATGTGAGAAGGAATGGTAATATCCCTTCAAAACCTTTAGCATTTAGAAGTGGCTGCTATAAGCCCAAGGGCAAAGAGTGATAGAAATTACAGAGAGGTAGGTTAAAAATGACATAATGCATACACAAGATCTCAAAGCACTTTATGGCTTTTTCACAAAGAACAAACTTCCACTGCTGCACAGCACAATAAATGGTGCGTATAATGATCTGAATAAAAAAGAAAAACTGAAATTATTTTCAATTTTCTGTACTTAAGGTGAGAAAGCATGAAATACATTTTAGAGCAAAATTTAAACTGCAGGGAAAAACTGACCATTTATTTGGAAATTAGCTATAATGGAATTCAACTATTCAAAACGATTCATTTTCTTAAGACTTCCAGGTAAACAAAGTTTCACTGTTACTATAGCAATTTATTTTAATAAAGAAAATGACAAATTATGTAAGACAATTCAATTTTATTTTCCTTTTAATATATTATATAAGCACATGTACCCAACTGTATATAACAACAGTAAATATCTTACTCATATAAAGTTCATTTTCATATGCTGTCATCTCTAACCAAGATATTGGTAATTCCTGCACTTCTAATCTGGAGTTCTACCTCTGTGAATTCAGTAAAATCACATGTAATGGATGGAAATGTTACTATATAAAGGTAATGACTTCACTGCCAAGTTAAACGAAGGGTGAACAAATTAAATTTAAAAAACCAATCTAGGGAATTCCCCGGCAGTCCAGAGGTTAAGACTCTGTGCTTTCATTGCCGAGGGCGTGGGTTCGATCCCTGATCAGGGAACTAACATCCCTCAAGCCACGCGGTGCGGCCAAAAAAACCCCACCAAATCTAAAATAATCAATCTAACGAAATAGACATTTTTGAGTTCTACAAAACCAATCACTTTCCACTGGTCCTTCACGATAAGAAACTGAACTTTTCTATTGTAACATTAGTTCTACCCTTCATATGCAACTTATTCTTCACATATGATGAATATTTTTATCTGTTATTTTTAAAAAATGGTATTCAAATGAGTACATGAAATCACTGTTAATGGGGAACTCACTCTATTCCCACCAGCAGTTTGAAACTGATTAATGAAATCTTATATTATGCAATAATCATTGAAAAAGAATTTCCCTTAGGTTAAAAATGGGATGGAATATTTAAACCTTTTATTCAGAGTTTTAGATTATTTAAATATTGAGACAATTATATGGAAACCATAAATAAAAATATTCAAAGCAACCAAGATTTCACCTCTACCTTAAATGACCCCACTTAGTATTTACAGTTTTTCCTATCCAGTACCTGCAATCTCCTTCTTGTGGCAAAATACCTGCTTTGCTCAGCTGGAAGCATCCTTCCCCACATGAGAAGCCTGATCAGTGGATTCCTTCCCCTTGGTATCCTGGTGATTATTTCTGAGAAGGGACATTAACCAAGTAGTTAGCTTATACTAAAGAGTCCCTAATCCAGAACTTTTGTTTGAGCTATGGCGGAATAGCCATCTTGTATCCCCAGTGGGCCTGAGAATGGGGTTAAAGAAGTAAACAAATGAAGACAGAGAAAAACCTAATCTGGTTATACAGTATGAGCCCTGGATCAACCTGTGTCTGAAGCACTTAGAATTTGTCCAGAGGGGAGGAGCAGCGCCTGGACCCTACATTCGATGAGCGCCCTCCAAGGAAACCTACACAACCTACTGAACCAACCTTAGCCACTGGGGACAGACATCAAAAACAACGGAAACTACAAACCTGCATCCTGTGAAAAGAATACCCCAAACACAGTAAGATAAGCGAAATGAAAAGACAGAAAAGCACACAGCAGATGAAGGAGCAAGGTAAAAATCCATCAGACCTAACAAATGAAGAGGAAATAGGCAGTCTACCTGAAAAAGAATTCAGAAATATGATAGTAAAGATGATCCAAAATCTTGGAAATAGAATAGAGAAAATGCAAGAAACATTTAACAAGGACCTAGGAGAACTAAAGAGGAAACAAGCAATGATGAACAACACAATAAATGAAATTAAAAATACTCTAGAAGGGATCAATAGCAGAATAACTGAGGCAGAAGAAAGGATAAGTGACCTGGAAGATAAAATAGTGGAAATAACTACTGCAGAGCAGAATAAAGAAAAAAGAATGAAAAGAACTGAGGACAGTGTCAGAGACGTCTGGGACAACATTAAACACATCAACATTCAAATTATAGGGGTCCCCGTAGAAGACAAAAAAAAAGGGACTGAGAAAATATTTGAAGAGATTATAGTTGAAAATTTCCCTAATATGGGAAAGGAAATAGTTAATCCAGTCCAGGAAGCACAGAGAGTCGCATACATGATAAATCCAAGGAGAAATACACCAAGACACATATTAATCAAACTATCAAAAATTAAATACAAAGAAAACATATTAAAAGCAGCAAGGGAAAAACAACAAATAACACACAAGAGAATCCCCATAAGGTTAACAGCTGATCTTTCAGCAGAAACTCTGCAAGCCACAAGGAAGTGGCAGGACATATTTAAAGTGATGAAAATGAAAAACCTACAGCCAAGATTACTCTACCCAGCAAGGATCTCATTCAGATTTGATGGAGAAATTAAAACCTTTACAGACTAACAAAAGCTGAGAGAGTTCAGCACCACCAAACCAGCTTTACAACAAATGCTAAAGGATCTTCTCTAGGCAAGAAACACAAGAGAAGGAAAAGACCTACAATAACAAACCCAAAACAATTAAGAAAATGGGAATAGAAACATACATATCGATAATTACCTTAAATGTAAATGGATTAAATGCTCCCACCAAAAAACACAAACTGGTTGGATGGATACAAAAACAAGACCCGTATATATGCTATCTACAGGAAACCCACTTCAGACCTAGAGACATATACAGACTGAAAGTGAGGGGATGGAAAACAGATATTCCATGCAAATGGAAACCAAAAGAAAGCTGGAGTAGCAATTCTCATATCAGACAAAATAGACTTTAAAATAAAGACTATTACAAGAGACAAAGAAGAACACTACATAATGATCAAGGGATCGATCCAAGAAGATATAACAATTGTAAATATTTATGCACCCAACATAGGAGCACCTCAATACATAAGGCAAATACTAACAGCCATAAAAGGGGAAATCGACAGTAACACAATCATAGTAGGGGACTTTAACACCCTACTTTCACCAATGGACAGATCATCCAAAATGAAAATAAATAAGGAAACACAAGCTTTAAATGATACATTAAACAAGATGGACTTAATTCATATTTATAGGACATTTCATCCAAAAGCAACAGAATACACATTTTTCTCAAGTGCTCATGGAACATTCTCCAGGATAGATCATATCTTGGGTCACAAATCTAGCCTTGGTAAATTTAAGAAAACTGAAATCGTATCAAATATCTTTTCCGACCACAACACTATGAGACTAGATATCAATTACAGGAAAAGATCTGTAAAAAATACAAACACATGGAGGCTAAACAATACACTACTTAATAGCAAAGTGATCACTGAAGAAATCAAAAAGGAAATCAAAAAATACCTAGAAACAAATAACAGTGGAGACACGACGACCCAAAACCTATGGGATGCAGTTCTAAGAAGGAAGTTTATAGCAATACAATCCTACCTTAAGAAACAGGAAACATCTCAAATAAACAACCTAACCATACACCTAAAGCAGTTAGAGAAAGAAAAACAAAAACACCCCAAAGTTAGCAGAAGGAAAGAAATCATAAAGATCAGATCAGAAATAAATGAAAAAGAAATGAAGGAAACAATAGCAAAGATCAATAAAACTGAATGCTGGTTCTTTGAGAAGATAAACAAAATTGATGAACCATTAGCCAGACTCATCAAGAAAAAAAGGGAGAAGACTCAAATCAATAGAATTAGAAATGAAAAAGGAGAACTAACAACTGACACTGTAGAAATACAAAAGATCATGAGAGATTACTACAAGCAACTCTGTGCCAATAAAATGGACAACCTGGAAGAAAGGGACAAATGCTTAGAAATGCACAACCTGCCAAGACTGACTCAGGAAGAAATAGCAAATATGAATAGACCAATCACAAGCACTGAAATTGAAACTGTGATTAAAAATCTTCCAACAAACAAAAGCCCAGGACCAGATGGCTTCACAGGTGAATTCTATCAAACATTTAGAGAAGAGCTAACACCTATCCTTCTCAAATTCTTCCAAAATAGAGCAGAGGGAGGAACACTCCCAAACTCATTCTATGAGGCCACCATCACCTTGATACCAAAACCAGAAAAAGATGTCACAAAGAAAGAAAACTACAGGCCAGTATCACTGGTGAACATAGATGCAAAAATCCTCAACAAAATACTAGCAAACAGAATCCAACAGGACATTAAAAGGATCATACACCATGATCAAGTGGGGTTTATACCAGGAATGCAAGGATTCCTCAATATATGCAAATCAATCAACATGATACACCATATTAACAAACTGAAGGAGAAAAACCATATGATCATCTCAATAGATGCAGAGAAAGTTTTTGACAAAATTCAACACCCATTTATGATAAAAACCCTCCAGAAAGTAGGCATAGAGGGAACTTACCTCAGCATAATACAGGCTATATTTCACAAACCCACAGCCAACATCGTCCTCAATGGTGAAAAACTGAAACCATTTCCACTAAGATCAGGAACAAGACAAGGTTGCCCACTCTCACCACTACTATTCAACATAGTTTTGGAAGTTTTAGCCACAGCAATCAGAGAAGAAAAAGAAATAAAAGGAATCCAAACTGGAAAAGAAGAAGTAAAGCTGTCATTGTTTGCAGACACATGATACTATACATAGAGAATCCTAAAGATGCCACCAGAAAACTACTAGAGCTAATCAATGAATTTGGTAAAGTAGCAGGATACAGAATAAATACACAGAAATCTCTGGCATTCTTAAACACTAATGATGAAAAATCTGAAAGTGAAATTAAGCAAACAGTCCCATTTACCACTGCAACAAAAAGAATAAAATATCTAGGAATAAACCTACCTAAGGAGACAAAAGACCTGTATGCAGAAAATTATAAGACACTGATGAAAGAAATTAAAGGTGATACAAATAGATGGAGAGATATACCATGTTCTTGGACTGGAAGAATCAACATTGTGAAAATGGCTATACTACCCAAAGCAATCTACAGATTCAATGCAATCCCTATCGAACTACCACTGGCATTTTTCACAGAACTAGAACAAAAATTTCACAATTTGTATGGAAACACAAAAGACCCCGAATAGCCAAAGCAATCTTGAGAACGAAAAATGGAGCTGGAGGAATCAGGCTCCCGGACTTCAGACTATACTACAAAGCTATAGTAATCAAGACAGTATGGTACTGGCACAAAAACAGAAATACAGATCAATGGAACAGGATAGAAAGCCCAGAGATAAACCCACACTCTTATGGTCAACTTATCTTTGATAAAGGAGGCAAGAATACACAGTGGAGAAAAGACAGCCTCTTCAATAAGTGGTGCTGGGAAAACTCGACAGGTACATGTAAAAGTATGAAATTAGAACACTCCTTAACATCATACACAAAAATAAACTTAAAATGGATTGAAGACCTAAATGTAAGGCCAGAAACTATCGAGGTCTTAGAGGAAAACATAGGCAGAACACTCTATGACATAAATCACAGCAAGATCCTTTTTGACCCACCTCCTAGAGAAATGGAAATAAAAACAAAAATAAACAAATGGGACCTAATGAAACTTAAAACCTTTTGCATAGCAAAGGAAACCATGAACAAGACCAAAAGACAACCCTCAGAATGGGAGAAAATATTTGCAAATGAAGCAACTGACAGAGGATTAATCTCCAAAATTTACAAGCAGCTCATGTAGCTCAGTAACAAAAAAACAAACAACCCAATCCAAAAATGGGCACAAGACCTAAATAGACATTTCTCCAAAGAAGATATACAGATTGCCAACAAACACATGAAAGAATGCTCAACATCATTAATCATCAGAGAAATGCAAATCAAAACTACAATGAGATATCATCTCACACCAGCCAGAATGGCCATCACCAAAAAATCTAGAAACAATAAATGCTGGAGAAGGTGTGGAGAAAAGGGAACAGTCTTGCACTGTTGGTGGGAATGTCAACTGATACAGCCACTATGGAGAACAGTATGGAGGTTCCCTAAAAAACTACAAACAGAACTACCATATGACCCAGGAATCCCACTACTGGGCATATACCCTGAGAAAACCATAATTCAAAGAGTCATGTACCAAAATGTTCACTGCATCTCTATTTACAATAGCGAGGACATGGAAGCAACCTAAGTGTCCATTCAACAGATGAATGGATAAAGAAGATGCGGCACATATATACAACGGAATATTACTCAGCCATAAAAAGAAATGAAATTGAGTTATTTGTAGTTATTTGTAGTGTGTCATACAGAGTGAAGTCAGAAAGAGAAAAACAAATACCGTATGCTAACACATATATATGGAATCTAAGAAAAAATAAAAATAAAAATAAAGGTCATGAAGAAACTAGGGCTAAGAAGGGAATAAAGACACAGACCTACTAGAGCATGGAATTGAGGATATGGGGAGGGGGAAGAGGAAGCTGTGAGAAAGTGAGAGAGTGGCATGGACATATGTACACTACCAAACATAAAATAGATAGCTAGTGAGAAGTAGCCACATAGCACAGAGAGATCAGCTAGGTGGTTTGTGACCACCTAGAGGGGTGGGATAGGGAGGGTGGGAGACTCAAGAGGGAAGAGATATGGGAACATATGTATATGTATAACTGATTCACTTTGTTATAAAGCAGAAACTAATACACTATTGTAAAGCAATTATACTCCAATAAAGATGTTAAAAAAAATAAAAGAATTTGTCCAAACATTCCAATGAAAAATTTCAAAACTGAAAGTCTTAATGCTATTGCTAAACTTCTGCCTAATTTTTTTGAGGCCCTCTGTCTAGGGTATCTCCTTTTTAAAAATTAATTAATTAATTGAATGATTTATTTTTTGGCTGTGTCGGGTCTTAGTTGTGGCGCGCGGGCTCCAGAGCACGTGGACTCTGTAGTTGCAGCTCGCGGGCATAGTTGCCCTGTGGCATATGGTATCTTAGTTCCCTGACCAGGGATCGAACTGGTGTCCCTTGCATTGCAAGATGGATTTTTAACCACTGGACCACCAGGGAAGTCCCTGTCTAGGGTATCTTCTTATCCTTGTGGCTCCTTTATGAGCCTCTGTGCCTTCGCAGATGCTAATTCCTCTATTTGGAATGCATTTCTCTTCTTATGCTTTTGATGAAAGCCAAATGACTTGGCTCAAATGACATTTCTTTTCTGAAACCATCCTTCTCTTGAGCTCCCATAGTATTTTATACATATTTCAGTATTAGCATTTATTACAGTGTTTAATTATTGTATGGCTATCTTTCAAAAAAAAATTGGGGGCTTCCCTGGTGGCGCAGTGGTTGAGAGTCCGCCTGCCGATGCAAGGGACACGGGTTCGTGCCCGGGTCCGGGAAGATCCCACATGCCGCGGAGCGGCTGGGCCCATGAGCCATGGCCGCTGAGCCTGCGCATCCGGAGCCTGTGCTCCACAATGGGAGAGGCCACAACAGTGAGAGCCCCACGTACCGAAAAAAAAAATTTTTTTTTTGTATTCCTCTTTCTACCCTTAGTACTTAATGTGCTTTCAGGTACACGTCAGGTACATAAAACATTGATGATTGTTTGATGAAAGTGTCTGATATCACATTGTCAGATTCTCTATCTCCCAAGGCATTATGGCTCACTGATGACTATCTGGAAAGGAGGTAAAGAGGCTAAGCCACCAGGAATCAGGAAAAAATAAGTCCTTGATAGGACTATGACCAGCTGTGTGACCTTAAGCAAATCACCTTCCCTGTCAGGGCTTCTGTTTCCTCGTCTATAAACTGAGGGCACCCAACCTAATGACTTCTAAAAATTCCTTATACTTTTCAAATCCTACCTCTATAAAAGATTTAACACTATTATAAAAGTATCACTTTTAACCAGCCTAACCTATGACACTGAAGTAATCTGATATTCAAATGAATGAAGTTATCATTCTTTCAATTTGCCCATATAAACTTGTACTCACTTTAGGCAAGGGACTATTTCCAAAGCTACAGTTAAAAGCTTCTTTTAAACAATCTGTCAAATTAAACCAAGGCTCCAATTAGCAGTGGCTACTTATTTCTGAGAGTTAAGTTGTTCATTGTATCATAGACAAAGTTAGCCCTCTCTGTCCTTTCACTGCTTAATTCTAAGAAAGTTCAACTTAAAAATAATCTTTCTTTTCTGATTTACAAGCTAAATATGTTACTATAAAAACAAACACATTATAGACAATATAAAGAAGAAAGTTAAATTACTTGAAATCTCACTTTCAGATATATCTGTTGTCATATACATATATCATGTCAGGATAACTTCTCTGCATTTATCAATATATACATATATAGCTATGTAGATAAATATTTTTATAAAAATCAGATAATATATCTACTGTATTGTATCATTCCCCTCTCCATTCTTCTCTAAATTTTATCAGCCTTCTTTCCCAGTAAATACAGATTTACATGATCATATTTAGTAGGTAATATTATATTAAAGTCATTTACCCAGGTTCCTACTAAAATTTATGCTCTCTTTTTAACAATATTGTGATGAATATCCTTACACTTAATTTTTTTGACAGCTGTCAAATTATTTCCTTCCCAGAACAAGAATTGTTAGGTTAAAGGGACTGCGCTTTTAAATTTATTTTTACTAGCTTTTCTCCAGAATAGTTGAATCAACTGAAATTCCTAACAACAATCACTGAGTTTCTATACACTCTTAGGGACACAGAAAAGCGTGAATATATTTTAATCTCTTTGTTGGTCGTATATATTTCTTCTTGTGTGTACTTATTAAAAAATCTCTTTTTAAATCCATCTGACAGTTTATACATCATATTTTATGAATGGTGGTTTCTAGTTGGTGGGACTTCAGATGATTATTCTCTTCTGGTTTGTGTTTTCTGACATTTTCTGCAGCAAACACGTACACTTAAATTTACAAAGTATTTCTTTTTTTAAAGTGCTATGAACAGGTTATCTTGTTAAAATGAAACTTTATAGAGTGCTATGCAAAATGCTTTATTGTATTTAAAAACAAATAAACTGTAATGACACATATAAGCTCATATCTGAGAAACAATCTTGCAGCTTTTCCTTATATACTCATAGAGAAAAAAATTCCTCTCACAGATATGGGTCCAGGCAAACACTCAAAAAGGCAACATCTATTGTATTTTCTTGTTCCTTTCTCACCTCAAATTTTTACCCTTATCTCAAATCTAGTTCACTGCCATTTTCAAATGATTGTCTAAGGAGTCCTCATCTTTGTGACCCCTGTCAGGCTAATACAGTGGCAAGCAAGATGAGTTTTAGAGGGACAGAATGAGAGGGGCAGAAAAGTCTGTTGCCTTGACTTTGCATGCAACTCTCTCTTCAGGATTCAAGTCTAACTATCATGGACTTGCACCTTTTTCCAGGTTTAGAGAAGTGTACGTTCACAAAATACCAGTTCAGCCTCAGCTCTTAAGAGGAACTTGGGTTGCTGGCTGTAATAATTGCCAAAACTTTAACATGTAACATAAACAGACCTTTTACTAGAAAAATTTAATTGTATCAGATCAATAAAACACTATTGTTATGAACTGTCAAGATTTGGAAATATTTTTATTAAAGATGACTTTTTCACTCTTAGAGCACTTGTATAGTATTTTAGTGAAAAATTAAAAACCAGTCTCAATTTTATAGAATACCAAGTTACCAAACTAAAGTTAAACTTTAAATAAACAAAAATGTTGAATCCTGACCATCACATGAATTTTTAATGTCCTTATATATTTTCTAAAGTTACCCTCAATTAGATTTTACTTTCTCATTTTCAGTTCTTGGAAGACATAGTTGTAAATACTTAAACTCACATAAAATAATCCAGGTATCTGAAGTATATTATATAGCTATAATCTAGATTTGAACACATACAGTGTTGCAGCCAATTTTATTAGAACATTCATGTCAAATAATCACCATTTCCCCAACTGATTAGCAAATAAGTAACCATTTTCAACATGAATAACTAATGAACAAGTTCTTATAAAAGTCTTATCAGTCTACATTTTATGATTTATGTTGCCAAGAAATATACAAATAACATAATGAATAAAGCAAACAATTGACAACTTTACAAGGAAAGAAAATGAAACAGGACACCAGAGTCATGAATATTTCTCATTTGTGTACTTATGATATTCTTGTAAACATACACAGAAAAAATGTAGCTGTACAGTTAGAGCGGATTTATATGTAACTCAGAAGTGATTCTCATTCCAGCAGCAAATACTGAACACAGAACAATGGCCTGACAAAGATGTCTATGTTCTAATCACCAGAACATGTGAGTATGTTAGGTTACATGGCAAAAGAGAATTAGGTAGCTGGAGACTGGACCTTTGGGAAGTAAATAGATTTAGATGAGGTCATGAGGTTGGGGCCCTCCTGATGGGACTGGTGTTCCTGTAAGAGAAGATACCAGAGAGCTTGCTTTCTCTTTTTCTCTGCCATGTGAGGACACAGCAAGACGCAGCTGTCTGCAAGCCAAAAAGAGAGCCCTCACTAGAACCCGACCATGCTGGCACTCTGATCTTGTATTTCCAGCCTCCAGAACTGTGAGAAAATAAACATCGGTTCTTTAAATCACGTTTACAGCGTTTTGTTATGGCAGCCCAAGCTAAGACAGATTTGTCAATCAAATGTTGGAAAAGGAACACTAAAATCAGTGCCAGGAATTAAAACTTAGTAACTTTATCATTATGCAGATGATGGCAAACTCAACAGCCAGGAAATTACTCTGCTATTTCGTACTGGAAATTGCTGCTCTACAAGAGACAACTGAATAAAGTTCAACTTGATTAGTCATCAAAACACTGGTAGTATCAACTGTGGGGGAAAAGAAATCAGCTTGACTAATCTCTTTTATTGCAGTCCCAACAAGTGTGAAATAAATGTTAATGACAAAGGTTTAATTTTTTCTATGAAGATAAAAAAACTTAACTGAAGGTTCCTTTCTGTTCATATTTCTACTGATGATCACAACACCGTTTAGCTAAGGGCAATGGATGGAATAGAGGTCTTTCACTAGAATTGGATTATGAAAAATTTTTTGCACATCCCAAGCAATGCTGAGCATTTTCAAACACTCCTGATGCAGTCCTTTAGGAGAACAATTTAGCAAATCTAAGAAAATTAAACATATGCATTTTTAGAAACAGGAAATTCCAATTCAAAGAATTCATCTTACAGATACACTCAATATAGGCATAGAAGCATGCAAAGATGAATGTATTAGCACGTTTACTCTCTGCAACAATGTTTGCGATAGCAAAAACAGAGAAACAATCTAAATGTCTGCCACTAGGGAACTGGTTAAATAAACTACAGAACACCCATACAACCCAATACTATGCAATCTGAAGGGAGAAGAGGGTAGCTTTCTTATTTCCGATATGGACGGATATCTAAGTTTTATGAAGTGGATAGAAGATAACGGTGAGACAAAATGTTTCCAGTTGTGCATTTAAAAATAAAGAACTATGGGGGCTTCCCTGGTGGCGCAGTGGTTCAGAGTCCGCCTGCCGATGCAGGGGACACGGGTTCGTGCCCCGGTCCGGGAAGATCCCACATGCCGCGGAGCGGCTGGGCCCGTGAGCCATGGCCGCTGAGCCTGTGTGTCCAGAGCCTGTGCTCCGCAACGGGAGAGGCCACAACAGTGAGAGGCCCGCGTACCACAAAAAAAAAATAAAATAAAATAAAGAACTATGTATTTGCAAATGCACAGAAACTTTTGGGAAGAATACACAAATAATTCTGGTTGTTTCCAGGAAGAAGGACTGTGAGTAGTTATGAAACGTTCACTTTTCATTTTATAACATACTAAATAGTGTGAAAATTTTTTTCAACAATTATCATATATTTTATATTTTAATTCAATTTTTAAATTAAAAATCATTTTTAAAAGAAAAATTTTAATTTTTGATGAGTATTTGTTTTACATATAAAACTACAGAAATATTTTTCTTTATGTTAGTAGCAATGTTTAGCACTGCAGAGAAGAGAACAGGGTTCAGAATCAGATCTGAGCTTGAGTTCACACTCTGCCACTTCCTACTTGCAGGGCTTGGGCAAGGAGTTTAACTACATTCTGCCCAAATTTATTTAATAGAAGATCAATACCCACATCTTACTGAGTCTGTATGATGACCAAATGAGATAATGAACATGAAAACACTGGATAAAGTGTTCAGTGAATTACAGACATTAAATTGTTTTTATTACAATAGAAGTTACCTGTTGATAACCTAAATTAGAGTCACTTCCATGTATGACTGTATAAAACACAAACTCTACTAAGGCAGGGACTGCATCTCCCTCACAGCTGTATTTCAAGTACCTAACACAGAAAGCATCCAAGTATGTACTGAATGAGTGAGCTAAACTTGCCCAATGCAGTAATAGGCACACAAAAAGCACTCAGCAAATACTTGCTCTAATAAAAATGTTCCTGACTCCATTTGACCACTTTTTCTTGTGTTGATACTATTCTCTTGGGTTCTACTAAAGATTAATTACCATTCTCAACTCTCCACCAAGCAATTAGACTGAAGGTAGAAAGGCCTGACCTTTGGGGGCGGGACCTCTTGCCAGTCACCTGATTTCAATTGAAATAACTAAGTTCCTCAGAGGGAAAATGAAGACTGAAAACGTTAGTTAAAAATACATAAATGAGTTCTTTTCAAAAGTTAGACTCATGGGACTTCCCTGGTGGCACAGTGGTTAAGAATCCGCCTGCCAGTGCAGGGGACACGGGTTCAAGCCTTGGTCTGGGAAGAACCCACATGCCGCAGAGCAACTAAGCCCGTGCGCCACAACTACTGAGCCTGTGCTACTGAGCCCGTGCTACTGAGCCCATGCTAGAGCCGCAAGCCACAACTACTGAAGCCCGTGCTCCTAGAGCCCGTGCTCCACAACGAGAAGCCACCACAGTGAGAAGCACATGCACCGCAATGAAGAGTAGCCCCTGCACGCAGCAACGAAGACCCAACGCAGCCAAAAATAAAATAAATAAATTTATTAAAAAAAAAGTTAGACTATGACTAACTGACTTTACTACTGACTAAATAAATATGGGAAGCACAACAGTGTGAATTCCTAATAGTATGTCTTGAAAGCAAAATATAAAGTGACAACCTAAATTTATACAATATTCAATTAATCTAAATAAGGTCACAATCTCAAATATGAGTTCTTTGAACATACCATAAAAGGTATGCTGTAGAGGTAAAATATCCAAAATAGCCAATAGGAAAGTAGATTATCTTAGGCACCATTTTACAACTCTGGGTTAGAGATACCATGTTCTTAGAAAAGTCTTAGGCTGTCTAGACCTTTTATTGGTAACAGGGAGAATGAATGAATTAGCTTGCCCCCTTTAAAGTAAATGCACCTCCCTCCCGCAGACTATTAAAACAATGGTGGGGGCTTCCCTGGTGGCTCAGTGGTTAAGAATCTGCCTGCCAATGCAGGAGACACAGTTCGAGCCCTGCCGGGAAGATCCCACATGCTGCGGAGCAACTAAGCCCGTGCGCCACTACTGAGCCTGCGCTCTAGAGCCTGCAAGCCACAACTACTGAGCTCACGTGCCACAACTACTGAAGCACCTGTGCCCTAGAGCCCGTGCTCTGCAATAAGAGAAGCCACTGCAATGAGAAGCCTACGCACCACAATGAAGAGTAGGCCCTGCTCACTGGAACTAGAGAAAGCCCTGTGCAGCAACGAAGACCCAACGCAGCCAAAAATAAATAAAATAAATTAATTTTAAAAAACAAAGACAAAAACAAAAAAACAATGGTGGCCCTTCAGTATGCTGATATGAGATGCAAGAGCTAATACAGGAGTAATTACTGCTTGCACACACAGACATTCATATACTGTCTCACTTATTCAGTATTTACTGAGTGTGCATCCTGTGTCAGGCACTGTTTTAGGCACTAGGGTTACTTCACTGAACAAAACAAAGTTGTTGCCTTCATAGAGCTTATGTTCTTGTAGAAAGACAGGCAATAAACTATACCTTACAATATAGTGCCAGTAATAAATAATATGAAGAAAAATAGAGTGAGAAGACAGAGTGATGGAAAGAGATGCTGTTTTAGACAGCTTGGTCAGAAAATGGCTGACATGAGATCAGAGGCCTGAAAGAAGAGAAGGGCTGAGCCATGTTGATGTCTGCAAAAAAGTGCTTCAGGCAGATGAAGGAGCAAAAGCAAAGGTCTTGGTGAACCAAAAACAAGTGAGCTTGGTGCTTTAAAAACCACCTGAAGGCCAGTATGGCTGAAACAGAGCACACAGGAAGGAAAGTAGTATCAGCGCAGAGAGGTGGCCAGGAGCCAGGTCCCAGATCTTGCAGGGCCTTACAGGCCATGGTGAAAACTAGGTTTTATTATTTAAGTGTGATGGGAAACCACTGAAGGTTTTCTGATACTCTTTGCTTCCCTTCCCCCAAGACCCCTCAAGGAGTGGCATGACCAAAACTTATGTTTTTTAAAAGATTGCTTTGGCTAATCTGGGGAGAACAGACCCTATGGAGCAAACGTAAAAGCAAAGAGACCAGTTAGGGGGCTACTGCATAGGTTCAGGAGAGAGATGAAGATAGTCTGGACCAGGGTTGTAAAAGTACAGGCGGAAAGACATGGTGGGATTCAGAATACATTTTGGAAGTTAAGTTGACAGGTTGTTGAGAGACTGGGTATGAGATGTGATGTGAGAGAAGGAAGAGTCAAGGAAGATACCAAGATTTGGGGCCTGAAAAACTTGGTAACAGGTGTGGTGGAGTGGGAAATCAAGAGTCAGTTTAGCACATGATGTATTCGTGGTGTCTATTAGGCAGTTGGGTGGAGAGGTTGAGTAGGCAGTTGGATATATGACTCTAGAGTTCAGGGAGAGACTGCAGATTTATGTATTTTATGCCATGAAACTGCATAAGATTGTCTGGTGAGCCACATGTACAGAGGGAAGAAAAGGGGCACACCAATATTTAAGACCCACTAATCAAAAAGGAATTCAGCAGAAGAGAATGAGAGGCAGGGGATTTAGAAGGAGAACCAGGAGTATATGTTCAGGAGGTCACGTAAAAAAATCGTTCAATAAAGTAGGAAGACAAATGCTGGGCTGCTAAGAGGTTAATAAGTAAGATGACTGAGAACTGAGCACCGAATTCAGCAATGTGGAAGGCCCGGGGTATCTTGACAAGAGTCGTGGGGATGCAGAACTGATTGCAATGGGTTTCAAATAGACCTACATGAAGAGAGGAAGGAGAGCCTGTGAGCACAGACAACTCTGCGGAGGTGTCTGGCTATAAAAGAGCCACTGGCTAGAGGAATTCCTTTTGCTCTCTTGCCACTTGCCATCACGGAGCACAGCTGAGATGCAGGCACTGCTCACACCCAGCTCCCTACATTTCGGAGTGCAAAGCTGTTCTAATTTTTGACCTGACCTGCTGGCAAGCCCTCTTATTCCTGACTGTCAGAGTGCCTTCTGTTCCCTTCCACCAGAGCGGCTTCTAAACTGCAACAACTGCTGAAGCCCACAGCTGATCCTAATCCCTCCTCAACAGTGCAGCTGCCGGTTCCCATCTACCTTGCCTCAGCCCTTTCCGATCCTTTTTCTGTTTTTCTTGTTTATCATTTTCCTGTCTCTTCTCCATACATTTTATGTCTGAGCAAGAGCTGACCTTTTAGATATATAATGTCAGCAGCGACAGGATGACTTCCCTGGCAGGCACAACCTGATCACAACAGAGAGGCAAGAGTAATCCCTGAAATTATGGCTGTCACCTGTGTACAGCATGGTTTCTGAAGGCCTCAGGGCGGACTCACTGATGGGTTACTCAGAGATTTAAAGATCTCCTAGAAGGTCTGAGGGTTCCTTTACGCCAGTCCCTGATGACAGCCACACTGGTGACTATCGTAAGGCTTCATTCAGACAATGGTAAATTCCTAAAAGGTATCAATAGGAATCATTTCTCATACTTCCTTATATGATCCATTCAACAGACATTACTGTAGCCTATGTGATTAAGCAGTGTGAGAGACGTTGGAGTTGCAGAGAAGATGGACACAGCTGCTCCCTTCATAGAGCACAGAGTAGTCTAGTAGGGCATTTACATAAGTAAACAGACACAACATGGTATGGCAAATGCTTTCATAAGGGAATGCAGGATGCTCTGAAGGCACATTGAAAGAACAGCTTATTCAAATCTGTGCATCACAGAAGCTTCCTTGAGAAAGTGATGTTTAAGTTATGAAGAGTATGAGTTAGCCAGATTAAGATGTTTTGGGGGAAGAACATGTACAAAGGCCCAGAAATAAGTGAGAACAGAGCATATTTGGGGACACTGACAAAAGTATGACTAAGTATGTTACGTGTGTATATTCTGAGGTGAGAGTGGGGCACTCAAGAATGAGCAGAGACAGACGAGAGAGAAGGAAGGGCCAGATCTCAAGACATGTTAATTTGGACCATATTCTGGGATATGTACCAATCTGTTAAAGGTAGTTTTTCCTGGGGAGTAAGAATACTACCATAGTGTTAGGTATTTACTTTTACAGTGCCACGCACCACTTTTGTAATTCAAATTTTTTAATTAAACAGAAAAAACACAGAAGGTTTTAAAAGATTACTCCGCACTGTGGAAAAAAATGGACTAGAAGTAGGACAAGACTAGAAGCAGGGAGTGCAGTTAAGAAGCTACGGCAATTAATTAGGTGGTTGGAATTAAGAGTAATGGTAGCGGCTACGGAAAGAAGCAAGATATAATTAGAAAGTAAAACTGAAAGCTGTTGGTAAGGAAGAGGGAGAAATTAAAAAGGACAACCAGATTTCTGATGTGGACCAATAGGCAGATGATGCATAGTGGTGTCTTTCATTAAGTTTGGGAAAACAGGGCATGACATAGGTATAGGTGTAAAACTGAGTCTAGATTTGGTCATATTAAGCTTGACGTACCTAGAGGACATTCACATGGAGTTAAAAGTTACCACAGAAGTCTTGAATTTGTAGCTCTGGAGAAAAAAAACTGAGTTGTAGAAAGAAATGTAGATATTCCCAGCATACATATGGTAACTTAAGTTTTGGGAAAGGATGACATTTCCCAGGTGTACAAAGAGAGTAAAAATAGAAGCCTGGAACAAAGGCTGGAGGAAGAGCAAGATCTAAAACTGAATTTCTCATAATGATCTGTGACCCATCCGCATCACACTCTCCTGAGGAGTTTGATAAAAATGTGGAAACCTTGGCTCCACCATCAACCTACTGAATCACTCTCAGTGACCTGGGAATCTGAATTTTAAGCAGGCATCCCAGATTATTTTTGTGCAAAGTCTGAGAACCACTGATCTAGAAGATAAGCGGAGGTGGAAGAGCCAAAACAAAAAACCAAAAACCCAGAAGGTTAAGAAGCAACTGTGCTCTGCTCACCCCTAAAGAAAAATGAGAATTTTGTGCCACAGTAGCCAGTGGAAAAGAACATACCCTCCAAAGCACTGTGGGTTGGTGAAAAGGAAGACATCAATAGATATCTGTTCAATAAATAATTGGGAAAAGTATTTAAAGTTATAATTTATCTCTATATTTCCAAGTTCCTATTACTACTCTACTGTATAAACAAACAATACTTGGGTAATTTATAAGAAGAAAAGTAATAGTGGGAAATATCTTAAAAAATGGATTGAATGAGAATCACTTTTGATATCAACGTCTAGTATAAATTGCAGGTGCCTAGCTACTGAATAACCACTATGACCTCTAGGTCCAAGTAAATCCCTTAAGTGTATAAACATAGAAACATGCTCTATGTCAAAAGATGGGTTCAGTTTTGAAAAGCACCAAAATGAAGCTGTCAGCTTCACAGTACAATATGGTTGTTCTCTCCCAGATTAACCAAATCACTTAACATGAGACCAAAATTAAACCACTCCTTCACTTATAAGCTGTTAAAAATCAATAAATAAAGATTTAGCCAGTTTGTCCAACTAAATATGATAGCTCTTCCCTAGGTCATAGTTGCTGAAATAGTTGCTTATCAAACAGTTCTTTGCCATGTTTGCTAAGCTTCAGAACATTAGTTTTGTCAGAAATCTCATTTGTTCTGAGCAGTTAAAAGGATCTGTACTCTGAAGACATCTGCTTGACAGGAGGCAAAATGATTAAGTGACCCCCAAATTAATTCACACCTATTTGGGACCCTCCCCCATCCACCCACCCCCAATTTAAAGTTATCACAAAACATTCTGCAAAGGTAAAGCAAACTGGAAAAGAGAAGACATCTACTTCATTTGGTTTTCTTTTTCTTTCTGTTCCTTCCTTTGTAGGTGTTATGCAGATAAAAAAGCACTTCAAACTTAGTATAAAGTGCTCGCTTACACATTACTGCAGATAAATACATTTTTACTTATTGTTACCACTAAATGCCATTCATTAGTTGTGGCTTTGGGTGACCTTCTCTCCTATGAGTCGTACCATATATTCTTTAAGAATTTTTTCCAAATCTAAAATGCCATGGTTCTAAGATTGGAGGAGAGGGAAACAGCAGCAAAGAAAATAAATAATATAATGTTATGAGAGAGTTGATACTCTATATTTTCAAGTTTTAGACCTAACTAACATTTCAAGAGTTCATCTGTTAGCTGGTAAGCTGTAACATGACGCATAAATTTTTTCCAAAGAAATGATGTGACAGATAGGCTCTTAGGCTAATTCACAAAAGTTTATTTAACCTTCAGTGCAAAAGAACTGCTAGGCACTTGTGATTAAAATAGAAAACAGGTATTGCCACAAGAGTAATTAAGCAAAAACAATCTCAAAATGAAACAAACAAAAATTTATCTTGAAGTCAAACAGAAGATCTAGTTACTGTAGATCTTCCTAGCAACTAGATTATAAAAGCTCATACCTCAAGTCCATGGACTCCAAGTTAAGGACTCTTGCTTAAATAAGGTGAGAGGATCTTACTAGTTTTCAGGTACAGAGACATTAGGGGTTCAGAAGCATGCCAAAGCCCAAAGCTGGGAGAACGGCACAGAGCTGGAGAGGAGAAAGAGAGGAGGGGCTTTTCTTAGACGTCCTCTGACTGCAATGGGAAATGAACTTAGTGACTGGAGCATTCTCTTCACATCCCAGCTCCAGTATTCCCTGTACAACACTCCTGGGAGTTCAGTGGCAGCTCAGTAAACACAGAGCCTAAAAACATGGATGGCATGCTTCCTGGATGGAGCAGGAACTGTGGAAAGGAACAACTCCCTGAGTCGCCATGCCAAGTACTGGACATCTGCTACTGCCAGAAGCAGCTCAGCTTGGACTGCGAGGAGGCTGCCTGGAGCAATGTCTGCTTCCCTGCTCTGACTGAAAGGCCCATTTCAACCCCCCAAAGATATACGGCTTCCAATATATATGCATGTTCACAAGTCTGCAGTCTGTAACTTGTGGGTGCCTATCTTTATCATCTGCTAAGGCTTGAAATAGAAAAGCCAAACGAATGTTCTCTTCTGGGAAGGACTGCTTACTGTACTTAAAACTTTAACTATAATGATGGAAAATGTCCCTACCTAAGTCTGTATTTTGGGCAATTCAGATTTTTAATTTATAAGTACTTCCCCACATTCACTCTGGAAAACAATGATCTATTACACTTAATTTGGATAGGTTTAAATATCAAGTGAAGGACGTCCCTGGTGGCGCAGTGGTTAAGAATCCGCCTGCCAATGCAGGGTACACGGGTTCGAGCTCTGGTCCAAGAAGATCTCACATACCACGTAGCAACTAGCCTGTGTGCCATAACTACTGAGCCTACGCTCTAGAGCCCACGAGCCACAACTACTGGCCCCATGCACCACAACTACTGAAGCCCAAGTGCCTGGAATCCGTGCTCCGTAACGAGAAGCCACCACAATGAGAAGCCCACACACCGCAACAAAGAGCAGCCCCCGCTCACCACACTAAAGAAAGCCCGCACGCAGCAACGAAGACCCAGCGCAGCCAAAAATAAATAAATAAATAAATTAAAATAAAAGTTTAAAAAACTAAATTAAAATAATTAAATAAATATCGAGTGAAGAGTTTCAAAAGGTATTTTCTAAGACCTGCTATTTCAGTTTGCCCTTAACCCTTTCCCTAATATTAAGCAACTTTAAAAATGAAATCAGGGGGATTTCCCTGGTGGCGCAGTGGTTAAGAATCTGCTCAAACACGGGTTTGAGCCCTGGTCTGGGAAGATCCCACATGCCACGGAGCAACCAAGCCCGTGCGCCACAACTACTGAAGCCCGCGTGCCTAGAGCCCGTGCTCTGCAACAAGAGAAGCCACTGCAATGAGAAGCCCTTACACCCCGATGAAGAGTAGCCCCTGCTCAACACAACTAGAGAAAGCCTGTGCAGCAACGAAGACCCAATGCAGCCAAAAATAAATAAATTAATAAACGTATAAAATTAAAAAAAAATTTTTTTTTAATGAAATCAGGGAGCTCCCTGGTAGCCTAGTGGTTACGATTCCAGGCTTTCACTGCCGTGCCCCAGGTTCAATCCCTGGTCAGGGAACTGAGATCCTGCAAGCCGTGTGGCACAGCCAAAGAAAATGAAATACTTCTGTTCTCAGATGTTATAACTAAAAACAAGTAGCAAGGGATTTGGTACGCCTGGTAAGACACAGTACATATACTAAATTTTACTTTATTTTTTTGGATGTAGACCATTTTTAAAGTCTTTATTGAATTTGTTACAATATTGCTTCTGTTTTATGTTTTGGTTTTTTGGCGGTGAGGCATGTGGGATCTTAGCTCCCTGACCAGGGAACGAACCTGCTCCCCCTGCATTGGACAGCAAAGGTCTAACCACTGGACCGCCAGGGAAGTTCCTATACTAAATTTTAATTAGTTATGTTTCTGAAAGTATGAATAGATCTGCAGTACACCCAAATCCACATACTAAAGAGACCTTTCAATTCTTTAATAAGTATATCCAAATGTGATAATTAAGCACAATGTAAATTGAGGTTTGGATTCTGCCTGCAGTCAAATTACTGCCAGGAAGGGCTGCATGGGTAATGTATGCAGAGCTATCAGAGTGGAACGCAGAAGCTGACTGTGAGTAAGCTGACTCTTACTTTATTTACATGCGCTTTTCCCCCCGGATTAAATCCAACTTCCCTTCCTTAGCCTCTTGTTACACTGTAGTCACCAACTTTATTTCTTCTGGTATAAAATTTTGTAGTTGCCTGGACTTAACACTGTAAATGTTATGTAGCAAAGTAATGGAAAATTCACCAAAGAGGATCACTAAAAAGGCATGTAGTAAAGAAATCTTGCTTTCCTAACTCTAAGCCTAACTACCTACTGTAGGAGTGACTTGGAAGAGATCCAGAAGATTCTGTAGATTTCTCCCTTTCTCAAGCAAGTTTTTAGTAACCCCTACCTTTCCCCCACCAAAACATATGTACCCAATGTGCAAAAAGAAGGAATGTGTTAAAAAACAAAAACCAAATCAGATTCTACTTTCCCTTTGCAATGTTCAGCATATAAATACATTTCTACCAGCTTTCTACCACTTTTCAGGTGTGCTACTTTCTCAGTTGAGTAGCTGGATATCAAAATGAGAAGAAGTCAATGTCAGGGAATATAAATAGCTGTGGCCCAAAACAATACTGCAAAAGAGCCAATAGGAGAAGGGCTCCCCAAAATGCAGCAGGACTTAACGCCACATCTCCCTTCATAAGGGCCTCAGGGAAAACCATCCTCAGGAGAGAGAAGAAGGACAGAAGCAACCAGGATTCACACAAGATTTCCAATCTTTTGTTAGAGGTGAATTTGTAAGTGTTGTCTAGGGTTTCTGAAACACACATGCGTATTTTAAATCTCAGCTGGTACGGCCATGAAAAGGAAATTTTTTTTCTAATGTAACTTAGGTATAGAGAAATGCCACCCCACAGAGTCAGTCTTTTCTCAGATACACACTGAAAACCACTCACCAAAACCAACGCTGACTTTTAAATTGCTTTCCTCATTCATTACATTTAAGACAAAATTTGCCATCACGTGGTGAATCTAAATGTGAACCTCACTTCACACAAAGGTAAGCCTAGCATTGTGTTCCTATCACCATTCATTACATACAACCCAGTACTTTCACAGGACAATGGTTAATACATTTCAGCTTGGTGGGCTAAATTAAATTGCATGGGGCACACAGATCACTTTCTAAATGTTTGCTGGACTTTATAGGATTGTTCTCAGGTGTTGGAAGTCATTAAGTTTATCAAGTTTCTGCAGCAGAACACACACTCACGCATTCTTTAGGCATCAGCAGCATTCACAAAATACAGGCCATCAGAAAGTTATGTAAGAAAACCAGCCTCTCCTCTGAGGAATTAATTCAACCTGACAAGAATCCGGGAAATCGCATATCCTCCCTGAGGGGCTGGGTCACAGGAACTAGGTAAAGAAACAAGGCAAAGAACACTGGGATACTAGGGCGGTTGACTGCTGAAAAGATGCAGGCAACGCCACCAGAGGCATCCTCAAGCATTCCTTCGCAAAGAGAGTGTGCGTGTTGTGTCTAATGAGCCCCTGCTGACCTGGGTAACGGTACCAGCTGAAACCACCACAGCTTGACACGAACGCCAGCATGTGGGACAGGAGACTGGGGGAAGTAGCATTAGATGACACACTGCCTAGGGGTGCCGAAGCTGTCACCTCCCTAGGACTCGCGCACACCCGGGCGCTGCCACCTGCTTTCTACTTCCTCGGGGAGGGCTGGTGACGCGTGGGCCAGAGAGGCACCAGAGGAGGGATAATGAATCCGGGTTTTAAAGCTAGGGAGCCAGATAATGTCCCCAGGACCCGAACTCCCGGGGAGAGTCGCCCGGCCCCTGGGGTGGAAGCCTGAGAACTTGCAGGCAGCCGAGGCCAGGTCCAGGACACAAGTGGGAAAGGGACCGGTCCGAGGGCGGAGGTCGCCCACACCACGACACCGGGACCGTGGGACGACAGGCTGGGGGCGGGGCCGCGCGGAGCCAAACAGCCAGGGGCCGGGCCGGGGAATCCCCCCCTGGCGAGGCAGGGCGCGGGGGGAGAGGGACACCCTGGCCGCTACCTGCTGCTGGATCTTCCCGTCCTCAGTGACGACCCAGTGCGTAGTGGCGAAGGCCCCTCGAGCTGCCACACTCAGCAAGGCGGAAAGGCTGAGGAACCAGCCTGGACTGGAGCACGGCGGCAGCTCGCACCGGCCGCGGACCCCTACTGCCGCCGCCATCTTGCCCCCCCTAGCCCGGGTGCTCACACCGGAAGCGGAAGTGGACCCCCGCCGTTCGCCATCTTGGGGAGGTCGACGCTGGAAGAGGAGGAGGAGCCGAGGGGGCGCTGCCCGCTGACTACCGGCTTCTTCGGCCTCGGGCTCGGTTTAGGCGGCGGGGAAGCGCGGCCTCTGGCGCTGGCCCAATTTGGCTTCAGGCCGGAGGCCACTTTCTTGTTATTGTTTTCCTGTGCGCGATACGATCTCGGAGCGTGGGAACCAGAGGGAGAGAAAAGTAGTGTTCCAGTTGGAGCCTAAGCCAAAATGAGAGGGCTCAGAGTATATACATATAACTCTTTGGTTTAAAAAAGAATTATTTTTATTTCTGATTGTGTCAAATGGTTGGAAAATAAAAGCTGTGCTTTCGAAACACCTAAGGGAAGGGATAGGTTCTCTTTTATTCTTAAAACCTCACAATAGGGGGAGCTTCAGAATTGGGAGGGTTGTTAGTCTAGGGCAGCACCGTCCAGTAGAACCGTAACTCGAGCCTTGAACCATAATTAAAAAAATAAATAAAATAACATCTTATTTAACCCATTATATGCAGTATATTATTAGTTCAGTGTGAAATCTATTAGATTATTATTAGATTATAATTAACATCTAATTATTATTAGAAATTACTGAGGTATTTATTTTTGTACCAAGTTTTCGAAATCCGTATGCATTTTACGCTTATAGCTCATCTAAATTCGGACTAGCCAGATTTCAGGGGCTAAATAGCCACGTGTGACTAGTGACTACCTTACTGAACATCATAGGTCTAGATCTGGAGACCAGCAGCATTGGCATCACCTGGGAGCTTATTAAAAAAGCACATTCTTGGGCTTCCCTGGTGGCGCAGTGGTTGAGAGTCCGCCTGCCGCTGCAGGGGACACGGGTTCGTGCCCCATTCCGGGAGGATCCTACATGCCACGGAGCGGCTGGGCCCAGTGAGCCACGACCGCTGGGCCTGCGCGTCCGGAGCCTGTGCTCCGCAGCGGGAGAGGCCACAACAGTAAGAGGCCCACGTACAGCAAAAAAAAAAAAAAAAAAAAAAGTACATTCTTGGCTCTTCTGTCTCTTCCCATCAGATTCTACCTTTTAACAAGAGCCCCAGGTGACTGGTATGTACATTAAAGTTTGAGAAGCACTTCCTTCTAGTGCATCAACATGCGGGCCAAGCGGACTAGCCTGGCTTCTAGGTTCTAGCTAGCTATGTCGTTTTAGGTGTGTCAGGGCTGCCTTCTAGCTATATGTGTCATTTTATGTTTAGGTTCATTATGCTTTGGGTTTTTTTCTTTAGGAAAAGGAGGATGAGAATTATGCCTGACCACTTCCCTACTCAGGTGTATTGCAAGAAAACAAATAATTGCCAAGTGTTTAAACATCACTTCATGCCATGGAAGCCGTTACCACAGTACTGGCTTTTTATGTCTTCTTAGAGCAGCTTTTCTTAAGAGTACTGAAGTGATGAGCATTACTTTCATTAAAAATGTATGGCTTACCTGCTTTTTTTGCCTGGTACTCTGCTAGACCCTGGGTATGAAAATCTGACCACTGAGCAGCGTGCAGTCTGGTGGGATATTGGCAAGGTAACAATTTACATATAGGATATTGGGGGTGTGTAAGGGCTTATGTGTAGAAGAGACAGACCAACCAAGTGAAAGTCTTAGAGCAAAGGTGCTGTTTCAGGCAGAATAAGCGCTAAGTATGAAAAGGTGAAATTGGTGGCAAATTGTAAGGGTTTCTTGTATGTTCTCAGCATCTTATTTTTAGGCATAGAAGTAAACCTTACTTGTGTATAAAGCTACTAAATAATGACAGTCACCATCATCTAACATTTGTTGAGTGTTTAATACATACTGGGCACTGTACACACATAGTTGTAATTAATCTTCACTAACTTACCAGGCGTAGGCTAGTTAAGTAATTTGGCCAAGATCATACAGCTAATAAGCAGCAGAACTCAGATTTGCATTCAGGTCTACCTAACTTTAGAGCCTGAGCATGGATGAAGGATGGTGAGGAGTTTGAAAGAAGCTCCAACATCACCTCTTTTGGCCATCAGCAATTTCTTTGACATGCACAAGTTAACTTGCAAAGGGGCGGAATAGTAATTTCTATAGCTTTAACGTACCACCCACCTTCGTTTTCCTTAAATGATAACCCTTGTCCTTTGGGATCCTGTGTTAGTTTTCTGTTGCTATGTAACAAATTACCACAAAATTTAGCAGCTTAACATACAGTTATTATCTCAGTTTCCATGGGTCAACAGTCTGGCATGGTGTGTGTGGGTTCTCTGCTCAGTGTCTCACATGGCTTATCCCAAGGTTGCAATCTCACCTGAGGTTCAGGAGCTTCTCCCAAATGCTTTCAAGTTTTTACAGAGTTCAGTTCTTTGCCGTTATAGGACCGAGGTCCCAGTTTTCTTGCTGGTTACTGACTGTCCTCATTCTCAACTCCTAGGTCACCCACCATTCCTTGCCATGTGGCTTTCTCAGCTTGGCAGTTGTTTCTTCAAGGCAAGCAGGGAAATGTCTCCATCACTTATATCTCTGACTTCTTCCATCTCAGATCTCTAGGCCCAGATTTAAAGCACGCATGTGATTAGATAAGGTCTACCTGGATAACGTCTCTTTTGAGTGGCCCCGTATGAACTGATTAGTAACCTTAGTGACATCTGCAAAAATTCCCTTTGCCATATAACATAAAACTGAGGAATGATATCATATTCACACATTTTCCCCACTTTCAAGGGAGAAGATTTTATGAGGGCAAGGATCATTGGGGGGTCATCTTAGAATCCTGCCTGCCACAGATCCTGACTGCCAAGTTCCACACCTCCACTCTTACTGAACTCTGTTTTAAGCATCACACAGTAACACTTAGAAGTGCTCTTGCTCATCTTGTTCTTTGCCTAAAATCCCTCTCTTGCTCTTTTAAAATATATTATTTAAGGTATAGCTTAAATCCCAGATTGTAAAAAAATCTGTCAACTTCTATCTGCCTCCTCTGAATTCTGTAACACTAATATGACAATTAATACCATGTTGCTTTGTGATATTACTTTGTACATTTTGAACAGCTAAACTCTTGAGTAGCTCTTTGTTTAACTAGTTAGACTGTTAGCATCTGAGGGCAGGAAGCATTTCCTATACTAATATATTTTTATCTTCCATAAAGCTTCCATACTTAAGTGGTTAGTTTGTTTAGTTTTTTATACCCCCAAAAGGTAGCTTTCCCATTTTATGTGAATAAAGCAATGAAAAATTCTAATCCAAATAAAATTGTTGCTACCAATTTTCTACATCCACCTGTTACCCTTCTTTTATTCTATTGTTCTAAGACCTGATATTTTTCCATTTTAAGTACATATTTTATCTTTATGCTTACATAAAACCTGTAGAAATATAAGATGGTAGTTACCAAAATTGCTGATAATCTCTAAATTGTGACTCAATTCTTAATTGAACAAATGATAGGAAAACCCATAACTGCATGTAATTTGGTCTTTCAGCATAAAGTATTTTAGCACATAGGTCCTTTAATTTATCCCTATCATTATAAATTATCGATTTTTTTTAAAGTTGGGAATTGGACAATGATCTTTCTGGATTATTAATTTCCTCTCTTGGGCCACTTTATCTGAATGTTGTGAAGGATCTCTATACTGTTTATTTCTTAGAGAAAATACTTAAGATATAAATATTCCTAAGAGAGTTAACACCCTGGTTTAAATTCTGTTAAATGATCATCTTTTGCTTCATAGTAAACCAACGTAAATCTTTGTGGCTTAAATTTTAAGCTTTAAACCATGATTTATTATATTTCATATTTTTTGGCTGGACTCAGCTGGTGGTTCTGCCCCTCCTGCTGTTAGCTGGGGTCACTCATAAGGCTTCAGACAGCTGGGACCTTGGCTGGGTTTGCAATGTTCCCAAATGGCTTCACTCATGCCTAGTGCTTACCTGGAGTGGCTGAAATGGCTAGGGGTGGCTGGGCCTCTCTCTCTCAGTCCCAGTAGTTAGTTACAGAGGTTTCTTACGTGGTGGCTCAGGGCTCCAAAAGAGTGAAAGTAGAAGCTGTCAGGCTCCTTGAGGGCCAGGCCCAGAAAAGTGTCACTTCTGCATTCTGTTGATCAAAGAAAGTAACAAGGCTGGCCCAGATTTAAGGGGAAATGGAAACAGACTCATCTTGATAAGTGAAGCAGCATGTCTGATTGGGAATAGAAGGAATTATTGGCAGCCTGCTACATATAGTTAATTCCTTCAGTGATTTTGAACTGGTGGAGGTTGAAAGGATGGATAGGGAGGGAGGCTGGTTATGGCAGGAGGGGCTATCCAGGTGCATCTCCCCAGCAGCCATACACAAAGTGAAGAGGGTTTTCAAAGAAGAGACAGGGGATACCTAAATAGTAATTTCATTAGAAATTATGAAATGTAGTAATTTCATTTAGAAATAGTTCGCCAGTAGTTTGTCTGGCAGTCTGAAGCATGAGGACTACTTTGGATGAGACCAAGTGTCAAATCAGCCCAGGATTCTAACTCACTAGGGCTGCTCTGAGGATAACATGATGGTCAGCCTCAAGACTTTTCCTGATACAGACTTACCAGCCATTAATTTATCCAAATCTTTGCAGCTGTTAATACATTTGGGGGCGACAGTTTCTACGGAGTAATTGTATTATGACTGTTCAGTCTGTAAGTAGCTACAGGTCACATCCGCCCCACCCCCAGCTTTTACTCCCTCACATACACCCAACTTTCAGTATCCTGATTTTATGATTAAATCCAAGTTCATTCTATTCAAACCTTTTAGTGCGTTTGTGCTTTTTGATCTTATCCATCACTTTATAGCATACCAAGTTTTACTTTTTCCTTCTAGAAATACCATTCCTTCATCTTTTATTTGCTCTTCTTGTTTCCTATTCTTACATATTTCTTGAAGAATACAAACTGGAACTGTATGTAGTAGTCTGTCTAGGCTTTGTCTTAGATCTTGTTTCTATTATCAACTCTTTATGATGACCAGAATTTTACTTGATTTTCTTATTTGTGGCCATATTAGTTTTAAATGTACAACTTCTAGGAATAAATCTACAGCTTCTTAGGATTTTGATAAATTAGATTTCATTTGTTTTAGTTTCCATCACACTTGCTAGAATTAAATCCCACTTGCTGTTTTCTACCCATCAGAACTGATTTGAGTTCCTCCTATGGTTTCCAAAATGGGGAGGAAGGATAGTGAGCTGAAGGAGCGCCCTGTACGTGGTCCTGTGCCCAGCATGGGCGGGAAGGCTTCCTAGGGAGAGTGAAATCTAGTCTGACCCGAGGAAGGAATGATGATGAATGGGAGAGGGAGAGTCAGGGAACAAAGATTTTCCAGACAGAGGAAACATGCCCCAGGATCAGAAAGAGCATGTGCCCTTTGAGTTACTGAAAGTAGTTCACCGAAGGTGAGTTTAGGAGTTCTGGGGTCGAGATTAGGAACCTAAGCACTTTGAGAACTCATTCTTTAGCACAGCCTGGTATTCTTAAAGCCAAGGGTTCTGCACGTTTTGTTGCCTCCATTTCAAATGCCTTTCCTTGAGATCTTCACTAGGCTGGCTCCAAATCATCATCCAGGACTCAGCTCAAATGAATTCCTCAGAGACTTTTTCTAACCATTCTTTCTATGTGAGCTCTTACAAATGATCACCTTAGAATGCTTCAGTGTCCTCATAACACTATTCTCTGAAATCAGCTTATTTATTAGCTTCTGCATAATAGAATGTAAACTCCATGAGAGTTTGCCTATCTTGTTCACCAGTATATCCTCAGCATAAAACACTGTCTTCTACTTTTTATTGAAAGCTTACTATGTACTAAAGCATTGTTTTAGATGTATGGGATTATCAATGAACAAAATGCAAAAATCCTTACCTTTGTGGCATTTTAGCCACGTTACATTCTACCAGGGGGAGACACTAAAAATATGGTAAATTATTGGGCTGGCCAAAAGGTTTGTCCATTTTTTTCCGTTAAGATGGCTCTAGTAGCACTTAGTTGTCTTTAACTTCATTCGAAACAATTTTGTTAGATTGTATGTGACAGCTGTCATGTCAGCATTTAAAAAAAGACATCAAAATTGGTGAATTTTTGTGTAGCCATTTTAATATTGAAGCTGGAAGAAAAAAGCAACATTTTTGGCATATCATGCTTTATTATGTCAATAAAGGAACAAATGCAACCGAAACGCAAACAAAGATTCGTGCAGTGTATGGAGAAGGTGCTGTGACTGATTGAACGTGTCAAAAGTGGTCTGCGACGTTTCGTGCTGGAGACTTCTCGCTGGACAATGCTCCATGGTCGGGTAGACCAGTTGAAGTTGATAGCGATCAAATCGAGACATTAATTGAGAACAATTAACGTTAAACCATGCAGGAGATAGCTGACATACTCAAAAAATCCAGATCAAGTGTTGAAAATCATTTGCACCAGCTTGGTTACGTGAATCGCTTTGATGTTTGGATTCCACATAAGCAAAAAAACCTCCTGGACCGTATTTCCGCGTGTGATTCTCTACTGAAACGTAATGAAAATGTTCCTTTTTTAAAACAAACTGTGATGGGCGATGAAAAGTGGATACTGTACAATAATGTGGAACGGAAGAGATCGTGGGGCAAGCGAAATAAACCACCACCAACCACACGAAAGGCTGGTCTTCATCCAAAGAAGGTGATGTTGTGTATATGATGGGATTGGGAGTCCTCTATTATGAGCTCCTTCTGGAAAACCAAATGATTAATTCCAACAAGTACTGCTCCCAATTAGACCAACTGAAAGCAGCACTTGACAAAAAGCATCCAGAGCTAGTCAACAGAAAACGCATAAACTTCCATCAGGATAACGTAAGTCTGCATGTTTCTTTGATGACCAGGCAAAAACTGTTACAGCTTGGCTGGGAAGTTCTGATTCGTCCGCTGTATTCACCAGACATTGCACGTTCGGCTTTCCATTTATTTCGGTCTTTACAAAATTCTCTTAAGGGAAAAAATTTCAATTCCCTGTAAGACTGTATAAGGCACCTGAAACAATTGTTTCAAAAAGATGAAAAGTTTTGGGAAGATGAAATTATGAAATTGCCTGAAAAATGGCAGAAGGTAGTGGAATAAAAGGGTGAATACATTGTTCAATAAAGTTCTTGGTGAAAATGAAAAATGCCTTTTATTTTTACTTAAAAACGGAAGGCACTTTTTGGCTAACCCAATATACAGTATAATTAGGATAGTACGTTAAAAGTTGGCAAATGCTCCAGAGAACATTGAGTAGGGTAAGTGGGTGCTGGAGTCTTGGCAGGGTAGAAAGGGGCATTGCGGTATTAAACAGGATTCCTTGAGGTGATCTTTGAGGAATCGAAGGGGTGGAGTCAGACAGGCAGATATGTGGCTAGAAGGAACAGCCAGTGCAGATTCTAAGGTAGGAGTGTGTCTTTGCCTAGCTGCATGAAGCTGACTGACTGGGGCAGAGCAGCAGCTGAGGTCAGAAACTTTTAATTTAAGCCATGGCAGTGTTTTTGATTTTTATTCTAAAACGAGGAGTCATTGAACAGCTTCAAGTAGAAGAGTGTATGTTTCTTTGCTGCTGTGTTTAGAACAGGCTATAGTCAAGTGTAATAGCTGGGAGATCAATCAGGAGGCTATTATGAAACTCCAGGCAAGAAAGGATGGACATAGACATTTGGCAGTCCTCAGCATGTAGATGGTATTAGAGACATAGGACTGGATGTGATCACCAAGAGAATTTAGGTAACTTTTTCTGATCCATCCTTGGTGCTACTTCAGGAAAACAAATAAAGGCTGGGAGTCAAAATAAGAAGTTGCTTTACATAATAACTTGAGGGAAGAAATTATTTCATAATGATTTGGCAAGTATCTGATGTTTTGCTTTGACAGAAAGAACCAAATCCTTTTTTCAGAAGGGTATTAGCTTCTAAAAATAAATCCAAAAGGTTGAAAATGAAAGATAACTTGCAATACTGAACCCCTGAAAGCAGAGCGTTATTTTGTCCATCTTTATATTTTCATGGTCTAACACACTGTTTGGCACTTGAGAAGCAATGAATAAATGTTTAATGAATATCCAAGAATCTGAAGTTTTAATCATAACACAAGACACAAAACAAAATTACAAAAGGAACTTTATTTCAAAAGCATAAGGGAACATTTACATTTGAACAAGGGGATATACAGGTGTCTTGCAAAAGAAAAAAAATTCGTGGCATGAAGTTTTTCGTTCAAAGTTTTGAAGCAGAAATAACCTAAGTTGTGCACTATTGCCTTAGGAAAGGGAAGGGGAACAATGAGGTGGTAAAGGAAGGAACACAGTCAACTTAATATCAAACTTTAGAAAGTAAAGTCACTTCTGCTCAGCTTTGAGTTTACAAATATTAAAAAGAAAAAGAGGAAAAATTACACTTAATGTTCAAATTTATATAACTGTAGTCCCAAAACAGCATCTATACTTGAAATGGCTTTAGGCCACTGGCTGACCTGCCGTTGAGGTCCAGCTACCTGGTCACAGTTTTCACATGGCAATTCCATGTTCCTGTCTCTGCTCAGATTCCAAGGGAGCTTAGGTTCAGCTCACTGTCTTTTGGAATGTTTAGAGATTATTGCCACCACTCCATAGTCAAGCTGACCAACTTCTTTTGCTCACTTGTACCATTCTAGTCTTCAAAAAATATTTTCCCCATACACATGTGCAGTAATTCTAACAAAGGGGTTTTGCCTATCCCCCCAATATAGAGGTAACAGTAATGAAGACACCTGTATTGGAATCACAAACTATGCCTCAAAAAATGTCAAACTACTAGAAAATGTCACTCAGGCATTGGATTTGAATAGCACACTTGGGGAGGGAAGATTAACTGTGGAACAAAAATATATGAAACATTCAAATGCAGAGCAAAGGGCCTATGCTACTAAAAATGCCCATGACATTAAACACTCCACAAACCCCCCATCTGTTGTTTTAACCTAAAGACTCTATTGACTAACTTATACAATAATTTTGATTAATAACCTGAGAAGTTAAAATCTTGAAAGTGGCAAAAGCAAACTGAGAGAGCATCCCTTACTTACTGGTATACCATGTTACCAAGTCACTTTTTCTGGGCTGCCCTGGTTGTCAAATCCCCAAATTCTAAATTATTCTATCTCATCCTGTAGAAACCTATATGTACATCAGATTCAATATTCTGGCTGTACTTCTCCAACAGGAATCTCCAAATTTATCTTTGAAAATGCAGACTTTATTTTTAGTTTTAAATAACAATAATCATGTAAGTGCAACTGACTCAAAAGCCCTCACTACTGGAAGGAAAACCTAGATAACCAGTTAATAATGGATTCAGCCTCAAAAGGATAATCACCGTGTCAAAGACTACCCGTTCCTGGAATTTTAAAAAATGACATGTTGTGTAGTCAAGTTTCGCAGCATGCATATATATGTATATACACACACACACACACACACATACACAGATATATGCTCATGTATGTATGTATATTATACATACACATTTCTATGCAAATAGTAAGATCCCATATTCAAAGATTTATATCACAACATATGGAGAAGAGTTAAGTAAGCAGTGCAAAGCAACTTACTTCCTCCTAAAAATGTAATGTCATTTCTACATTTTAAGAAAGCTGGTAAGTATTTTGCTTTACTGACAGAAGCCAGGAATGCTGCACCATTGCCTAGCGGCTTTATTAAATAACAATGAAAATAAAATGTTAAGACTGACCATTACTCTTCTCCATATGTTGGCTGGGGGGAAGACAGAGAGGACAGGAAAGTCAGTAACCTTTCAGAACTGCTGATCTTTACCAGTTATCAGAACTAGACTGAATTATTACATTTTAGATTTGAATAGCTCTCAATAACAAATTATCAAGATGTTTAAAAGATTCACAATATGAAGTCTGAATAATGGTGATATTGCAAAAACAAGTCAAGATTGCAGACAGAGCATCCAAAAATATCGCTGCGGTTTTACCTTGGACACAACCATGGTCTGTTACAAAAGTAGATCATACATACAAAGGTATAAAGAACATTAAGTTTTTAGCTGAAGGCAGCAGTCTTTTTAAAGGGACATCCCCGGCAATCCAATGAGTAGAGTAGTAGAATTTAAGTATATTAAGCTCAAGACAATGCTGAAGACTGTGACTTCTCATTCAGTAGAGTCTTCCCCGACTACGATTTCCTCGTGCTCCCCAACCTCGGCCACCTCTACTTCCCCTGAAGGCTCCTCTCTGCTCTACGAAAAAGCGAACAAGGGTTTAGGTCTTGTTCAGGACTTCACAGGACAGCACACACAGAAGTAATGTAGCTCGCAGCTCTGAATGTAGCAGTAGGCTCTATACAAAGAGCATCGGTATTCTGCTAGTCCATCTACAAATTCAATCTTTACATAAAACCAGGGCATCACATATGCCAAAGCACATATCGCAAGGTGCCTACATTCATAGTAGGTACTCAATTAAATGTATCCCATTAATAAAGATATTTCAAGGTGACGATGTTGTAACTACATTGTTAGTTCTTTACTTTGGGGTCTATCACTACCAAAGATAATTAACAAAACTAGAAAAATTTCTATACTTAATATGGAATTAAAGCCACTGGCCTTCAAAAGTTAGTGCCATATATGTAAAATATCTTAGACTATCAATGATCAATTCTGAAAAATCAGGCTAGAATGAAAAATGTACCTTTCAAATGCAACAAATAGGCAATTTGTTTTGCTCACCATATTTCAAAATAATGTTGATACAAATTCCGACGGCTTTCCTCACTACTTTTTCAGCTATGTATGAACTGCTCAGAGGGCTGCCAAAAAGGTGATATGTATATATTACAGTGTTTGGGTTACTGATGTAAATTAAGGATATCTTTTGCTGAAAAATTAAGTTACTTGTGTCATATGGTAGATTTGAGTCCTTGATTTATTGGTCAGTCTGTTTTACAGCTCCAGAGAAATATTCCTCAAAGGAGTCTTTCCAGTGAAGAAAACTGATCAAAGTTATCAGCAAGGCAGGACTTTTCATCATGTATAAGTAAGTCTCAAACTTCTAATTCTGGAGATAGAATCTCCTCATTGGAACTTTTCAAACTTGCTCATTGCAGCAATCTTGTTAGGAGCAATAAAAAGAATCTGGTGTTGCCATTTTTGATCCATTATATTGGAGGCTTGAAAAATGCCTATCAAGTCAGTGTTGTAATCCATTTTTTGCCATTATGGCTAGAAATACAGTTACTGTATTTGGGTGATGTTTTGATTTCTTCTTTTTTTTTCCCTCCAGAAACTCTTGAGTTAGAAAACTAACTAGACCTTTCCCCAGCTTAGCCAACATTTACCTGTGTAACAGAACAGAATCTGATTCAAAGTCACCTCTCATGTCATGACACAGTTTTCTAAGTTGATTGGTATGCAAACTGTTTAAATGAAACCATCGTGAGCCAACACGTTCAGAAAATCAGAGGTCGTCCGTGGGTAAGATACTCCCAGTGACAGATGCAATGACTGTGGTGCATTCTGGGAGCATAGCAACCTTAATACAGCAACTTCTTGATGCTGTAACTCCTGCATTTTTGACTGTTTAAGACTTGGCTTTACCCATGCAGATATCTGCATATTTTCCCCCTATCATACTCATTATAAAACCTTCATTTCTCAGTTTACATCGACACACTTAACAAATCAACACCCCCATAGCTATCATTATTAGCTATAAGCTAACAGACTACTAAAATCTACCCTTTCAATTGTTTTTCAATCAATTGTAATATGAAGAACTCAGTTACCCTCAATTGTTCAGTATATCTAATAAGTATATTAAATACATAGTATGAAGGTATTATTTGCTGTGATTATCTTTTCTATATTGGCTATTTCTTTCTGATCTGCAACTGAGGCAGTCATTTCTACAGTACAGGGAGTCACCAAACTTTCTTTTTTCTTCATCCTGAGGGACTATTCTGCACTTTAATGATCTTTTCAATGATTTCAAGCTTACTAACACTGCTTACAGTTAAAATTATACTTTAAAAATTATTTTTATATTCTAAAAAGGTAAAAGTTGAAGGATACAAGTCACAAAACGTAGAATTAGTACTTGTGGGTTACCAGGGAACTCTGTTCTGCACGAAGGAAAACTAAACATGGGTATATGTTTGCAAATAATTTGACTGAAAATGCACCAGGAAGCTGAACTAAGTTACGGGAACAAACGCCATTTGATAAAGCAAATAACAGAGACATTGGTTAGTAAAGTGATAAACTTGTATAAGGAAGAAAGTCTAAGTATGCCTACATGGACTCAAAGAACAATCACAAATTCTGGCTCCTTCTCTGTAGTGAACAAGTTCAGGCCCATGACACTGGCACAATCTATTTTCTTTGCAGTAGACTTGTTCATTGTAGTAAGAGCAATATTAGTATTGCCTGGTTCCCTATAACACAAAAGGAGTAAATTTCCCAACCCTTCAGTGTGTATGACTCTTTAAAAACAAAACAAAAAAAACCCCCCATGCAACCAGTCTTCCTTGGAAAAATAAAATTGAGCTTGGCTGATATAGAAAAGTGGAATTATGATGGTTTTGCCAAATGTAGGTAATAAAATCTATGTATTAAAGACTCAAGAACACAGAACATTTTTTCCCTCCAACTTTGAGACAACTCTGACATCCCAAGAAAAAAAGCCAACAGTCCCTCTTTCTTCCTGACCCACTGTCAGTTCCCCAAGGAAAGGACATAAAAAAGGTAGAAAAAATTTGAGGTAGATTGGTCCACCAATTCTCATCTATAGTACCAAGAACTGTTTTCAACTGAATGGGTGAAAGAAATCCAGGGAAACTCTCTGAATTGTTACTATGATAATACTTACAATCTGACACATTCAACTCCCCAAAATAAAAGTACTAGCAAAAATTTTGTTCCTACTTTCCAATAAGAACAATCAGAGTTTAGTTTGCTTTGTAATTCAATTTATGACAAGCACTCCAATTACAAGGTTCACCCCTATAGGAATATTAAAGTACAGTAATACCAGACACAAAAGGCAACAGTTGTGTTTGTTTTGCCATTCTGTTACTTTGAGGACTACGGAACAACTCAAGTTGTGACCCCTGGATATTTTTTTTCTTGGCTGCACCATGCAGCTTGTGGGCTCTTAGTTCCCTGACCAGGGATCGAACCCCCCGGAAGTGAAAGTGTGGAATCCTAGCCACTGAACTGCCAGGGAATTCCCTGGATATTTGTCCTGAGTAAAACTGCTTATTTTTTTCACATTGATAATTTTTTAAAAATCACATACAACCTAAGGCTTTGCATTTTTCACATCTCTTTTCCACATGCATCACATCATCTGATTCTCCCTATCAGACAGGTAATGAATTGCACAGGGCTCAGAGTAACTGACTTGCCTAAGTGAAAATAAATACAATTTAATTCTCTATATATTGCCATACCTCTTGATTACTTTCATCTATATCAAATGAAGATAGAATCTGAGAGAATAGTTGATTTTAAGAATGGTTTTGATAAACACCACATTAAATCATAACAAATGACAGAGGACAATATTTGGTGCAATGAAGTAACAGAATCTTTTCCATTTACAAAATGCTTTTGCAAATATTTTTTGAAGTTTTTAAGCTCTATGCTATCCCTTTATTTCAGGTAGGAAAAGAAGCTAAGAGATGCACATTTACTTATTATTATATAAGTAAAAGAGTTCAGTGATCTTTTCTACACTAAAGTTGTCTCAAAGAGTCTGACTGGAGTAGAAGGGTTCATTTCACAATCTAAAATTGGCTTTCTATAATCTGTTTGCTCAGATATTAGAGGAATTTAGCTATCGTAGGAGGAATTTACTTAACGTCACAATCATCTCACCCTGGAAACAATTATAGAGAGCATATTCTTCAGAATGTACTTTTTTGGGAATAATTACTGCAGAATCAATTCTGCTTGGTAACCAAGACCAATCACAAGTATGTTTGGTTTTGAATATTAAACTTGGTCTTCTTAAGCAAGATTAAGGATCTGAGTCAGTGAAATTTTTGTCCATTTTTCTTTATAAGCCAGTGAGACAAACTTCACTTCTGATTCAACAGCCCTGGGAGAGACTGGACTAGTGGGAAGCTCTCCTTGCACTAATGTCTAAAGTTGAAAGGAGGACTGCACTCTGGGCAGTGGGGGAGACTGCAACAGGACACATCTTCTTTGCTAGATGATGCTTTAACATCTGCCTCTGCCTTCTAGAACTTCTCCTTTTGAAGTAGTGCAGAAGATGGGAGGACAAGCAGTGGGCTGATAAGGTCCAAGAAGGATCATTAATACCACATCTGCCAAGAATGGAAGCTATATACATTCTTGAGGGAGAATGCACAAAACGTCTTGCCTTGAAGCTAAAACAGGGAAAACCAGGAATAGATGGTTCATGCCATCTTCCTTCCTTTTTTTTCCTGTTGGCTCCTCTGAATACAAGAGGCACATTTTTCAGGTTCTCAGTGTTACATGCTCAATTCAGTGAGTCCACACGGGTGAGTCAGAAAGGAATGGGTTAAGTTGTTTCCCCAACAGTTCAGGTTCCCCAAACTAACTCGAAAAGTCACCTGAAAGAACTATGAGACTCTATTTAATTAGTAATTAAAATCAAGTACAACACAATTTCTGCCTAATCTCTCATATTGCTTGTACCCAAACGGAAACGCTCACCATAATTAAAGTTGCCCAAATTGCTGCTATATTTCCCACTAGGAGGATTATAAATCTGCCTGGCATCCCTTTTTGGTCCTGCTGAAGATTTCTTGGGTGGTGAGCCTGAAGTTGTATCTTCATTGGCTCTCTTTTGCCTATAATGGTAGGAAGAACAGCAATTAAAAAAAATTCTTTTATACCAGAGGCTATCAATATATTTATTATATCTGTTACAAAAGACATCCGAAAGATGACAGTCACATCAGAAAAAAGAAAATAACATTCTGATGTCATCAAATTAACTGTGGTTTAGTTATGCAGACATTGTCAGAGGGGCATTTACAAGGCTTTACAACAATCTGAAATATGTAGCTTCATAGATTATACACAAGTGACGCATTTTATAAAACTTGTCAGGAAAGTCTTATTAAGTTACAGCAATATGGACAAAGGTTTGAAAATTCCAGAGTTGTATCCTACCAGTTTATTTTATAAATACTAAATTAGATTTTATATTTTAAGTCATGCTTCTAATAATCATAGCTTAACATCTTATTAAGAATCATTTCACTAATAACGTACCATTTTGTACAGGAAATGTAAAATCTGAATTCAGATTTTTTCGTATTTGTAAATCAAATATTAGAACACTTTAATCCCTTTAAATATGTTTCTTACCCAATTTCAACCTTCTGTACAGGTTTCCAGGATAATGTTACTGTGCTCTTATAAGAAGGAGGAATGTGGAAGAGATCCTGAAGAGACAAAATTAGAGACTTCTAATGTGTTTGATGGTGCGGGGAGTGGTGGTAAGGGTAGGAAACAGGGAGACACATTTTAATTTTAGGAAGGGAAACTAGTTTATCCTTCTTGCTTTTGTGCTGATGACTAAAATAATAACCTAAAAAATAAACTGCAAGAGAAAAGTAAACAAGGACAATTTTGTTTACAAATTACATCTATTACTTCAGTGTTATTTTGCACACATCACTTAAGAAACTGCAGCTAACTTTTTTCAAATGTCATTTCAAGTTATAGGACAAAAATATCAATATTTATCAACTTTACTCAAATCCACAAGTAGTTTCTTTTGCACAGGTGCAGTCACTGACGTGCTTTAAGAAAGATACAATGGTGCACTCTGCATTTGCTTTTGCAGGTTTTTAAGTGGTTCAAAACTAGAACAAAACTAAAGGTCTGGCTAATCATGTTTTTCTTCCCCTCAAATATCTATATATTACCAATAAGGAAAAAACCCACAAGATTTAAGTACTAAATTATTAATATATGGTAATGCAAATATTTGCTGAATTTAAATGTTAACATAATCCAGAACTGAAATAATCTAACCTCATAATACCCTCAAAACTATGAATGAATTTCTAAATATATTTATTCTTGGTATTTTACCTAACATTTCTTACCAGTTTTACTCTAATTTTTATATACAGGCAAAATCTGATAAAAGTAAACTAAGTTTCTTTCACAGTTAAAATGAATATGTGAATAAAAATCACCTCCTACTATATAAAACTTAAGTCCAGGGTACCAGATAAATGCAGGGAATTAGTCAATATAAAGTCCTTTGAAACAAAAATGCTTGAGGCTTCTAGCTGGAGTGATTTAGCATATAATAATGTTATTTATTAAGAAAGTGTCAACAGGAAGAAGGGGGAAGTCTTCAATTTTAAACATGTTAAATCTCAGGTGACAATGGGAAACTGGAGTATAGTTTGTGGATTCACTGAAATAGAAGTGAAGGTAAATTTTGGAATTAGATGCGTCTGGTTAGGTAGGAACTAAAGATTGCAAGCAGATGCCATGGATGGACCAAAGCACACCAGTTTTTCTTGTGATTTCCCTAAAACGAAGAATTGATTATGTCGTATTAAAAAAATATTTCAGAATTTTTTGGTCAGGTTCCCTACACACTGGTTACTGACCCTATTAATCATTCTTCCCCATGCAACTTCCTACTGCCATCATCTTTAAATCACTACGGTTTCCTGAACAGGAAACTGTCTCATCTCCATGTGTTGGGTCGTAGTATTTGATAAGTTTAAAATGTTCTTAACATCATAGTATATCTTCAACTTTGACTTATAGCATCAGTTCAAATAAAGTCAAAACTCACATTTTAATGTATTAATCTACCATTTGAAATTATTTATATTTAAGATTTGAAATAAATGGTGGCTATGATAAAAATTTTCTTTGAGATGAGAGTCAGTATTCTTACCTCTTCTGTTTTTAATGCCTTTTCACTTTTCCTGTTGGCAATGATACTCATCCCTCAATGTCTCACTGTTTTCTCTGAAAAGCTTCCCTTTCTCTTCTGATAAAAAGTAAGTATTCCATGGGATTTTTACCAGACTAGTTTTAAGGCATATCACTAGCCCTGATTTTGTAGCTGTTAGGCTTTGTGCTATAAGGGTTACAAATATTTCTTTCTCCCATCTGGCTATAATACTATCAACTTATAACAGTACTGTTAACTTACAGTATCAAATGATGGCTACTTTGCTGTGATTCCTTTTTTGTTCTCTCAGGTTATTAGTTTTTTGTTTAGGCTAACAGATACTTGGGGAGGGTAAACAGAACTGAAGGATATTTATGGCTTAATGGTAAGTATAGAAAACTCTCAATTTATTACATAGACAAGTTAACAGAAAAGACCACAGGACAATATTTCATGTGCCACATAAGACTGTTCATTCTTAGTGTAAGCAAAGCAGGGTTTTATTGGTCATTCAAAAGGACCCGATAGTATTAAGACTACAAGAACTTAAGTCAGTGAAATTTCTGAGTCTAAATGTATCTGCTCCAATGCTCTGGGTCAGAAGAACTCTGCATGCCTCCCTTTGTTTCCAGTATCTTCTGCAATAACTTTTAAATAAATAAAACAATGTATTATTCTTTAATAGCTACAAAAACATCACTCGGTGTTATAAAAGGCATAAAGCTTTAAAAGGCCAAACGTCTGGAACGTAATGGCGTCTCTCCTTAACCAGTACCATTGCAGACATAAAGACATATGGAAAACCTCTTGCACTAACTTTCTAGCTGGCTGGGATGACTTGATAAGAAAGGAAGACTTACCTTGATTAAAACATTGATATTATTTGTTATTTTCAATGCAACAACTTTAATCTTGTTCTGCAAAAGGAAAACAAAATTAAGTTAAAATGCCAATAACTTTCATGATGTATATTTCATTCCCGTATAGAACTTGGAATAATTCCACTTCTCTTTCAGAATCATTTCTACAGTTAGAGAATTCCTTGGTTTATATTTACTGATCATGCTCAATCCTACTTCTTGACTCTAAACAAGTGCAGAGATGGCAAAGAAAGCAAATAATCTTTATCTTCCCTTAACGGGTTAGAACATTTAAGTGTTATATCTACAATTTACTTGAAAAACGAGTAAGGGACAGGTCACAGGCACATAGCAGTTGTTTTAAAAAATATATCAGTTTATGTTACAGGAAGACACAATGAAAACTTAAAATATTTCATTAGGACCAAGATGAAGATTGATCAAAATAGATGAGATCAGGGAAAACCAAAAATCCCAACATAAACACATATAGTTTGGTATAGAATTGGCAGTTTAATTTTTTTTTTTTTTTTTTTTTTCCTGTACGTGGGCCTCTCACTGTTGTGGCCTCTCCCGATGTGGAGCACAGGCTCCGGACGCACAGGCCCAGCGGCCATGGCTCACGGGCCCAGCCACTCTGCGGCATGTGGGATCCTCCCGGACCGGGGCACGAACCTGCGTCCCCTGCATCCGCAGGCGGACTCTCAACCACTGCGCCACCAGGGAAGCCCTAATATTTTTTTCTAATGTAAACTAATATTTGGGCTTCAAAAAGGTGAAATTAAAAATATCACAATTGCTAATCAAATATTTCAACAAAATGTGCTGTTAATGAGACCCTAGTGAAAGACTGGTATGCATCAACATTTGATAACATTGTTCACAAACATTGGAAACATTCAAGACATTTCAACAGTGATAAAGTTTCCTATATAACTTAGCATATAACTAAATGTGTAGTTTTCTAACATTGTATCTTCAACTTAGAGTTGTATCATCCTTCAAATAAAGTCGAATGTTACATTTCAATATATGAATTCAGTCTGAATTTGTAAGAAATGGTGGCTATTATAAAAATTTCCCAACAAGATGTAACTGAGTATTCTTACCTCTTCTGTTTTTAAGGCCTCGCCTGTTTTACCCTGGAGAGCCAAGCGAAGTTGTCTGATATACACCTGCAGGCCCCGTGCAAAGTACTGCAGCCTAAATGAAGAAGTATTTGCTAATTAACAAATCATCACTCAACTTTGCTTTTATACCTCAACTTTGTTTTTAAATTCAAAGAATACTACAGCTAAATGACCTTTGCCAATAAAGAGTAAATTTTGAGGGGGACTTTCTTTTAATTATCAATGTATGATCATAAGAGATACACAAAGAAGTAAAATAAAAGCAGTTTTTCTTTGTCAAAAATTGGAATACATCCACACTCAACCTGGCAAGGGAAACACTTCTGGCACTGTGCTAAGGAAGCTTGTTATGTTAACCTGCAAGGCATGTGTCTAAATTAGAAACAACCAAGAGCCATGGACTAGAATCAGGTGGCCTGGGTTCTTCTCTTCCACTAGCCAAATGAAGGTCAAGTGACACAGACAAGTCACTTAATCTCTATGTTTACCTGCTAAGGAGGGACAGTGTTTGACCCATTTGCACCTTAGGGTCCAGTTTAAAAATAAAACAAAACTGCAGACTTTGCAAAGGATGTTGAGTAATCTCTTTTTCAAATTTGTTCCCAGGTAATATGTGAAGAAAGGTTGTACCGTAACTCCATCCTGCTGACTTCTAGGAACTCTGCTTAACAACGTGGCATCGCTGTTTTTTTCACTTTCAGAGTAATTTCCTAAGATGCCTGTTTCTGGTCAAATGTTTCACCAAGTATTAAACCTCTGCCTTACAAAAGCATAGAGGACAATAACAGATGATACAGTGGCCAAGCATCTCAAAACTTAAGATGTGAATTTGTTCATGCAATGATTTAATACAAAGTATCTTCAGGAAAATGACTTATATTGATTTCTCCAGTGCTGGTCCTTCAGCTGCACTGTACGATATTAATAACACTATAAGATAGTAATAGCAGATACAGTTTACTGACTACCCACTATGTGCCAGGCATTGTGCTTAAAGCTTTTCATCCATTGTCTCATTTAATTCTCACAACTCTGTAAGGCAGGTACTATTATCAATAAATTTAACAGCTGAGGACAATTTGGGGTGTTAGAGAGGTTAGGGAACCTGCCCAAGATCATGAAGCAAGTAGGGAGAGGCAGAGTCCATTTTTGAAAAAGGTCATCTTCTCCCATGCATTTGCTATGCCACAATAGTTGTATGTTTATATACATTCCTGTTCTGTGGATCTTCCATTCTTCTGCACTGCAGTAAGGCAGGGTGGGGAAAAAGCTCTTATAAAATGAAAACAAAACCTAGGGAGCTTCAAGATAGCTTTCACCTTTGTCAAAGACTGGCCACTTCAATCATACATCACCTTATTTTGAAATCTTTGAGCTTTTCTGCATTCAGCTTGGCTGTTAAGAAATCTGGAAGTTTTCGGCCCAACTGGTGAAAGCTATACAACAAACATTCCACATAACTGAACTGCAGCTTGGGTTCTTCATTACCAGCGTTCTCCCCGTTTTCTGCTTCTTCTGGAGGGAGAGGCATATACTCCTAAGAGAGGAAAATAGAGAGATGTATGCAATCTGCTCTAGACACTCTAATTATAAGCATATACTCAAGTAATTATAAGGCACGCTTTTAAGACATGAAGCATTAAAAACTGCCAAGATCAGAAATTTAAGTAAGATATCCCTTTTACATATTGGATCAATAACCCAGCCTCTCAACATTCCATATTAACCTATAGTATGGCTGCTACTACTACTACTACTACTAATGACAGTGAAAGTGACTAACATTTATTAGGTACTAGGCAGATGAACAAACTGATGTTCTGAGAGCTTAGGTAAGTTTCCCAAAGTTAATAAGCTGAAGAGGCAGGATTCAACCTGGGTTTGACATCAAAAGCTGATGTTCTTAAAACAGTATGGAGGTTCCTTAAAAAACTAAAAATAGAGTTACCATATGATCCAACAATCCCACTCCTGGGCATATATCCAGAGAAAAATCTAATTCAAAAAGATACATGCACCCCAATGTTCATAGCAGCACTATTTACAATAGCCAAGATATGGAATCAACCTTAATGTCCATCAACAGATGAATGGATAAAGATGTGGTATATATATATATATATATATATATATATATGTACACACACACACATACACACAAACACAATGGAATACGACTCAGCCATAAATATGGATGCAATAATGCCATTTGCAGCAACATGGATGGACCTAGAGATAACCATACCACATGAAGTGTGTCAGACAGAAAAACAAATATGATGTCACTTATATGTGGAATCTAAAATATGATACAGGGGGCTTCCCTGGTGGCGCAGTGGTTGAGAGTCTGCCTGCCGATGCGGGGGATGCGGGTTCGTGCCCCGGTCCGGGAGGATCCCGCATACCGCAGAGTGGCTGGGCCCGTGAGCCATGGCCGCTGAGCCTGAGCGTCCGGAGCCTGTGCTCCGCAACGGGAGAGGCCACAGCAGTGAGAGGCCCGCGTACCGCAAAAAAAAAAAAAAAAAAAAAATATGATACAAATGAACTTATTTACAAAACAGAAACAGACTCACAAAAATAGAAAATAAACTTATGGTTACCAAAGGGGAAAGGAGGGGGAGGGATAAATAAGGAGTTTGGGATTAGCAATACAAACTACTATATATAAAATTAAGATAAACAGCAAGATCCTACCATATAGCAGGGAACTATATTCAATATCTTATAATAAACCATAATGGAAAAGAATACGAAAAAGAACATATATAACTGGATCACTCTGCTGTACACCAGAAACTAATACAACATTGTAAATCAACTATACTTAAAACAAAAAAAAAGTTGATGCTCCTAGAAAAAATACTCCTAAAAGTTATATGGAACCAGAAAAGACCCCAAATAGCCAAAGAAATCCTGAGAAAGAACAAAGTAACAGGCATCACACTTCCTGATTTCAAGCTAGGCTATAAAGTTACAGTCATCAAAACAGTATAGTACTGGTATAAAAAAAGAGAAACAGACCAATGGAACAGAATCAAGAGCCCAGAAATACACCCAAGCATAGACGGTCAACTAATATTTGACAAGGGAGCCAGGATATTCAATGGAGAAAAGACAGTCTCTTCAGTAGATGGTGCTGGGAAACTAGATATGTATATGTAAAAGAATGAAACTGGACCCATATCTTACACCACTCACAAAAATTAACTTGAAATGGATTAAAGACTTAAGTGTAAGACCTGAAACCATGAAATTCCTTGAAGAAAACATAGGAATAAAGCTCCATGGGGCTTCCCTGGTGGCGCAGTGGTTGAGAGTCCGCCTGCCGATGCAGGGGACATGGGTTCGTGCCCCGGCCTGGGAAGATCCCACATGCCACGGAGCTGCTGGGCCTGTGAGCCATGGCCGCTGAGCCTGCACATCCGGAGCCTGCGCTCCGCAACGGGAGAGGCCACAACAGTGAGAGGCCCGCGTACCGCAAAAAAAAAAAAAAAAAAGCTCCTTGATGTGGGTCATGGAAATGATTTTTGGATATGACACCTAAATCACAAGCCACAAAATAAAAAAACAAATGGGACTATATCAAATTAAAAAGCTTCTATATAGCAAAGTGAAAAGATAACCTGTGAAATGGAAAAATATATTTGCAAACTATTTATCTGACATGGGGTTAATATCCAAAATATATAAGTACACATACAGCCCAACAGCAAAAAACTAAATAATCCAATCAAAAAATGGACAAAAGAACTTTAACAGACATTTCTCCAAAGAAGATATACGAAAGGCCAACAAGCACATGAAAAGATGCTCAACATCACTAGTCATTAGGGAAGTGCAAATTAAAACCACAATGAGATATTGGCTCATACCTGTTAGAATGGCCATCATCAAAAAGACAAGAGATAGGGGCAGTTTTGGAAGTTTTAGCCACGGCAATCAGAGAAGAAAAAGAAATAATAGGGATTCAAATCAGAAAAGAAAAAGTAAAACTTTCACTGTCTGCAGATGACATGATACTGTACATAGAGAATCCTAAAGATGCTACCAGAAAACTACTAGATCTAATCAATGAATTTTGTAAAGTAGCAGGATACAAAATTAATACACAGAAATCTCTTGCATTCCAAACACTAAAAACAAAAAATCTGAAAGAGAAATTAAGGAAACATTCCCATTTACCACTGCAACAAAAAGAATAAAATATCCAGGAATAAATCTACCTAAGGAGACAAAAGACCTGTATGCAGAAAACTATAAGACACTGATGGAAGAAATTAAAGATGATACAAACAAATGAAGAGATATACCGTGTTCTTGGATTGGAAGAATCAACATTGTGAAAATGACTCTACTACCCAAAGCAATCTACAGGTTCAATGCAATCCCTATAAAACTACCAATGGCATTGTTCACAGAACTAGAACAAAAAATTTTACAATTTGTATGGAAACACAAAAGACCCTGAATAGCCAAAGCAATCTTGAGAAAGAAAAATGGAGCTGGAGGAATCAGGCTCCCGGACTTCAGATTATACTACAAAGCGACAGTAATCAAGACAGTATGGTACTGGCACAAAAACAGAAATATAGATCAATGGAACAGTACAGAAAGCCCAGAGATAAACCCACACACATATGGTCCCCTTATCTTTGACAAAGGAGGCAAAAATATACAACAGAGAAAAGACAGCCTCTTCAATAAGTGGTGCTGGGAAAACTGGACAGCTACATGTAAAAGAATGAAATCAGAACACTTCCTAATACTATACATAAAAATAAACTCAGGGCTTCCCTGGTGGCGCAGTGGTTGGGAGTCCGCCTGCTGATGCAGGGGACGCGGGTTCGTGCCCCGGTCCGGGAAGATCCCACATGCCGCGGAGCAGCTAGGCCCGTGAGCCATGGCCGCTGAGCCTGCGCGTCCGGAGCCTGTGCTCTGACACGGGAGAGGCCACAACAGTGAGAGGCCCACGTACCGCAAAAAAAAAAAAAAAAACAACTCAAAATGGATTAAAGACCTAAATGTAAGGCCAGATACTATAAAACTTAAGAGGAAAACACAGGCAGAACACTCTATGACATAAATCACAGCAAGATCCTTTTTGACCCACCTCCTAGAGTAATGGAAATAAAAATGAAAATAAACAAATGAGACCTAATGAAACGTAAAAGCTTTTGCACAGCAAAGGAAAACATAAGCAAGACGAAAAGACACCCCTCAGAATGGCACAAAATATTTGCAAACAAAGCAAATGACAAAGGATTAATCTCCAAAATATACAAGCAGTTCATGCAGCTCAACATCAAAAAAACAAACAACCCAATCCAAAAATAGGCAGAAGACCTAAACAGACATTTCTCCATACAGATTGCCAACAAACACATGAAAGAATGTTCAACATCACTAATCATTAGAGAAATGCAAATCAAAACCACAATGAGGTATCACCTCACACCTGTCAGAATGGCCATCATCAAAAAAATCTACAAACAATAAATGCTGGAGAGGGTGTGGAGAAAAGGGAACTCTCTTGCACTGTTGGTGGGAATGTAAATTGATACAGCCACTATGGAGAACATTATGGAGGTTCCTTAAAAAACTAAAAATAGAACTACCATACCACCCAGCAATCCCACTACTGGGCATATACCCTGAGAAAACCATAATTCAAAAAGAGTCATGTACCACAATTTTCACTGCAGCACTATTTAAAACAGCCAGGACATGGAAGCAACCTAAGTGTCCATCGACAGATGAATGGATAAAGGTGTAGCACATATATACAATGGAATATTACTGAGCCATAAAAAGAAACGAAATTGAGTTACTTGTAGTGAGGTGGATGGACCCAGATAGAGTCTGTCATACAAAGTCAAGTTAGCCAGAAAGAGAAAAACAAATGTCATATACTAACGCATATATGTGGAATCCAGAAAAATGGTACAGATGAACCTATTTGTAGGGCAGGAATAGAGATGCAGAGGTAGAGAACGGACACGTGGACATGGTGGGTAAGGGAAGGGTGGGACGAATTGGGAGATTAGGTTTGACATAAGTAACACTACCATATGTAGAAGAGATAGCTAGTGGGAACCTGCTGTATAGCACAGGGAGCTCAGCTCAGTGCTCTGTGATGACTTAGACAGGTGGGATGGGGGCGTTGGTAGGGAGGTCCAAGAGGGAGGGGTTTTATGTATACATATAGCTTATTCACTTCATTGTACAGTGGAAATGAACACAACATTGTAAAGCAATTATACTCCAATTAAAAACAAAAAAAGATGGCCTATTTTCTCCACAATTATGATTAATGACTTTATTTCCAGGTTGCTAAAGCCATTTGGCCTTGAGCAGTAACCTTGATGGTGATCTGGTGCAAACATTTAAAATATTTTGATAAAGAAATAGCAGAAAGACTTACTATATAAATCCTGTATTATATTTTGTCTAAAGCATCAACAACAGAAGAAATGCCTAAGATTAAAACAGATTTTATTTTTAAAGTAGACAACGTGTGGTCTGAGCAGCTAACAACACTACAATTATTATCTAAATCATTTCAAAATCTGGTTCTCTATAATCTGGAAATTAATACTACACTATTAGACTTTGGGGCTCTATACTGACTATGCCATAAGGAAAGAAAAAAGTTCTTACCAATAACTTATCAAACAGTTTCCTTAAATTTGTTTCTAGCTTTTCCATGTCACCACAAAATGAACTCATTTCAGCCAACAGTTTCAATACCTAAAACACACAATTCACTGTTATTAGCATTCTTTTTGAACGAGCAAGGGTTATAAAGTAATAATTATTCTACATAACTATTTAATACTGCTTATTTTTCAGTTAGGCTTTTACAGAATCAGAACATTTGAACTGGAAAAAAAATTTAGAGATGAAGCCCTATTTTACTATTGAGGAAACTGAAGGTCAGAGAGATTATGTGACTTGGCAAAGTCACAACGTATGTGAGTGGCAGGGCAGATTCTAAAACCCAGATCTCATGACTCTCAATATATCTGTGAGAATTAGTAAGGAAAAGAATATACATGACATTTTCTGCTACAGGTTAACAATGTATAAGAAAGAGACAATGAGCAAGAACTCTTAACAGCAAAGAATTATTTACTAACATTTACTAACATTTAAGATGGGCCTCCTTTGCTATCAAACTTAGTCTCTGGATACTAACTCAAAGTATCAGTAACTGCCACTATTCTTTAGGTTCATCTCTGCTTTACTCAATTCCAGTCTGATAAGCCAAACCCAGGACATGTGAAGGAAACCACAGTGCAAGTGCACAGTGAGACTCTTCTCTATCCTAAAGACCCATGAAGGAAATGGCACATACATTTCCATGTTTCAATTCAATAATCATTACTAGGTGCTTTTCAGAATTCTACATTAGATTCTGAGGATTCAGAGAGGAATAAGGTTAAATTGGGGAGAAAAATGTAGAGTCTTTTATATGCTGTAAAAAAAAATGTATATGTACATTACAGTTGAGATATATAGGGGACAGAGAGTAGTCAATTCTCTTGGAGAACGGATAAAGGACGTTTTGTGTTAATCGGTTAAATCTGGCTCTATCAGTCATAGAGATAGGAACTGTCATAATTGAACAATGTATTTAAAAGTATTAAGGCTACAAAGGCAGAGACTTAGACTATAATGAAAACTATAGGCGGTGCTTTCCTACTGTAGCAAACTCTCAATGAATCCATAACGCATTCCTATGTAATTAATCCTGGGACAGGTTACTAGCTAGCCACCACCAGGCCTTAAATCTCTTAGAAATCAGATCAAAATTAGTGGTTTACATTTATGTTGAAATATAGGAATGACTTTTCAGTGCTAAAAGCAGAAATTTTCTCTTACCTCCAACTGTATATCAAGACCCTCCACTGGGGTAGTCAAGGAACTGAGGTTAGGGAGAACTTGCTCACAGAAATAAGTCACAAACCTTGTGGAATGAACATTTTTCTGTAAAAATCCAAAGAACACTGAATTGTCAAAAATATATATATAGAGATATACATATATTATATTCTCTCAAACAGTAGAATGTCAATAGACAAATGCTCAGTACCAAAGCATCAAGTACTGTGGCTAAAATACAACAGAGTGCATACCCCAAAGCACCCCAGGAGTAACCTCAACAGACAATATATACTTTGTTGCAAAGTAATCTGGAGCATTGGGACTTTTATACATCTTTCAACTCTTATTTGATTCTCAGGTCAAATTTTGGGGGAAACTTTAGTGTTGAATTTTAGACTGTACATTCCCCCTTTAGAAGGACAGCTCCTTTATTTATTTATTTAAAAAACATTTATTTATCTATTTGGCTATGCCAAGTCTTAGTTGCGGCAGGCGGGCTCCTTAGCTGCAGCTCACAGGCTCCTTGGTTGTGGTATGCACGTGGGATCTAGTTCCCCGACCAGGGATCGAACCCGGGCCCCCTGCGTTGGAAGTGCCGAGTCTTAACGACTGCACCACCAGGAAAGTACCATGACAGCTCTTTTAAATTGTGTTTTTCAAACTGTGCTATGCACATCTCAGAAGATTCATGGCCAGAGGAAGCACAAAGCCAGAGATAAAGAGCAAATATACCTACGACAACAATCTAAAAAATTTAAGGAAAAAAAAAAGTTAAATTACTAACTGTTTTAAAAACTCCAGTGAAACTATAAAGTATGACGCAAAATCTCAAGACTTTTAAAAAGTCCCTAAGCAAAACTAGAAAGAAATTTCTTGCTGCTTTGGGCTCTTCACCTAGGCCTCCATAAAATAAATAATAGCTCCATTGGGTTAATACTTTTATGCAAAGGTTTGAGGAGAATGCTCAAGTGTATATCTATAGAATTTTAAGCTAATAGATCAAAATACCAGGTATATAAAACAAAGCGCTCACAGAGAAGAGGGGTACCGCCTGCCGAGTGCACTGTAAAAGCCTGTCCACACAGTCAGGATCCGAGGGATTGAAGGTTTGTTCCAGGTCAGCCTGTTCAGCCACCAACTCCACCAGTTGCTGCCTTCCACTCACTGTCTGTAAGCTTTTTAACCCAGATAGTATCTTCATAAACAGGACAAATTCCTCACCAGTCACGTCTTCTAGGACCTGGAAAGAGACGATTTAGAACAGTTATTAGTATCTTTATCATTTGAATGGGAAAGAAACATCAATACTGAAACAGCACAGCAAATCTGTTTTGCAAAGTCAGTTTGCTGCTAATGTTCCTGAAATACTGAAGAGAGGACAACTTCAAGCTTCAGTCAAGTTAGCTTCAGAATAAGCCATGCATTCTCAGTGGTGCGCTACATTGTATCCAATGGAACAAAATTTGGTTCTTGGAAAATTTTACTCTTTTTTTACGTATAAAGCACAGATATACATACAGTACATAAACAGATATACAGTATATCTGTGGTATTAAAATTTCATGGGATAGTGACTAAGGGAAAAAATATCTAAAAAGGCTCTTCAGGGGGTGATAGCCAAAAAAAAAAAAAAAAAAAGATGGAGAAAATGTGGCAATAAACTGTTAAATCAGACTCAGTTCCCTATATTTAAAAGCAGCCTCATTCACATTAATATGGTAATTGTATACAAAACAGGAGACCATGCAAATTTTAAGTGCTCCATATCAGTAGCTCTAAGCCTTTCTGTTCACTGACCAAAGGAGCAAGCAATCATGACGTATCCCACCAGATAACTAGCTGGGGCATAGGTGAAATATGCTGCTCCTTTCTCTCTCACTAAAGAAATCTTATCAATAAGCAAGTGAGTGGTGCTATTAGAGAAAATTTTGAATTTTCCTGAACACATAAAACTAAATTATTCCCAAACGTTGGCACTGTATGAATGAAACATTTTTCTGTAAAAATCCGAAGAACACTGAATTGTCAAAAAATATATATATAGATATATATATATATTATATTCTCTCAAACAGTAGAATGTCAATAGACAAATGCTCAGTACCAAAGCATCAAGTACTGTGGCTAAAATACAACAGAGTGCATACCTCAAAGCACCCCAGGAGTAACCTCAATAGACAACTGGCACATAAATGTAAACCTCAATATATGTTGGCACTGTATAATTGTGACGCACCTTTCAAATCTTAGCAACTGTAACTATACCAGTGCTGGGAGCACAAATAAGCATGGTCTCTAGAGCTTATAGTGTCATGGGATAGGAAGAAACAACAGGTCATTTCAAGGTGACTTCAGTTTCATTCTGAAACGATCCAGAATACTATGGGAGAATATCCTAAAATCAAGGAGGAAGGGCGGGAATTAGGTAAAAATTCCTGAAGGAAATGACTCCTTCTTGATGAATGCATAAATTTTAAGGATAACACCACAAAGGATTTAAATGTGATCAAACCCTTTAAATTAACACATTGATTCATCATTACAAGTGACCAAAGTGCAAAGCACAACATAAGAAAATCTTGAAGTTCTACGGTGGTTCTTACGGGATATATCACCTTATACACAACCTACATACAGCACTGATGAATACGGCTAATTTCAAATATGTTCTTGTGCATTAGAGAAGTTCACTAAAAGATAACCGAAGCTTACCTTCTTGGATTCAGTTAGTATAAGTTCCTCTACTTCCTTTGTTAAGACTTCATCTGGTAAAGTCTTAAGTTTTGTAGAAAGGAATTTAATTGCTCGTTCTCTAACAATGTCCTCTCCTTGAAGAATTTGGCTGAACAAGCCACCTAAAGTCCCTGCAAAACAAAACAGTTGCATGTAGCAAGTCAATTCTATATAGGAATGAAATTTTTCAAGTTAATTTGAATTACAGTACAGTATTTCTTTTCAAGTGAATTAATAAACTTCCTGAGTATCACTGATACTCGTTAAACTGTCTCAAATTTCTAAAGCCCCAACCATAAGAGTGATCATATGCTTTGTTCACGGATTCAGAATCAGCTTGAGCATGACTTTCCTTTTCTATCACTATTAATAATAAATAAACTCAGGTATTTTGGAAGAATTTCTTTAAAGTGGCAAAGGGAGTTTTCCCAATAGATTTCTAAGGGAAAAGTTCGATCTGTTTTTGCAATTATTTCTGCTGGTTTTTCGAGTCACAAACATCTTGAGCTAAGCTTTTTTTGGAGAATACTTAGAATTTTTATGAAACAGACGTCTCGGTGAATCCCAGACTTTATCCTTAATGAGTACTGCCAAACTCCCCAATTTTGGGGGACATCAAACACAATTCAGAACAAGAAGTGGCCTTACCTTTTGCATCCATCTTAAATATACTTAATAGGGCATTGTTCACTAAGTTAAATTCTGCAGAGTCATCTGGATAGAAAAAAGTGGTACAATGTATAAAATAAATGAAAAATATCATCTGCTTCATTTTCAAACTTAAGACTCAACATAGTTTCTCACAGATTACATTGAGAGGAGACATATAACTAAGCATTTCTCTCAAGTACCAAGAAAATACATCTTTCCTGTAAGGGTAGAGAACCTGATCTAGTGTACCTGTAAAGCTCTTATGTTAGGATGGTACAATTGAGAAACTACAGGAAATTGGGGGGCTGGGGGATGGTGGTGAATAAAAATTCCCCAAAGAATCCAGTCATTATACCTTTATAAACAGAATTCAAAACAAAACTAGAAATTAGATAATCACAAGTCAATAAGCTTCAAACTACTGAATAAAAAAGAGAATTTAAATTTCTATCAGAGGTAGAACATTCAGGAAAAAAAAAAAGCTAAGAAAAACAGAGTCATTATTTCAGAGAGAATTTATATTTAGATAAAAGGGTATTAATAGAATTCCTTACCTGTCTGCAAAAGTTGGGTTAGTATATCTGCCACTCGGGGAAGATTTTCTCCAGTGGCAAATTGAGGCAGCTCTTTAATTGCTTGCCGTCGAATCTGAACATAATTTCAAACAAAAAATTAACCAAATACTATCATAAATAAAAACAACCTCAACCTTTAAAGAAAACAAAAACCACAGACAAACCATATAGGGGTATATGAGTCACAAAAATATGAGATTTTTAGCAGTTTTAGAAATAATTTACTCCAATTTAATATTCAAAGCTTCACAGAATACTAAAACAAAATGTGGTGGAAAGGGACATTAAATACAATTATCTGGAGTAGGCAGATTTGAGATTATAAACAACAGTTTATATGCTGATTATACACAACTGTTGGGTTTTTACTACCTGTGGGTACATAATACAGTATCCCTCAAGAATGGCTACAGTGTCAATGTCACATCTAATAACTATTTACTTTAGAATTTTCAGTATTGACTACTTAATACATTTGTGAATACATTCTGTGAACTTCATTCCAAGTATGTGATCGTGGCTTATCTAGTTTAACATAAAAGTGCAAAGGAGTTAAATCTAACAAATTATGCATGAAATCATGATTCAATGATTTCATTTGAAAAGCCAGGGGCTAATAGCTGAAAATTCTTAGGAACCTGTATCAGCAGCCAGAAATGCTAATGGTTAATCCTGTTCCAAGGAAAAACGATTTCTTTTTATTCTAGTAATCACATACAGTTTTTTCACAGGTCAATTATTTTTCTGCTATGCAAAATATTTAGGGGTGTTGAAACTATATTTTATGCTGTAAAAAACTATATTATTATTTTAAATATCCAAGCAAGCATAAACTGACTACAAACTAACACTAGTCTGATTTCATATGCACAATGCATAATAATCTAAGGAAAAGATGTGAGCCACAACCATTTTCAACAGTGGATAACAAGTAAGCAAAACAAAGTATTATGTGATTCTACAGATTTTTCACAGTTGAAAGAACTAATATATTTTCTTACATGTAGATTTAAGCCTTGGTATGTTGTCACACCAGGCCACACTGCAGTATTTTATTGTGCACTGATATGATGGGTACTTCAGTTATATTAGCTACACACAGAAAATGTCTGAAAATGGCAAAAGTAACATCTGAAAACTTGTTGAAAAGTGTCAAACATAAACTTACTGATACGTCTTCATCCTCACAGAGGTCTAACTGTGCATTGATAGCAGAATCAGCCAATTCTGGAAAATGCTTAAAGAATTTTGGAATAAACTGAGCTGCTAATCTTTTTTCCTTGGTACCACCTTTGACACCATCCAATATCACTTGATAAGCATCTTTATGCTGAAAGAAAGAAAGAAAGAAGTAGAAAAGAAACACAATTTTGAAGGATGGGAAGCTAAACAAACTCTGCTTTAGTTAAATTTTACATAGGCTAAGAAATGGGCTTATTTTTGGAGTTTTACTGCTTAAATTTGACAGCTACCTTCCTACTATCTGCTCCCTGTCCCCCATGTTATTATTTGTGAGTTGGGAAAGAGAGAAGAATGACTCTAATATTAAGTGGAAAAAGCAAGTAAGTTTGTTATGTACCAACACTTCTTTATTCTATTGATTACTGACCCTAGCCTTGTGATTGTATCATGATTTAAAAATTTGTAATGAATATAATAGAATTCTCAAAGAATTGTGTTACATTTACTTAAATATATTTATCTGTTTCCAATTACCACCTTGCAGAAGGTAGACAGAGTACACTCCTGAAATTAAGCAATACAAGGAAGGTTAGGAAGCTTTATTTTGCCTCACATTTTAGGATATAAAAATGGCAATTCATTCTATATGGACAGCCAATTTCAATGAAGATAGATGCTAATATCACATATTTAATTTTTCATTAAAATAATATATTCAAAGCTCATTTGTTTCCTTTAAAAAAAATTTCAGAAGTGCTGTCCCTCAGATACTCATAATGTGAAAAATCAACAAGTTCCCAAACCCCCCTACACACCTGCCTCCAAACCAGTCCTTTTATTAAATGGATCAAGCTGGCAAACAAAGTAATAAATATCACAGCTACACAATACTTTTAATTCCTGGAAAACCTTAAACATAATACAAATACCAAATATGTATTTACTCTGTATAAAGCAATTCTCTAAATGCTTTAGGTAAGTGAGCTTACTTTATGCCATCAAGAGCGGAAAACTAAAGAACAGAAAATGGATTAGAGAATTACCACAAATTTAGTTTTGTGATAATCCTTCTCATGGACGATATACTGTGTTAAGTGAAAAAAAATATAGCATGATGAAAAGTTATTTAGGTTCAGTGGGATCTCAATTAAGGACATTATTATTATTATCATTATTTTTGGCCGCCCTACATGGCATGCAAGATCTTAGTTCCCCGACCAGGGATCGAACCTGTGCCCCCTGCAGTGGAAGCTCAAAATCTTGACCACTGGACCACCAGAGAAGTCCCAAGGACATTATTTTTGAAAAATAATCAGAAATAAAGTGCTCCATGTATCAAAAGGCTATGATCACAATTAGATCTTCTAAAGGTACACATTTTAATATAATCTTCATAATTACTAGATTACTTTAAAAGTTCATATATTGCCAACCTATCTAAAAAAACAAATTCTAAAAATTATTTCTAATAAACAAATTCCATCAAACTGATTAATGACAACTCCTACTATCTTTTTTTTTTACATCTTTATTGGAGTATAATTGCTTTACAATGGTGTGTTAGTTTCTGCTTTATAACAAAGTGAATCAGTTATACATACACATATGTTCCCATATCTCTTCCCTCTTGTGTCTCCCCCTTCTACTATCTTAAACATTAATACCACCCCCTAAATAACAGAAATTTCTGTGAATAAGGTTAGCTTCCTCATGAAATGCAGACACAAAATCAGTCTTCAGGAGTTACTACTTCAAAAGTGTATTATACACTTTTGGGCTTCCCTGGTGGTGCATTGGTTAAGAATCCACCTGCCAATGCAGGGGACATGGGTTCGAGCCCTGGGCCGGGAAGATCCCACATGCCTCGGAGCAACTAAGCCCGTGTGCCACAGCTACTTAGTCTGCGCTCTAGAGCCCACAAGCCACAACTACTGAGCCCACAAGCCACAACTACTGAAGCCCCCGCGCCTAGAGCCCATGCTCTGCAACAAGAGAAGCCACGGCAACGAGAAGCCCACGCACCACAACGAAGAGTAGCCCCCACTTGCCACAACTAGAGAAAGCCTACACGCAGCAATGAAGACCCAACGTAGCCAAAATAAATAAGTTTATATTTTAAAAAGTGTATTATACACTTTTTAGTGCAAAGGTTCAAAAAAATCATGGCTGACTTCTCTACCAATGTACACTCCTGTGGCTTGCTACATAGCTTCTAGTAGACTTCATAAAATTGAAGTATTGAGCAGTCTGACATCCTTAGTTTTTGCAGAGTATCACAATCCAATTTCCTTTAACTCAAACTTCAGACTTTACTTATAAACCCCTTTGAATTGCCTAAAATTCACTGTCTAAAATTAAATGAAGGATCCCTGCTTAAAACAACCAATCCCCCTACCAAGGGAAAAAAATGTGGAATAGAATAAAAAGGGATTATTAGCAACACTTACTGAAAGCCTACGTGGAACTGTGCAATGCCTTCTGTACATGCCTCACAATAATCCTGAGTTAGGTGTTACTATCCTTGTTTTTCAGATGAGAAAACCAAGTCTTAGAGAAGTAAAATAATTTCTCCAGAACCACATATAGTTAGTTAAGTAGCAGATCCAGGACCTGAACATGGTTCTGATGGCCTTTTAAGTCAAGATCTGTGCCTAAAACCAAGCTTCTTTAATTGGAATCTTTCAAATTAGTGTCCTGAGATCTTAATTAACAAAGGAGGAGAGAAAGAAAAGCTTGCCAGATCGAGGATTGTCAAAGGTAAAATTTGAGTCCTAAATACACTCTCCACACAGGCATATAAATTGAAATGTAGTACATTAAACAGCAAGACCTTTGGAAAGTTAAGACATTTTAACATAGTCATAATAGAAATCAAACTTTTTACCATTAATAGGCATCAGTTCTATCAAATAATTCCACAGACATTACTAATAGACTTCAACTAATTATCCTTTATGAAATGCAAAATAAAATTATATTCTTCCTTGGCAGCTTTTTGAATTATTTGTCTTTTAACTGTAGTACAGGGACAGGACTTTTTAACAGAAATCTCCCTAAAGTAATTACTACTTATGCTTTTCAAAGTAGGAAACAAGATATAAGTGATATCTGCAGTGATCATAGTGATTTAGTAACAGGTAGGAATGTAACCATAAGAAAATGTTTCAAATACTACACAGCACTGTGTATCTTTGCTTTTCCAACAGTTGTATTTATATTTTAGCTGGATAAATTAATGATCCTAATAAGAAGCTTTAATTGTAAATACTTTTAATGGATTTCTAAAGCTGTGTATTTATGTCTGATTTTAATTTCTAATTAAAGGAGAAAACTCTAAAGAAATCTCTAAGATATTTTCAAGTAAAAAAGTCAGTTACAATTTGATCCACATTCGGTAGACACATTCTAAAAGAAAAGCCTTGCAATTATGATTGTCAAATCACAACCGATATGCATAAGTGGTCACTGATGTGCCGGGTAAGCCACATTTGGGTCCAGGATGCAGCCTTTATGAAATAAAGCATTATTTTAGAGAAGAAAGGATGTAGTTTCAACAAATTTCTCAAGTATGACATAAAAAGAAAATGGATAAGCTAAGCTATACTACTTCCTTCCTCAGACTCAATTAATAAACTTAGTTTGAATTTAATATAAGTGTTAAACTGTTAACACTTCTACATTATTTTTGAGGGATTATGAACTTGGTTGGTCTGTGATTTTACCTTAAGCGTAGCAAAAAAAAAGGACCAAAAGAATGCCATTTCATGAAATATAAGTCAGTAAAGTTTACACTCTTCCACACTTAGGAGCCAATATACTCCTGTGTAAGAGAACACAGGAGGAAGGAGGAGCTTCAAGATGGCGGAAGAGTAAGATGCTGAGATCACCTTCCTCCCTACAGATACATCAGAAATACATCTACACGTGGAACAACGCCTACAGAACACCTACTGAACGCTGGCAGAAGACCTCAGACCTCCCAAGAGGCAAGAAACTCCCCACGTACCTGTGTAGGGCAAAAGAAAAAACAGAGACAAAAGAAGAGGGACGGGACCTGCACCAGTGGGAGGGAGCCGTGAAGGAGGAAAGGGTTCCACACACTAGAAGCCCCTTCGCGGGAGGAGACTGCGCGTGGCGGAGGGGGGAAGCTTCGGAGCCACGGAGGAGAGCACAGCAACAGGGGTGCGGAGGGCAAAGCTTAGAGATTCCCGCACAGAGGATAGGTGCCGACCAGCACTCACCAGCCCGAGAGGCTTGTCTGCTCACCCGCCGGGGCGGGTAGGGGCTGGGAGCTGAGGCTCGGGCTTCGGAGGTCGGATCCCAGGCAGAGGACTGGGGTTGGCGGCGTGAACACAGCCTGAAGGGGCTAGTGCGCCACGGCTAGCTGGAGGGAGTCCAGGAAAAAGTCTGGAGCTGCTGAAGAGGCAAGAGACTTTTTCTTGCCTCTTTGTTTCCTGGTGCGCGAGGAGAGGGGATTAAGAGCACAGCTGAAAGGAGCTCCAGAGACAGGCGCAAGCCGCGGCGATCAACGCAGACCCCAGAGACGGGCATGAGACGCTAAGGCTGCTGCTGCAGCCACCAAGAAGCCTGTGTGCGAGCACAGGTCACTCTCCACACCTGCCCTCCCGGGAGCCTGTGCAGCCCGCCACTGCCAGGGGCCCGTGATCCAGGGACAACTTCCCCGGGAGAACCGCAAGGCGAACCTCAGGCTGGTGCAACGACACGCTGGCCTCTGCCACCACAGGCTCGCGCTGCACTCCGTACCCCTCCCTCTTCCCGGCCTGAGTGAGCCAGAGCCCCGGAAGCAGCTGCTCCTTTAACCCCATCCTGTCTGGGCGGGAACAGACGCCCTCAGGTGACCTACACGCAGAGGCGGGGCCAAATCCAAAGCTGAACCCCAGGAGCTGTGCAAACAAAGAAGAGAAAGGGAAATGTCTCCCAGCAGCCTCAGGAGCAGCAGATTAAAGCTCCACAGTCAACTTGATGTACCCTGCATCTGTGGAATCCCTGAATAGACAACGAATCATCCCAAATTGAGGAAGTGGACTTCGGGAGCAACTATATATATATATATATATATATTTTCCCTTTTTCTTTTTCTGTGAGTGTGTATGTGTATGCTTCTGTGTGTGATTCTGTCTGTATAGCTCTGCTTTTACCATTTGTCCTACGGTTCTGTCTGTCCGTTTTTTGTGCTTTTAGTATAGTTTTTAGTGCTTGTTATCATTGCTGAATTTGTTTTTTGGTTTGGTTGCTCTCTTCTTTCTCTTTCTTTCTTTCCTTTCCTTCTTTCCTTCTTCTCCCCCCCCCCTCCCTCCTTCCCTCTCTCTCTCACTCTCTCTCTCTTTCTTTTTTCTCCCTTTTATTCTGAGCTGTGTGGATGACAGGCTCTTGGTGCTCCAGCCAGGTGTTAGGGCTGTGCCTCTGAGGTGGGACAGCCAAGTTCAGGTCCACAAGAGACCTCCCAGCTCCATGTAATATCAAACGATGAAAATCTCCCAGAGATCTCCATCTCAATGCCAAGATCTAGCTCCACTCAACGACCAGCAAGCTCCAGTGCTGGACACGTTATGTCAAACAACTAGCGAGACAGGAACACAGCCCCATCCATTAGCAGAGAGGCTGCCTAAAATAATAAGGCCACAGACAACCCAAGACACACCACCAGACGTGGACCTGCCCACTAGAAAGACAAGATCCAGCCTCATCCACCAGAACACAGGCACAAGTCCCTTCCACCAGGAAGTATACACAACCCACTGAACCAACCTAAGCCACTGGGGGCAGACACCAAAAACAACGGGAACTACAAACCTGTAGTCTGTGCAAAGGAGACCCCCAAACACAGTAAGTTAAGCAAAATGAGAAGACAGAGAAATACACAGCAGATGAAGGAGCAGGTAAAAACCCACCAGACCTAACAAATGAAGAGGAAATAGGCAGTCTCCCTGAAAAAGAATTCAGAATAATGATAGTAAAGGTGATCCAAAATCTTGGAAATAGAATGGGGAAAATACAAGAAACATTTAACAAGGACCTAGAAGAACTAAAGAGCAAACAAACAGTGATGAACAACACAATAAATGAAATTAAAAATTCTCTAGAAGGGATCAAAAGCAGAATAACTGAGGCAGAAGAATGGAAAAGTGACCTGGAAGATAAAATAACTACTGCAGAGCAGAATAAAGAAAAAAAAATGAAAAGAATTGAGGACAGTCTCAGAGAACTATGGGAGAACATTAAACACACCAACATTCGAATTATAGGGGTCCCAGAAGAAGAGGAGAAAAACAAAGGGACTGAGAAAATAACTGAAGAGATTATAGTTGAAAACTTCCCTAATAAAGGAAAGGAAATAGTTAATCAAGTCCAGGAAGCACAGAGAGTGCCATACAGGATAAATCCAAGGAGAAACACGCCAAGACACATACTAATCAAACAATCAAAAATTAAATACAAAGAAAAAATATTAAAAGCAGCAAGGGAAAAACAACAAATAACATACAAGGGAATCCCCATAAGGTGAACAGCTGATCTTTCAGCAGAAACTCTACAAGCCAGAAGGAAGTGGCAGGACATATTTAAAGTGATGAAGGGGAAAAACTTACAACCAAGATTACTCTACCCAGCAAGGATCTCATTCAGATTTGACGCAGAAATTAAAACTTTTACAGACAAGCAAAAGCTAAGAGCACCACCAAACCAGCTCTACAACAAATGCTAAAGGAATTTCTCTAGGCAGGAAACACAAGAGAAAGAAAAGACCTACAATAACAAACCCAAAATAACTAAGAATACGGTAATAGGAACATAATGATAATTACCTTAAATGTAAATGGATTAAATGCTCCAACCAAAAGACATAGACTGCCTGAATGGATACAAAAACAAGACCTGTCTATATGCTGTCTACAAGAGACCCACTTCAGACCTAGGGACACATACAGACTGAAGGTGAGGGGATGGAAAAAGATACTCCATGCAAACGGAAATCAAAAGAAAGCTGGAGTAGCAATTCTCATATCAGACAAAAAAGACTTTAAAACAAAGACTATTACAAGAAACAAAGAAGGACACTACATAATGATCAAGGGATCAATCCAAGAAGAAGATATAACAGTTGTAAATATTTATGCACCCAACATAGGAGCACCTCAATACATAAGGCAAATACTAACAGCCATAAAAGGGGAAATTGACAGTAACACAATAGTAGGGGACTTTAACACCCCACTTTCACCAATGGACAGACCCAAAATGAAAATAAATAAGGAAACACAAGCTTCAAATGATACATTAAACTAGATGGACTTAATTGATATTTATAGGACATTCCATCCAAAAGGAACAGAATACACTTTCTTCTCAAGTGCTTGTGGAACATTCGCCAGGATAGATCATATCTTGGGTCACAAATCAAGCCTTGGTAAATTTAAGAAAACTGAAATCGTATCAAGTATCTTTTCCAACCACAGTGCTATGAGACTAGATACCAATTACAGGAAAAAATATGTAAAAAATACAAAGACATAGAGGCTAAACAACACACTAGTTAATAACCAAGAGATCACTGAAGAAATCAAAAAATACCTAGAAACAAATGACAATGAAAACACGACGACCCAAAACCCATGGGATGCAGCAAAAGCAGTTCTAGGAGGGAAGTTTAGAGCAATACAATCCTACCTTAAGAAACAACAAACATCTCAAATAAACCTAATCTTACACCTAAAGCAATTAAAGAAAGAACAAAAAAATATAGCAGAGGGAGGAACACTCCCAAACTCACTCTACGAGGCCACCATCACCCTGATACCAAAACCAGACAAAGGTGTCACAAAGAAAGAAAACTACAGGCCAATATCACTGATGAACATAGATGCAAAAATCATCAACAAAAATACTGGCAAACAGAATCCAATAGCACATTAAAAGGATCATACGCCATGATCCAGTGGGGTTTATCCCAGGAATGCAAGGATTCTTCAATATATGCAAATCAATCAACGCGATACAGCATATTAAAAAACTGAAGGAGAAAAATCATATGATCAACTCAATAGATGCAGAGAGAGCTTGTGACAAAATTCAACACCCATTTATGATAAAAACCCTCCAGAAAGTAGGCATAGAGGGAACTTACCTCAACATAATAAAAGCCATAAATGACAAACCCACAGCCAACATCGTCCTCAGTGGTGAAAAACTGAAAGCATTTCCACTAAGATCAGTAACAAGACAAGGTTGCCCACTCTCACCGGTATTATTCAACATAGTTTTGGAAGTTTTAGCCACAGAAATCAGAGAAGAAAAAGAAATAAAAAGAATCCAAATCGGAAAAGAAGAAGTAAAGCTGTCACTGTTTGCAGATGACATGATACTATACATAGAGAATCCTAAAGATGCTACCAGAAAACTACTAGAGCTAATCAATGAATTTGGTAAAGTAGCAGGATACAAAATTAATGCACAGAAATCTCTGGCATTCCTGTACTCTAATGATGAAAAATCTGAAAATGAAATCAAGAAAACACTCCCATTTACCATTGCAACAAAAAGAATAAAATCTCTAGGAATAAACCTACCTAAGGAGAAAAAAGACGTGTATGCAGAAAATTATAAGACACTGATGAAAGAAATTAAAGATGATACAAATAGATGGAGAGATATACCATGTTCTTGGATTGGAAGAATCAACATTGTGAAAATGACTCTACTACCCAAAGCAATCTACAGATTCAATGCAATCCCTATCAAACTACAACTGGCATTTTTCACAGAACTAGAACAACAAAAAAAAAATCTCACAATTTGTATGGAAACACAAAAGACCCTGAATAGCCAAAGCAATCTTGAGAAAGAAAAATGGAGCTGGAGGAATCATACTCCTAAGTTCAGACTATACTACAAAGCTACAGTAATCAAGACAGTATGGTACTGGCACAAAAACAGAAATACAATAAAGCAGAAACTAAAAACAAAACAAAAAACAAAACAGAAATACAGATCAATGGAACAGAATAGAAAGCCCAGAGATAAACCCACACACATATGCTCGCCTTACCTTTGATAAAGGAGGCAAGAATATCCAGTGGAGAAAAGACAGCCTCTTCAATAAGTGGTGCTGGGAAAACTGGACAGCTACGTCTAAAAGAATGAAATTAGAACACTCCCTAACACCATACACAAAAATGAACTCAAAATGGATTAAAGACCTAAATGTAAGGCCAGACACTATCAAACTCTTAGAGGAAAACATAGGCAGAACACTCTATGACATAAATCACAGCAAGATCTTCTTTGACCCACCTCCTAGAGAAATGGAAATAAAAACAAAAATAAACAAATGGGACCTAATGAAACTTAAAAGTTTTTGCACAGCAAAGGAAACCATAAACAAGACGAAAAGACAACCCTCAGAATGGGAGAAAATATTTGCAAAGGAAGCAATTGACAAAGGATTAATCTCCAAAATTTACAAGCACATCATGCAGCTCAACATCAAAAAAGCAAACAACCCAATCCAAAAATGGACAGAAGGCCGAAATAGACATTTCTCCAAAGAAGATATACAGATTGCCAACAAACACATGAAAGAATGCTCAACATCATTAATCATTTAAGAAATGCAAATCAAAACTACAAAGAAATATCATGTCACACTGGTCAGAATGGCCATCATCAAAATATCTATGAACAATAAATGCTGGAGAGGGTGTGTAGAAAAGGGAACACTCTTGCACTGTTGGTGGGAATGTAAATTGATACAGCCACTATGGAGAACAGTATGGAGGTTCCTTAAAAAACTAAATAGACCTACCATACGACCCAGCAATCCCACCACTGGGCATATACCCTGAGAAAACCATTATTCAAAAAGAGTCATGTACCACAATGTTCACTGCAGCTCTATTTACAATAGCCAGGACATGGAAGCAACCTAAGTGTCCATCAACAGATGAATGGATAAAGAAGATGTGGCACATATATACAATGGAATATTACTCAGCCATAAAAAGAAACGAAATTGAGCTATTTGTAATGAGGTGGATGGACGTAGAGTCTGTCATACAGAGTGAAGTCAGTCAGAAAAACAAATACCGTAGCTAACGCATATATATGGAATCTGAGGGAAAAAAATGTTCATGAAGAACCTAGGGGCAAGACCGGAATAAAGACGCAAACCTACTAGAGAATGGACTTGAGGATATGGGGAGAGGGAAGGGTAAGCTCGGACAAAGTGAGAGAGTGGCTTGGACATATATACACTACCAAATGTAAAACAGATAGCTAGTGGGAAGCAGCCGCATAGCACAGGGAGATCAGCTCGGTGCTTTGTGACCACCTAGAGGGGTGGGATAGGGAGGGTGGGAGGGAGGGAGATGCAAGAGGGAAGAGATATGGGGATATATGTATATGTACAACTGATTCACTTTGTTATAAAACAGAAACTAACACACCATTGTAAAGCAATTATACTCCAATAAAGATGTTAAAAAAAAAAAACAGAACACAGGAGAAATCAGCATTTAGGCATTATATTGATAGAATCTTAGATCAGCCCAATTGTCAAAATTCCTTAATTTTTTTGACTACATAAGATAAAATTAAATATTTACATTTTAAAATGACATACATCCATAAAAATCTGAGACAAAATTTATGTTAATGGTGGGCCACAGCTTGCTCTATTATGGCCTGTTAGGAGCCCTGGGTAGAGCACAGTGGAAAAGCGGTTTAGGGAGGTATAAGAACACAGAGCAGAGGAAGGAGACTTGACTAAGGAGTAGCAGAGGCAGAGTGGGGGAAAGGGAGGCTGAATAAGTAGGTGGAACACAGGAGCTACAAGAGGAAAGGTGACAGAGGGACCGGAAGGTTTTGAGGTATTAAACAATGCTTCACTTAGAATTTATGACCTGCTATTTGCTTATTAGAAAATACATGCTTGTGGTTTAAATATATGTGTGTGTGCATGTGCATGTATAAAGTTCCTTTCTTCATTCAAAAGAGATAATCCTTGAAAACAAGGGTTTTGTGTATTTATGTACGTATCTGTTTCTTCTTTGAATATATTTCTTCAAATGTCTACTGAATGTCAGGGTATAATACAAGGAGAGAAAGAAAAAAAAATAAAAGAATTTAAGCCTTAACCTTTACAATTAAGCAAGGGAATAAGAAATTTAGTAAGAATAAGACTTCACAATTTAGTAAGACTTCACAATTTAGTAAGGGAATAAGAAAAGTCCTCACATGAAATAAAATCAAACTTGAAGTTCTATAAATGAATACACAGTGCCAAGGAGGTTCCAAAAGAGAAAGATCTGGTCTGTTTGAGTCAAGGCAGCTGATAAAACCTCGGAGGACTTGTGTTTTCCTGATATATTTAGAGAGCACACTCTAAAAGGAGTACTGACAGTAGCAGAGAGGGCACTCCCCTTAGTGGTGGCTCCGTGAGCAGCAACTGCGGTACTCACCTCTTTTAAAAAGGGTGAAAATCAAAATAAAGTTAGAAGTTCTAGACTAAGAAGCTCAAATATGGTTTCAGAAGTGTCCAGATAGGTACCTGCCAGGAAATTTAAAGTCTTGACTGTAAATCTTACAAGGTGACATGAAAATCTGGCTGTGCTACTCTATGAATGTAAGTATTTTTTCTCTCCTTAAAAAAACGTGAATGGTGTCCCTTCCGTTAAGTTGGCTCTTGCTTTTGTTTATTAAATTCACATGCAGTGTCTTGAAGCTCAATACACCTTTTTGGGTGAGCAGTTTTAGGAATTTTCTCTAAAAGGAAAGAAGTATTATACAATAGAGCAGAATTAGTTGGCATTACGGTTTAGTCTAGCTTCAGTTCTCCCAGAACTCACTGTTTGAGGCTGAGCAAATCACAACCTTTCATCACCCAAAGATCTTTTTTCCTTATTTAGTTGCTTGACAGTTGTCATTACAGTGTCATGAAGGTACTGATCTCCCATCACCTAAGGGAACCGTGCTAAAATTTTACTGCCCAGCACAGAGTCTGGTACATGGTAGACACTCAAAGAAAATATACCGAATAAATGAGATTGTGGGTCCTCATGAAAGTCTGCATAAAAGGGTCCCTCCTGTTTTTTCACAAAATTCTGTCTCCTAAGCACTCTTTCTAAATTAAAAGCAGATTTTTGCCTTGAGAAACACTACTGACCTCTTGAGGGAGAACTCTCAATCTAAACTGGTATTTATAATTAAAGACAACATAAGAGGGAAATGAAAACAACTCTCCATTATTCATAGAATATAAAAACTCCCGTTTGGCTTCTATTTTCTCTAACATACTGTAAGTAGGTGGCTGTCAACCTTTATCCTACTCCAGCAAAAAATGAGGGTGGGGTTATGGGACAGCACTCTGTATACAGTTTCAAAGTTTCCCTAGAAGATTCCTGAATCACCTCTTTGGGAGAGCACCATATACAAACTCACTTGAGAATCACTGTTGTACCTTTTATTCCATCCCCTCTGCTGATGTGCAGCAAAGTCAATTTTAGGGAGAACAACTGGCTACAATCTCCCCCAACTCAGTCATAATGAATGAAACTATCTTCACTACTAGTTCTCTGTAGGAACAAGGACAACAAACTCAAACTGAGTGACCATAAAGTTTTCCCACCTTGCCTTAATCGGCAGAAAATGTCTCCTTCACAGCCAACTTAACACACACACCCTACATACAACTACAACAGACTGACTGTCAGTATATATTTCTCATTGATGATGTCAAAATTTCCTACTGAAATGGAAACGTGCAGGGAAGGAAAACCAACTGATACCTGAAAATGGTATATTCACAATTCTAGATTAAGCTAAAATAAGGTCCCAACATCAAAATTTTTTTTTGTTCGGCTCAGAAAGGTTCTACCTGAATGTCTGGAAAAGGGGATGGGAGAGGTAAAGCCACAGCTTTGCTAATGTTATCAGACTCTAGGATCTGCCACTCACTACTCCAAGAGATGGGTAAGCAGAAGAATCACATGACGTTCTAGGCACTGAAAAGATACAGCATGGGATTTCCAGCAACAATGATCAAGATTACCGCGGGGAGAGCCTGGTTCTTTTCCCAAGAAAACACACAACCACTTGTCAACTCCTCAACTTCAAAGGACTCCAGTACTTAAAAGCTCACAAAGAAGCAATGGCTCGTACAGCCAATTCAACACTGCTGAACACTTGCCAGACAACTCTATTTAAAACTGCACTCTCCCCCAACCCCCCCTACGGCCCTGTTATATTTTCTTCACAACACTCTTCATTGGGGGAAAGGGGGGAAGCATCTCTCTTTCTTATTTATCATTAGTCTCCCTCACTAAAGGTGCTTTCTGGGAGCGCATGTGTTTTTCTGTCTTGTACCTCCAGCGCCCGGCGCAGAGCCTGGTCCATGACAGGCGCTCAAAAAATGTACTGAATAATGAAATCATAAGCCGTCGTTAAAGTCTGGACGAAAGGGCCTTTCTGTATTTCACAAACTTCTGTCTCCCAAATTCTCTTAGTAAATTAATTGCTGATTTTTGCCTCGAGAAAGACATTTTCGACCTCTCGAGGACTCTCAATCTAAGCTTCCAAGGGACTGAGCGCCACCGAAAAGGAGAAAAACTTCAGTGGAATCTGGAGGACAAGGCTCGGAAAGAGACTGAACGGGGCGGGAAGGGGGGCTGAAGAGGCTGAGTTAGGAAACGCCACGGTGAGAAAAGGCTAATCAAGGGAGGCAGAGGAGCCTGGAACTCGGGGACCGCGCTCTCCCTGATGAAGCCCGAGTCTGCACTCCCGGCGAGGGGCCCATCCCGAGGAAACAGCCGGGGCGGCTGGGAGCCCGCGGGAGGGCGAAACAGTAGCCCCCGCCGGCCCGGGGAGCGCTTTCGAAAGGCCTCAGAGCGCCGGGCCCCGCAGGCCGCTAGGGAACTCACTTGGCCCACTTGCTCCGTGGCATCGGCTAAGATGCCATAGTTGCGGTAAAGCTCCTCTACGGTCGGCATGGTGAACGACAAGCCCAGGGCCTGCTCCTGCTGTCGTCGTCGTCGTCGTCGTCGCTAGCGCCACCGCCGGCTCTGAAGTTCTCCAAGCCTGCGACCCGCACTATTACGGCCCCAGCTGCCGCCAGTGCCGCCGCCAGTCACCGCGCACGGGACAGCTCCTCCCCCAACGTGCACGTAAAGACGAGCGCGTCGGGAGCGGCCTTCATTGACTGCCACTGCGCCACCTGGTGTTTTATTGCCCTCTAGCGGTGGGAGGTGCAAAAAGCGGCAAGGACGATTGAACTAGCTCATAATCTTTTTTTGTTGTTTTTTGGAAGGACTGTGCCTCTCTAGGAGATCTTGGTGCGGGTTGGAGGAAAATACAAAGCTAATTGCGTTTCTGCCCTTAAAAGACCTCACGTTGGCCAGAAAAGTGATTTTATGGGGAGAAAAACAGAATGAGGAGTGAGAGTGCAAGCTGTATGGGAAGTCATAAACTCTATTTACAACTGACTCAAGGAAGGTAACAAACCTGTGGCAATTGGTTCAGTGTTGCTTTTATTATTTTTTATTTTGGGTTTTGTGTTTTTTTGAGCAAAAATCACTCAGTTGTCATTAAAAAAACAAACAAACAAAACTCAACGTCCAAACAAAACAGAAAAACCCAAAAAACAGAAAAACTTCTGTCCACCACGCTAAACAGGTCTAGGAGTGAAATTTGCCCTACTGGAAAAGTTTGTTTATCTTTGCTTGCTGCCAGAGTAGAGTTTGGGCCACCTGATTGTGTCTAATAACCAAGAGGGTAATAAATAACTGAAACCGTATATACTTACTGATAAGAGTCTGCAAGATACAAGTTTAGATGAAAAAAATGGAAGTTGCAAAACAGGTATAAAAAGATTACATTTTTATTATTAAAAAAACCCAAAAATGTACAAAACAAAGTTATGTGCATGTGTGTTAATATTGAAATGTCAAGATTGAAACATCAGCTGTAATAGATGGTAAATTTCAAAGCCAGATTCACTCGGGCAGAATATATGCAGGCAATGGTTACAAACCAGTTCCTTGGGTCTTGTACTCCTCGTTTAGATTAAGGGTATTAAAAAAATTAGGGAGTAGAAGGAGAGGGATTGGTGAGGGTGTTTTTGGAGAGAGATCTTGTGCTTGTGAGCAGCTTGGGGCAATTGCGACCTCCTTCCCTCAAGCCTGGGACCATACTGAGGAGCCTGAAATGTAATCCCTGTAGCTGGGAGACACGAAGGGCTGGTGCCTGACACGTATACCTGAAAAAGCTTGAGTTACACATGGCAGCAGAGTGGAGGTGGTCATATTGGGATCTACCTGCCATCCCAGATTTTTCCCGGAAACAGGGGAGTCAGAGGGATTCCCTTGTACCAGAGATGGGCTTGTTAAAGAGAGAGAGAGGGAGAGATTCTGGATCCATTCCGAGTCCTGCTTCAGGGGGCATCTGTCTGAGCATGAGAAATCCCCCACGACAAGAATCAGTGGCAACAGAAACTGAATGGTGTTTGAGGGCAGCACATGAGCACCTCATGGGGGTCACAGTTGGGTGACCTCTGAAGGTCCCACAGAGTGGCCTATGGAAAAGACCTAGTCTCTACCAACCTGAGAAGTCATGTAGTACTGCACATGTACTAACGTATCCTCTCTTCTCACATCCCCCTCTCAAAGCATATGCCCAGGAGGGCTACCAGGTGGGGTGGGGAATAAAGAGCAGAAAGGCAGGATGGGAAGCAGGTCCCAGATGGAGCAGAGAAGATATGATTGTAACTCAAGTTTAGAGTTTGGGTTCACATGTGAGAATGGACATTTTAATTTCTGAATTGAGGACTGTTTTTTAACTAAGAGCAAGCAGAAAAGTTATGGATCTGCCAGAATTTCTCTCTAGAATCCGAACGAGATTCCTCTACCTCAATAAATTTTAAAGAGATAGTGGAAGACAAATAACAAAGACAAAGACAAATAACAAAGGTGTATTTGGATCACATCCCCTAAGTTAGGTATTCAATGAAGTGTTGGGTGTATGTGTAAAAATGGGGAAGTGGGGCTTCCCTGGTGGTGCAGTGGTTGAGAATCTGCCTGCTAATGCAGGGGACACGGGTTCGAGCCCTGGTCTGGGAGGATCCCACATGCCGCTGAGCAACTAGGCCCGTGAGCCACAGCTACTGAGCCTGCGCGTCTGGAGCCCGTGCTCCGCAACAACAGAGGCCGCGATAGTGAGAGGCCCGCGAACCGCGATGAAGAGTGGCCCCCGCTTGCCACAACTAGAGAAAGCCCTCGCACAGAAACGAAGACCCAACACAGCCATAAATAAATAAATAATTTTTTTTAAAAATGGGGAAGTGATCTGGGGCAGGAAGTGCAGCTGTGTTTTCCCAAGGGGATTGTTGCTTTGGCTTAATAATTCACTGCAAAAGAATAAGCTATTATAGGGACTTCCCTGGTGGCGCAGTGGTTAAGAATCCACCTGCCAACACAGGGGACAAGGGTTCAAGCCCCGATCTGGGAAGATCCCACATGCCACGGAGCAAGTAAGCCCGTACGCCACAACTACTGAGTCTGTGCTGTAGAGCCCGTGAACCACAACTACTACGCCAGTGCGCTGCAACTACTGAAGCCCGCGTGCTCTAGGGCCTGTGTTCGGCAACAAGAGGAGCCACCGCAATGAGAAACACACGCACCGCCACAACTAGAGAAAGCCCGCACGCAGCAAAGAAGACCAACGCAGCCAAAAATAAATAAATTAAATAAATAAAATTTTAAAAAAGAGAGTAAGCTATTAAATACATATGGTATATATCTATCTGTATAATTTAATATATCTGATTTTTTAAACATAAACTTCAAAGAGATAGAAGACTCAACCAGTGTTTTTCTGTTTTAAAACAGACTTAATCATACAAGGTCCTTCAAACCTAATCCTTAAGCAACTTGCCAGGCAGTTTCACTCAGCACTACATCCTTCCCTTTCTGTTGCCGTCCATTAGTTAACCATGGTAATCAGGCTTGTGAACTCTTCTTGGTTTCCTTATTCTTCTCTGATTCTCAGTCCTGGAAAATGCTTCAATTCAAATTATATATTTTTCTCTATTTCCAACTGCTCATCCAAGCTCAGGGACTAGATTTGGTCCTAATGATGATAATATTGATGACAACGCTGATGATAATGATGATGATGGTAATAATAAGAGGAGTCATACAAATGATAACCAGCGTGTATTGAGCAATGACAAAGTTCTAAGCACTTTATGCAAATTGATTCGTGAAAGCTCTGTGAGCTAGGAAGTAATATTATCATCTCCGTTGACAAATGAGCAGAGATGCAGAGATGTGGACTAACTTACCCAATATCCCTTAGCTGAGTTGGGCTTTGAGTCTTAGCAGCTGAATTCCAAAGCCCAGGCTCTTTACTATGAAAGCCCCTAAATTTATCACACATTTATCTCTGTCATTGTCCCCTCTGCCCCAGCTCAGGCCCAATCCCATCACATTTGAGCAATGCCCACAGCTTCCTAAATGGTGTCTTTGTCTCTGATCTCAGTCGACTCTACTCTTGGTATCTTTTCATAATTTTGATTTTTTTTCCTTTAATTAAACAAGTTGACATAATATGGTATCATATTAATACATTTAAATACTACAAAATTATTTCACATAAAACCCGAAAGTTCCTCTTCACACCTCTCTCCCCCAGAGGTAACTATGGCTATTGGTATAGCTTATACTTATAGCCGTTTACATGCAATACATAGTTTATATATATATATATATATATATATATATATAAAATAACACAGCACATTTTGCTCTGTGCCTTGCTTTGGTCACTTAACAGTATGTTTTATAGATCTTTCCATGACAGCACTGCCTAGGATTGTACACAGAGGAATCTTTTTCTTTTTCTGAATTTTATTTTATATATTTTTTATACAGCAGGTTCTTATTAGTTATCCATTTTATACATATTAGTATATACATGTCAATCCCAATTGCCCAATTCATCACACAACCACCACCACCCCTGCCGCTTCCCCACCTTGGTGTCCATACGTTTGTTCTCTACATCTGTGTCTCAATTTCTGCCCTGCAAATGACTTCATCTGTACCATCTTTCTAGGTTCCACATAAATGTGTTAGTATACGATATCTGTTTTTCTCTTTCTGACTTACTTCACTCTGTATGACAGTCTCTAGATTCATCCATGTCTCTACAAATGACCCAATTATGTTCCTTTTTATGACTGAGTAATATTCCATTGTACATATGTACCACATCTTCTTTACCCAGTCATCTGTCGATGGGCATTTTGGTTGCTTCCATGACCTGGCTATTGTAAATAGTGCTGCAGTGAACATTGGGGTGGATGTGTCTTTTTGAATTATGGTTTTCTCTGGGTGTATGCCCAGTAGTGGGATTGCTGGGTCACAGGGTAATTCTATTTTTAGTTTTTTAAGGAACCTCCATACTGTTCTCCATAGTGGCTGTAGCAATTTACATTCCCACCAACAGTGCGAGAGGGTTCCCTTTTCTCCACACCCTCTCCAGCATTTGTTGTTTGCAGATTTTCTGATGATGCTCATTCTAACTGGTGTGAGGTGATACCTCATTGTAGTTTTGATTTGCATTTCTCTAATAATTAGTGATGTTGAGCAGCTTTTCATGTGCTTCTTGGCCATCTGTATGTCTTCTTTGGAGAAACATCTATTTAGGTCTTCTGCCCATTTTTTCATTGGGTGGTTTGTTTTTTTAATATTGAGCTGCATGAGTTGTTTATATATTTTGGAGATTAATCCTTTGTCAGTTGATTCGTTTGCAAATATTCGTTTGCAAATATTTTCTCCAACTCTGAGGGTTGTCTTTTCGTCTTGCTTGCAGTTTCCTTTGCTTTGCAAAAGCTTTTAAGTTTCATTAGGTCCCATTTGTTTATTTTTGTTTTTATTTCCAATATTCCAGGAGGTGGATCAAAAAAGATCTTGCTGTGATTTATCTCAAAGAGTGTTCTTCCTATGTTTTCCTCTAAGAGTTTTATAGTGTCTGGTCTTACATTTCGATCTCGAATCCATTTTGAGTTTATTTTTGTGTATGGTGTTAGGGAGTGTTCTAATTTCATTCTTTTACATGTAGCTGTCCAGTTTTCCCAGAACCACTTATTGAAGAGATGGTCTTTTCTCCATTGTATATCTTTGCCTCCTTTGTCATAGATTAGTTGACCATAGGTGCGTGGGCTTATCTCTGGGGTTTCTACCCTGTTCCATTGATCTATATCTCTGTTTTTGTGCCAGTACCATATTGTCTTGATTACTGTAGCTTTGTAGTATAGTCTGAACTTAGGAGTCTGATTCCTCCAGCTCCATTTTTTTCCCTCAAGACTGCTTTGGCTATTCAGGGTCTTTTGTGTCTCCATACAAATTTTAAGATTTTTTGCTCTAGTTCTGTAAAAAATGCCATTGGTAATTTGATAGGGATTGCATTGAATCTGTAGATTGCTTTGGGTAGTATAGTCATTTTCATAGTATTGACTCTTCCAATCTGAGAACATGGTATATTTCTCCATCTGTTTGTATCATCTTTCATTTCTTTCATCAGTGTCTTATAGTTTTCTGCATAGAGGTCTTTTGTCTCCCTAGGTAGGTTTATTCCTCGGTATTTTATTCTCTTTGTTGCAGTGGTAAATGGGAGTGTTTCCTTCATTTCTCTTTCAGATTTCTCATCATTAGTGTATGGGAATGCAAGAGATTTCTATGCATTAATTTTGTATCCTGCAAATTTACCAAATTCATTGATTAGCTCTAGTAATTTTCTGGTGGCATCTTTAGGATTCTCTATGTATAGTATCATATCACCTGCAAATAGTGACAGTTTTACTTCTTTTCCAATTTGTATTCCTTTTATTTCTTTTTCTTCTCTGATTGCCATGGCTAAGACTTCCAAAACTATGTTGAATAATAGTTGTGAGAGTGGACATCCTTGTCTTGTTCCTGATCTTAGAGGAAATGCTTTCACTTCTTCACCATTAAGAATGATGTTTGCCATGGGTTTGTTATATATAGCCATTATTATGTTGAGGTAGGTTCCCTCTATGCCCACTTTCTGGAGAGTTTTTATCACAAATGGGTGTTGAAATTTGTCAAAAGCTTTTTCTGCATCTATTGAGATGATCATATGGTTTTTATTCTTCATTTTGTTAATATAGTGTATCACATTGATTGATTTGGGTATATTGAAGAATCCTTGCATCCCTGGAATAAAACCCACTTGATCATGGTGTATGATCCTTTTAATGTATTGTTGGATTCTGTTTGCTAGTATTTTGTTGAGGATTTTTTCATCTATATTCATCAGTGATATTGGTCTTTAATTTTCTTTTTTTGTAGTATTTTTGTCTGGTTTTGGTATCAGGGTGATGGTGGCCTCACAGAATGAGTTTGGGAGTATTCCTTCCTCTGCAAGTTTTTGGAAGAGTTTGAGAAGGATGGGTGTTAGCTCTTCTCTAAATGTTTGATAGAATTCACCTGTGAAGCCGTCTCGTCCTGGACTTCTGTTTGTTGGAAGATTTTTAATCACAGTTTCAATTTCATTACTTGTGATTGGTCTGTTCATATTTTCTATTTCTTCCTGGTTCAGTCTTGGAAGGTTATACCTTTCTAAGAATTTGTGCATTTCTTCCAAGTTGTCCATTTTATTGGCATAGAGTTGCTTGTAGTAGTCTCTTAGGATGCTTTGTATTTCTGTGGTGTCTGTTGTAACTTCTCCTTTTTCATTGCTAATTTTATTGATTTGAGTCCTCTCCCTCCTTTGTTGATGAGTCTGGCTAATGGCTTACCAATTTTGTTTATCTTCTCAAAGAACCAGCTTTTAGTTTTATTGATCTTTGCTATTGTTTTCTTTGTTTCTATTTCATTTATTTCTGCTCTGATCTTTATGATTTCTTTACTTCTACTAACTTTTGGTTTTGTTTGTTCTTCTTTCTCTAGTTCCTTTAGGTGTAAGGTTAGATTGTTTATTTGAGATTCTTCTTGTTTCTTGAGGTACGCTGTATGTGTCCCTATGTCTGACATGGGTCTCTTGTAGACAGCATATATATGGGTCTTGTTTTTGTATCCATTCAGCGAGCCTTTGCCTTTTGGTTGGAGCATTTACTCCATTCACATTTAAGGTAATTGTTGATATGTATGTTCCTATTACCATTTTCTTAATTCTTTTGGGTTTTATATTGTAGAACCTTTTCTTCTCTTGTTTTTCCCACTTAGAGAAGTTCCTTTAGCATTTGTTGTAGAGCTGGTTTGGTGGTGCTGAATTATCTTAGCTTTTGCTTGTCTGTAAAGCTTTTGATTTCTCCATCGAATGTGAATGAGATCCTTGCTGGGCAGCCTAATCTTGGTTGTAGGTTCTTCCCTTTCATCACTTTAAATATGTTATGCCACTCCCTTCTGGCCTGTAGAGTTTCTGCTGAGAAACCAGCTGTTAACCTTATGGGGATTCCCTTTTATGTTATTTGTCATTTTTCCCTTGCTGCTTTCAATAATTTTTCTTTGTCTTTAATTTTTGCCGATTTTATTACTATGTGTCTCGGCGTGTTTCTCCTTGGGTTTATCCTGTATGGGACCCTCTGTGCTTCCTGGACTTGGTTGGCTATTTCCTTTCCCATGTTAGGGAAGTTTTAGACTATAATCTCTTCAAATATTTTCTCGGGTCCATTCTCTTTTCTCCTTCTGGGACCCCTTTAATGCGAATGTTGTTACGTTTAGTGTTGTTCCAGAGGTCTCTTAGGCTGTCTTCATTTCATTTCATTCTTTTTTCTTTTTTCTGTTACACAGCAGTGAATTTTAGCATTCTGTCTTCTGGGTCACTTATCCTTTCTTCCTCAGTTATTCTGCTATTGATTCCTTCTAGTGTAGTTTTCATTTCAGTTATTGTATTGTTCATCTCTGTTTCTTTGTTCTTTAATTCTTCTAGGTCTTTGTTAATTATTTCTTGCATTTTCTCGATCTTTGCCTCCATTCTTTTTCCGAGGTCATGGATCATCTTCACTATCATTATTCTGAATTCTTTTTCTGGAAAGTTGCCTATCTCCACTTCATTTAGTTGTTTTTCTGGGCTTTTATCTTGTTCCTTCATCTGGTTCATAGCCCTCTGCCTTTTCATCTTGTCTATCTGTGAATGTGGTTTTTGTTCCACAGGCTGCAGGATTGTAGTTCTTCTTGCTTCTGCTTTCTGCCCTCTGGTGGATGAGGTATCTAAGAGGCTTGAGCAAGTTTCCTGATGGGAGGGACTGGTGGTGGGCAGAGCTCAGTAAAACTTTAATCCACCTGTCTGCTGATGGGTGGGGCTGGGTTCCCTCCCTGTTGGTTGTTTGGCCTGAGGCGATCCAATACTGGAGCCTACCCGGGCTCTTTGGTGGGACTGATGGTGGACCTGGGAGGGCTCATGCCAAGGAGTACTTCCCAGAACTTCTGCTGCCAGTGTCCTTGTCCCCCGTCTCTGCAGGAGACCCTCCAATGCTAGCAGGTAGGTCTGGTTCAGTCTCCTATGGGGTCACTGTTCTTTCCCCTGGGCCCTGAGGCACACACTACTTTGTGTATACCCTCCAAGAGTGGAGTCTCTCTTTCCCCCAGTCCTGTTGAAGTCCTGCAATCAAATCCCACTAGCCTTCAAAGTCTGCTTCTCTAAGAATTCCTCCTCCCGTTGCCAGAACCCCAGGTTGGGAAGCCTGACATGGGGCTCAGAACCTTCGCTCCTATGGGTGGACTTTGGTGGTATAAGTGTTCTCCAGTGGGTGAGTCACCCACCCAGCAGTTTTAGGATTTGATTTTATTGTGATTGCGCCCCTCCTACCGTCTCATTGTGGCTTCTCCTTTGTCTTTGGGTGTGGGGTATCTTTTTTGGTGAGTTCCAGTGTCTTCCTGTTGATGATTGTTCAGTAGTTAGTTGTGATTCCAGTGCTCTCACAAGAGGGAGTGAGAGCACGTCCTTCTACTCCGCCATCTTGAACCAATTGCATAACAGCCGATCTTTCAGCAGAAACTCTGCTTCTCTCCTCATTGCTTCATTCTCTGTTTTGCTTTTACCTTGCTCCAGCTGATTGTGGCTTGCCAACCCACACAGGATTGAAGGCAGAATCCAGAGGAATCTTGTAGTGTTAAAGGAGATAAACATTGACTCTAGTTTTGTCAAGGCCTGATTTCTTTTTCTTTTTTTTGGTCACACCACGTGGCCTGTGGGATCTTAGTTCCCTGACCAAGGATTGAAACTGCATTGGAAGCACAGAGTCTTTTTTTTTTTTTTTACTAGATCTTTATTGGAGTATAATTGCTTCACAATACTGTGTTAGTTTCTGCTGCACAACGAAATGAATTAGCCTTATGTATACACATGTCCCCATATTCCCTCCCTCTTGAGCCTCCTCCCCATCCTCCCTATACCACCCCTCTAGGTCACCACAAAGCACCAAGCCAATCTCCCTGGGAAGCACAGAGTCTTAACCACTGGACCACCAGGAAAGTCCCAGCACAGCCTAGTATTGATGTACCATAGTTTATTTATCTGTTTTTAAAAAAAATTTTTGGACATATAGGTTGTTTCCCATTTTTCATTATTAGAAACTCTGTTAACTGGGTGATTTTTATTTCCTTCTTTGTGCTTTTCTGTATTGTCCAGCTTTTTACGATTTTTCTAGTTTTATGTATATTCTCTCTCCCTGCCATTGGACCTGTGAATGGGTTCATAGGTCATTTTGTCAAAGTCCCTCCATTCTTACAAAGGCAAAACTAAGTCCCAGAAGACAGAATTGGTCTGGCTCAGCTTAGGTCACCTCTCTGCTTTGGTCCAGTCAGTTAAGACCAAGAAAGCGAGATCACAGGAAGCAAACATAACTAACAGGGGCCCATGTGTACAGGTGGAGGAAGAGGGACTGTTATCAAAGAATTGAGGGGTGAGGAGGGTGTTGTTATGTCATCCTCTATCAGTGGGGATGCTTAAAGGCCGTCCAGATTCCATTCTATCAATCTGAGTGCTTGAATAGAGGATGTGTTTCCGCTCATCATTCAGCAAGTGTTTATTGAACACCTCCTATGAGCCAGGCACTGTTTTAGAATGCAACCAAGCAGGCATGCAGCTAGAGTGAGAGAAACAATAAGCAAAATGCAGGGACTTCCCTGGTGGTCCAGTCGTTAGGACTGCATGCTTTCATTGTGGAGGGCCCGGGTTTGATCCCTGGTTGGGGAACTAAGATCCCACAAGCTGTGCAGCGTGGCAAAATAATAAATAAATAAAAATAAAGAAGAGGTTAAAAAGTATATATGTATACAAAACAAAAGAACCCCAAATGCACAAGTAAAATATATTTGATTTACAAAAGTAGATTGATAACATCAATATACAGCATAACTAGCCAATAGACAGGTTGCATATACTGACACTGTAGTATGTGACTGATGACATGGTCTGGAATTAGCTTTACAGGCACAGGAAGAGATCTGGGCAGTCATCTGGTTTAGCACTTTCCCTGGAAATCTGCAGTGAACACCTCTTCCCTTTTATTGTTCTCCTTTAACCCTCAATTCCTTCTAGCCTGTACTGCAGTTCTTTGAAAACATCGTCCTAGATAATGAAATTTGGAACTACTTATTAATGTGCAATAAGTGTTAAATAAATAAAAGAACTATGGAATAAGCAAACATTCAAACTTTTCTGACCCCAGTTTATTGTAGTATGGCCAAAGATCCTGAGCATTTCTTGACAGTAGGAATTTTTCACTTTGTTTTTATTTTTATTATGTTATTTTTAGGAAAACCATTCTCTCTTTTCTCCTTGCCTCTCCTCCCTCCACCTACTTAACAATCAGTGGCTTTTGTCCTAGTAAATTGTCATATTTCAGGTGCTGTGATTATTTTTGAATCTATTTATTTTGTAATTTTGAAATTAAGTTTAATTCTCTACTAAACATATGTTGAAAGGCTTAAAGAACAGCCCCCTCTCCAGCCATTACTTTATATGCCTTGTACTTTGGATCAGTCTGAGAGTCTACATTCTGAGAGCTTTTATTTTAATCTAATTTCTCTTTTCCAAGGAGGCCTTTTTAAGTCTAGCAGAAAAAAGATCGTGACACTCTAGAAGAAACAGAAAGGTTAAGGTCCAGCTGGGTCTTAATTGAACTAATGATGATAATAACAGTCAATAGCCATTGAGTGTTTATCAAGTACTTGATAGCATGTGTGTTACAGTAATAGCTAACCCTTATGGAGTGGCTGCTGTCTGCCAGGATTGGCCCTATATGCCTTACATGCTTTAACTCACAACAACCTTATGTAAGGCAGATACCAGTATTAAGAGATGGAGAAACAAAGGCACAGACATGTTAAGTACCTGCCCAGGGTCACACAGCTGATGAGTAGAAGTTTTGGGTTGTCTATCCTGGTAGTCTGGCTCTGATAGATACACCACCAACTCCTACACCTCATTACCCCTTGGTTAATGTGTTGATTTCTTAGATGGGTTAAGTCATCTGGAGTCTTGCAGTTCTTTATCAGGCACATTCAACCTCCTAATCCAGTTTGTGGCTTGACAGGGGAGACTCACATAGTTATTAATGGTACCTGCTTTATAAGGTTGTTATGAGAATTAAACAAAATAATAGAGGCAAGTGCCTAGGACAGTGCCTGGCCCACAGTAAGTGCTCAGTTAGTATTGGCTCCCTTCCCTTGTACCATTTGAAGATCTTAATCATTTATGTTTCAAGAATGAATGATCCTTGGTCACTGCAAGTTGCTCTCTGGACGTCAGTTTTCTCCCTCTGATTGTATCCAAATATTGGAAACAGGGGTGTATTAGTTTCCTGGGGCTGTCATAACAAATTACCACAAACTTGGTGGCTTAACACAACAGAAATTTTTGCTATCATAGTTCTGGAGGTCAGAAGTCTAAAATCAGTACCATGATCCCTCCAGAGTCTCTAGGGGAGATTTTGTTCCTAGTCTCTTCCAGTTTCTGGTGGCTTGTGATTGCCTCACTCTAATCTCTGCCTCTCTCTTTACAAGGCTTTCTGCTGTCTATCAAATCTCCCCTGTATGTCTCCTATAAGGACACGGTATCCTGGGATTTAGGGCCCACCCAGATAATCCAGGATGATCTCATCAGAAGTCCTTAACTTAATTACATCTACAAATACCTTTTTCCCAAATAAGGTCACATTCACAGGTTCTGGGGATTAGGAAGTGAAAGTGTCATTTTGGGGATCACCATTCAATCTACTACAAGGGGTTAAGACCAGATGCTTGGGAGCCTGACAGCCCTGGTTCTGGCTGTGCTGCTTGCTCAGTGGGTAAGAGATTCTCAAGGTGATGGTCTGTAAAAGTGCTTTTTTCCCCTGTATATCAAAGGATAGTCTTTCCTCTTCTCTGTGTCCTAATGCTGAGAAGATGACAACCAAAACTGACCCCCTTTCCCTCAGACTGCAATGGGCTTGTATTAGCCAGGGTTCTCCAGAGAAACAGTACCAACAGAAAATAAAAACATTTGGAGAGAGACTTACTATAAGGAATTAGTTCATGCAGTTATGGAAGCTGGCAAGTCCAAATCTGAACTGTGGGCTGGCAGGTGGAGACCCAAGAGAGCTGATGGGACAGTTTCAGTTTGAAGGCAGTCTGCTGGAGAATTTTTTCTTACTCGTGGGAGGATTGGGTTTTTTGTTCTGTTCAGACCTTCAACTGATTGGATGAGGCCCACCCACACTTTAGAGGGCAATCTGCCTTATTCTTCTGATTTTTTTTTTTTTTTTTTTTTTTTTTTTGCTTATGAACAGCAGAAATTTATTTCTCACAGTTCTTGAGGCTGAAAGTCTGAGATCAGGGTGCCAGCATGGCCAAGGGAGGGCCCTCTTCCAGGTCACAGACTTTTCATTGTGTCTTCACATGGCAGACAGGGCTAGGGAGCGCTCTGGGACTTCTTTTATTTATTTATTTATTTTTTTTATTTTTATTTTTTGCTTTATCACAAATTTAATCAGTTATATGTATACATATGTTCCCATATCCCCTCCCTTTTGCGTCTCCCTCCCACCCTCCCTATCCCACCCCTCCAGGCGGTCACAAAGCACCGAGCTGATCTCCCTGTGCTATGCGGCTGCTTCCCACTAGCTATCTACCTTACGTTTGGTAGTGTATATATGTCCATGCCGCTCTTTCACTTTGTCACAGCTTACCCTTCCCCCTCCCCATATCCTCAAGTCCATTCTCTAGTAGGTCTGTGTCTTTATTCCTGTCTTACCCCTATGTTCTTCATGACCTTTTTTTTTCTTAAATTCCATATATATGTGTCAGCATACAGTATTTGTCTTTCTCTTTCTGACTTACTTCACTCTGTATGACAGACTCTAGGTCCATCCACCTCATTACAAATAGTTCAATTTCATTTCTTTTTATGGCTGAGTAATATTCCATTGTATGTATGTGCCACATCTTCTTTACCCATTCATCCAATGATGGACACTTAGGTTGTTTCCATCTCCGGGCTATTGTAAATAGGGCTGCTATGAACATTTTGGTACATGTCTCTTTTTGAATTATGGTTTTCTCAGGGTATATGCCCAGTAGTGGGATTGCAGGGTCATATGGTAGTTCTATTTGTAGTTTTTTAAGGAACCTCCATACCGTTCTCCATAGTGGCTGTACCAATTCACATTCCCACCAGCAGTGCAAGAGTGTTCCCTTTTTTCCACACCCTCTCCAGCATTTATTGTTTCTAGATTTTTTGATGATGGCCATTCTGACTGGTGTGAGATGATATCTCATTGTAGTTTTGATTTGCATTTCTCTAATTAGTAAAGATGTTGAGCATCCTTTCATGTGTTTGTTGGCAGTCTGTATATCTTCTGTGGAGAAATGTCTATTTAGGTCTTCTGCCCATTTTTGGATTGGGTTGTTTGTTTTTTTGTTATTGAGCTGCATGAGCTGCTTATAAATTTTGGAGATTAATCCTTTGTCAGTTGCTTCATTTGCAAATATTTTCTCCCATTCTGAGGGTTGTCTTTTGGTCTTGTTTATGGTTTCCTTTGCTGTGCAAAAGCTTTTAAGTTTCATTAGGTCCCATGTGTTTATTTTTGTCTTTATTTCCATTTCTCTAGGAGGTGGGTCAAAAAGGATCTTGCTGTGATTTATGTCATAGAGTGTTCTGCCTATGTTGTCCTCTAAGAGTTTGATAGTGTCTGGCCTTACATTTAGGTCTTTAATCCATTTTGAGCTTATTTTTGTGTATGGTGTTAGGGAGTGATCGAATCTCATACTTTTACATGTCCCTGTCCAGTTTTCCCAGCACCACTTATTGAAGAGACTGTCCTTTCTCCACTGTACATTCCTGCCTCCTTTATCAAAGATAAGGTGACCATATGTCCGTGGGTTTATCTCTGGGCTTTCTATCCTGTTCCATTGATCTATCTTTCTGTTTCTGTGCCAGTACCATACTGTCTTGATTACTGCAGCTTTGTAGTATAGTCTGAAGTCAGGGAGCCTGATTCCTCCAGCTCCATTTTTCGTTCTCAAGATTGCTTTGGCTATTCGGGGTCTTTTGTGTTTCCATACAAATTGTGAAATTTTTTGTTCTAGTTCTGTGAAAAATGCCAGTGGTATTTTGATAGGGATTGCATTGAATCTGTAGATTGCTTTGGGTAGTAGAGTCATTTTCACAATGTTGATTCTACCAATCCAAGAACATGGTACATCTCTCCATCTATTTGTATCATCTTTAATTTCTTTCATCAGTGTCTTATAATTTTCTGCATACAGGTCTTTTGTCTCCTTAGGTAGGTTTATTCCTAGATATTTTATTCTTTTTGTTGCAATGGTAAATGGGAGTGTTTCCTTGATTTCACTTTCAGATTTTTCATCGTTAGTATATAGGAATGCCAGAGATTTCTGTGCATTAATTTTGTATCCTGCAACTTTACCAAATTCATTGATTAGCTCTAGTAGTTTTCTGGTAGCATCTTTAGGATTCTCTATGTATAGTATCATGTCATCTGCAAACAGTGACAGCTTTACTTCTTCTTTTCCAATTTGGATTCCTTTTATTTGCTTTTCTTCTCTGATTGCTGTGGCTAAAACTTCCAAAACTATGTTGAATAAGAGTGGTGAGAGTGGGCAACCTTGTCTTGTTCCTGATCTTAGTGGAAATGGTTTCAGTTTTTCACCATTGAGGACGATGCTGGCTGTGGGTTTGTCATATATGGCCTTTATTATGTTGAGGAAAGTTCCCTCTATGCCTACTTTCTGCAGGGTTTTTATCATGAATGGGTGTTGAATTTTGTCGAAAGCTTTCTGCATCTATTGAGATGATCATATGGTTTTTCTCCTTCAATTTGTTAATATGGTGTATCACGTTGATTGATTTGCGTATATTGAAGAATCCTTGCATTCCTGGGATAAACCCCACTTGATCATGTTGTATGATCCTTTTAATGTGCTGTTGGATTCTGTTTGCTAGTATTTTGTTGAGGATTTTTGCATCTATGTTCATCAGTGATATTGGCCTGTAGTTTTCTTTCTTTGTGACATCCTTGTCTGGTTTTGGTATCAAGGTGATGGTGGCCTCGTAGAATGAGTTTGGGAGTGTTCCTCCCTCTGCTATATTTTGGAAGAGTTTGAGAAGGATAGGCGTTAGCTCTTCTCTAAATGCTTGATAGAATTCGCCTGTGAAGCCATCTGGTCCTGGGCTTTTGTTTGTTGGAAGATTTTTTATCACAGTTTCAATTTCAGTGCTTGTGATTGGTCTGTTCATATGTTCTATTTCTTCCTGATTCAGTCTTGGCAGGTTGTGCATTTCTAAGAATTTGTCCATTTCTTCCAGGTTGTCCATTTTATTGGCATAGAGTTGCTTATAGTAATCTCTCACGATCTTTTGTATTTCTGCAGTGTCAGTTGTTACTTCTCCTTTTTCATTTCTAATTCTATTGATTTGAGTCTTCTCCCTTTTTTTCTTGATGAGTCTGGCTAATGGTTTATCAATTTTGTTTATCTTCTCAAAGAACCAGCTTTTAGTTTTATTGATCTTTGCTATTGTTTCCTTCATTTCTTTTTCATTTATTTCTGATCTGATTTTTATGATTTCTTTCCTTCTGCTAACTTTGGGATGTTTTTGTTCTTCTTTCTCTAATTGCTTTAGGTGCAAGGTTAGGTTGTTTAGTCGAGATATTTCCTGTTTCTTAAGGTGGGATTGTATTGCTATAAACTTCCCTCTTAGAACTGCTTTTGCTGCATCCCATAGGTTTTGGGTCGTCGTGTCTCCATTGTCATTTGTTTCTAGGTATTTTTTAATTTCCTCTTTGATTTCTTCAGTGATCACTTCGTTATTAAGTAATGTATTGTTTAGCCTCCATGTGTTTGTATTTTTTATAGCTCTTTTCCTGTAATTGATATCTAGTCTCATAGCATTGTGGTCGGAAAAGATACTTGATACAATTTCAATTTTCTTAAATTTACCAAGGCTTGATTTGTGACCCAAGATATGATCTATCCTGGAGAATGTTCCATGAGCACTTGAGAAAAATGTGTATTCTGTTGTTTTTGGATGGAATGTCCTATAAATATCAATTAAGTCCATCTTGTTTAATGTATCATTTAAAGCTTGTGTTTCCTTATTTATTTTCATTTTGGATGATCTGTCCATTGGTGAAAGTGGGGTGTTAAAGTCCCCTACTATGATTGTGTTACTGTCGATTTCTCCTTTTATGGCTGTTAGTGTTTGCCTTATGTATTGAGGTGCTCCTATGTTGGGTGCATAAATATTTACAATTGTTATATCTTCTTCTTGGATCGATCCCTTGATCATTATGTAGTGTCCTTCTTTGTCTCTTCTAGTAGTCTTTATTTTAAAGTCTATTTTGTCTGATATGAGAATTGCTACTCCAGCTTTCTTTTGGTTTCCATTTGCATGGAATATCTTTTTCCATCCCCTTACTTTCAGTCTGTATGTGTCTCTAGGTCTGAAGTGGGTCTCTTGTAGACAGCATATATATGGGTCTTGTTTTTGTATCCATTCAGCCAATCTGTGTCTTTTGGTGGGAGCGTTTAGTCCATTTACATTTAAGGTAATTATCGATATGTATGTTCCTATTCCCATTTTCTTAATTGTTTTGGGTTCGTTATTGTAGGTCTTTTCCTTCTGTTGTGTTTCTTGCCTAGAGAAGTTCCTTTAGCATTTGTTGTAAAGCTGGTTTGGTGGTGCTGAACTCTCTCAGCTTTTGCTTGTCTGTAAACGTTTTAATTTCTCCATCAAATCTGAATGAGATCCTTGCTGGGTAGAGTAATCTTGGTTGCAGGTTTCTCTCCTTCATCACTTTAATTATGTCCTGCCACTCCCTTCTGGCTTGTAGAGTTTCTGCTGAGAGATCAGCTGTTATCCTGATGGGGATTCCCTTGTGTGTTATTTGTTGTTTTTGCCTTGCTGCTTTTAATATGATTTCTTTGTGTTTAATTTTTGACAGTTTGATTAATATGTGTCTTGGCGTATTTCTTCTTGGATTTATTCTGTATGGGACTCTCTGTGCCTCCTGGACTTGATTAACTATTTCCTTTCCCATATTAGGGAAGTTTTCAACTATAATCTCTTCAAATATTTTCTCAGTCCCTTTCTTTTTCTCTTCTTCTTCTGGAACCCCTATAATTCGAATGTTGGTGCGTTTAATGTTGTCCCAGAGGTCTCTGATATTGTCCTCTGTTCTTTTCATTCTTTTCTCTTTATTTTGCTCTGCATTAGTTATTTCCACTATTTTATCTTCCACCTCACTTATCCGTTCTTCTGCCTCAGTTATTCTGCTATTGATCCCATCTAGAGTATTTTTCATTTCATTTATTGTGTTTTTAATCGATGCTTGATTCATCTTTAGTTCTACTAGGTCCTTGTTAACTGTTTCTTGCATTTTGTCTATTCTATTTCCAAGATTTTGGATCATCTTTACTATCATTATTCTGAATTCTTTTTCAGATAGACTGCCTATTACCTCTTCATTTGTTAGGTCTGGTGGGTTTTTATCTTGCTCCTTCTCCTGCTGTGTGTTTTTCTGTCTTCTCATTTTGCTTATGTTACTGTGTTTGGGGTCTCCTTTTTGCTGGCTGCAGGTTCGTAGTTCCTGTTGTTTTTGGTGTCTGTCCCCAGTGGCTAAGGTTGGTTTAGTGGGTTGTGTAGGTTTCCTGGTCGAGGGGACTAGTGCCTGTGTTCTGGTGGATGAGGCTGGATCTTGTTTTTCTGGTGGGCAGGTCCACGTCTGGTGGTGTGTTTTGGGGTGTCTGCAGACTTTTTATGATTTTAGGCCACCTCTCTGCTAATGGGTGGCGTTGTGTTCCTGTCTTGCTAGTTGTTTGGCATAGGGTGTCCAGCACTGTAGCTTGCTGGTCGTTGAGTGAAGCTGGGTGCTGGTGTTGAGATGGAGATCTCTGGAAGATTTTCGCCGTTTGATATTATGTGGAGCTGGGAGGTCTCTTGTGGACCAGTGTCCTGAAGTTGGCTCTCCCACCTCAGAGGCACAGTACTGACTCCTGGCTCCTCAATTTGGGATGATTTGTTGTCTATTCATGTATTCCACAGATGCAGGGTACATCAAGTTGATTGTGGAGCTTTAATCCGCTGCTTCTGAGGCTGCTGGGAGAGGTTTCCCTTTCTCTTCTTTGTTCTCACAGCTCCCGGGTCTCAGCTTTGGATTTGGCCCCGCCTCTGCGTGTAGGTCGCCGGAGGGCGTCTGTTCTTCGCTCAGACAGGAAAGGGTTAAAGGAGCAGCCTCTTCGGGAACTCTGGCTCACTCAGGCCGGGCGGGAGGGAGGGGCATGGAGTGCGGGGCGAGCCTGCAGCGGCAGAGGTCGGCGTGACGTTGCACCAGCCCGAGGCGCGCCGTGCGTTCTCCCAGGGAAGCCGCCCCTGGATCCCGGGGCCCCGGCAGTGGCGGGCTGCACAGGCTCCCGGAAGGGCGGTGTGGACAGTGACCTGCGCTCGCACACCGGCTTCTTGGCGGCGGCAGCAGCAGCCCCAGCGTCCCACGCCCGTCACTGGGCTCCGCGCTTTCAGTCGCGACTCGCGCCCGTCTGTGGAGCCCCCTTTAAGCAGCGCTCTTAATCCCCGCTCCTCGCGCACCAGGAAACCAAGAGGGGAGAAAAAGTCTCTTGCCTCTTCGGCAGCTCCAGAGTTTTCCCGGACTCCCTCCCGGCTAGCTGTGGCACATTAGCCCCCTTCAGGCTGAGTTCTCGCCGCCAGCCCCAGTCCTCTCCCTGCGCTCTGACCGAAGCCCGAGCCTCAGCTTCCAGCGCCGCCCGCCCCGGCGGGCGAGCAGACAAGCCTCTCGGGCTGGTGAGTGCCGCTCGGCACCGATCCTCTGTGCGGGAATCTCTCCGCTTTGCCCTACCCAGGTATGTGGGGAGTTTCTTGCCTTTTGGGAGGTCTGGGGTCTTCTGCCAGCGTTCAGTAGGTGTTCTGTAGGAGTTGTTCCACGTGTAGCTGTATTTCTGGTGTATCCGTGAGGAGGAAGGTGATCTCCGCGTCTTACTCTTCCGCCATCTTACCCGGAAGTATTCTTCTGATTAAAATGTAAATCTAAGTCAAAAAACACCCTTGTGGAAATGTCCAGAATAAAGTTTGACCAAATATCTGGGCAACTCCTGGCCCAGTGAAGTTGACACATCAAAATTAACCATCATGGGGCTTAACCATTTGATCCTGCAAACAGGGGTTGAGAACTTACTGTGTCACAAAGTCCAAGAACCCAGACTGGGCTCCTAAGCATTAAGTGGGAAAACAGCCATAAGGAAAGTTGAATTGTTTACCTGGAAACAAGCTCCAGATGGGCAACCCGATGAGGAAAAGCTCACTTCCTCCCACTGTCTGCTGCCCAGTGGAATGCAGTAGCCCCAGATGTTGACCAATATGGTCCCAGCTACAGGAGAGCAGTTGGGAGACAGAGACACTGCTAGTGGTTAATAGCACTGGATGGGAAACCTGACAGAGGGGACCAACCAAATTTTTAACCCTGTGACTCTGAGCAAGTTACTAAACTGCCCCAAACCTCAGTGTTCCCATCTTAAAATGGGAATAACAATAGTGTCACATCAAAGGACTGTTGTGAGGTTAAAATGAGAGCACATTGCCCAGAGCCTATCACATAGTGACTTGCTAATAGTAATAATAATAATAATAGGGCTTCCCTGGTGGCGCAGTTGTTGAGAGTCCACCTGCCGATGCAGGGGACATGGGTTTGTGCCCTGGTCCAGGAGGATCCCACATGCCGCGGAGCGGCTGGGCCCGTGAGCCATGGCCGCTGAGCCTGCGCGTCCGGAGCCTGTGCTCCGCAACGGGAGAGGCCACAGCAGTGAGAGGCCCGCGTACCACAAAAAAAGAAAAAATAATAATATAATTGCTACCAAGATTTGAGTGCTTCTCTGTGACATGCCCCTGGGCATCCCCATTTTAAAGATAAAACAGCTGAGGCTCAGGTTAAGTAAGACCAAGAAAGGTTAATAGCAATTATTATTAAAGCTTCTTTGCCAATCACTCGGAATTTTACTCCTCCAGTCTCCTTTTCCATCTGCAGAAAAGAGTAATTTCTATGGGCTTCCCTGGTGGCGCAGTGGTTGAGAGTCCGCCTGCCAATGCAGAGGACACGGGTTCGTGCCCCGGTCTGGGAAGATCCCACATGCCACAGAGCGGCTGGGCCCGTGAGCCATGGCCGCTGAGCCTGCGCGTCCGGAGCCTGTGCTCCACAACGGGAGAGGACACGACAGTGAGAGGCCCGTGTACCGCAAAAAAAAAAAAAAAAAAAAAAAAAAAAGAGTAATTTCTACATTAATGTATTGTGAAGATTTAAAGGATATAAGTTCAAAGTACATTGAGGGGGATCAACTTGTTTTATTTGAAGGAATTTGGGCCCAGGTTTAAGTTATTAACAGCTGACATCACTTATTTCATGCGTTTGAAAAAGCCTTACTTTTTTTTTTTTTTTTAATTAGTTTCTGCTTTATAACAAAGTGAATCAGTCATACATATACATCTGTTCCCACATCCCTTCCCTCATGCATCTCCCTCCCTCCCACCCTCCCCATCCCACCCCTCCAGGCGGTCACAAAGCACCGAGCTGATCTCCCTGTGCTCTGCGGCTGCTTCCCACTATCTATCTACCTTACGTTTGGTAGTGTATATATGTCCATGCCTCTCTTTCCCTTTGTCACAGCTTACCCTTCCCCTTCCCCATATCCTCAAGTCCATTCTCAAGTAGGTCTGTGTCTTTATTCCCGTTTTACCCCTAGGTTCTTCATGACATTTTTTTTTTTTTTTAATTCCATATATATGTGTTAGCATACGGTATTTGTCTTTCTCTTTCTGACTTACTTCACTCTGTATGACAGACTCCAGGTCTATCCACCTCATTACAAATAGCTCAGTTTCGTTTCTTTTTATGGCTGAGTAATATTCCATTGTATATATGTGCCACATCTTCTTTATCCATTCATCCGATGATGGACACTTAGGTTGTTTCCAGCTCCGGGCTATTGTGAATAGAGCTGCAATGAACATTTTGGTACATGTCTCTTTTTGAATTATGGTTTTCTCAGGGTATATGCCTAGTAGTGGGATTGCTGGGTCATATGGTAGTTCTATTTTTAGTTTTTTAAGGAACCTCCATACTGTTCTCCATAGTGGCTGTACCAATTCACATTCCCACCAGCAGTGCAAGAGTGTTCCCTTTTCTCCACACCCTCTCCAGCATTTATTGTTTCTAGATTTCTTGATGATGGCCATTCTGACTGGTGTGAGATGATATCTCATTGTAGTTTTGATTTGCATTTCTCTAATGATTAATGATGTTGAGCATTCTTTCATGTGTTTGTTGGCAGTCTGTATATCTTCTTTGGAGAAATGCCTATTTAAGTCTTCCGCCCATTTTTGGATTGGGTTGTTTGTTTTTTTGCTATTGAGCTGCATGAGCTGTTTATAAATTTTGGAGACTAATCCTTTGTCAGTTGCTTCATTTGCAAATATTTTCTCCCATTCTGAGGGTTGTCTTTTGGTCTTGTTTATGGTTTCCTTTGCTGTGCAAAAGCTTTGAAGTTTCATTAGGTCCCATTTGTCTATCTTTGTTTTTATTTCCATTTCTCTAGGAGGTGGGTCCAAAAGGATCTTGCTGTGATTTATGTCATAGAGTGTTCTACCTATGTTTTCCTCTAGGAGTTTGATAGTTTCTGGCCTTACATTTAGGTCTTTAATCCATTTTGAGCTTATTTTTGTGTATGGTGTTAGGGAATGATCTAATCTCATACTTTTACATGTCCCTGTCCAGTTTTCCCAGCACCACTTATTGAAGAGGCTGTCCTTTCTCCACTGTACATTCCTGCCTCCTTTATCAAAGATAAGTTGGCCATATGTGCGTGGGTTTATCTCTGGGCTTTCTATCCTGATCCACTGATCTATCTTTCTGTTTTTATGCCAGTACCACACTGTCTTAATTACTGTAGCTTTGTAATATAGTCTGAAGTCAGGCAGCCTGATTCCTCCAGCTCCGTTTTTCGTTCTCAAGATTGCTTTGGCTATTCGGGGTCTTTTGTTTTTCCAAACAAATTTTGAAATTTTTTGTTCTACTTCTGTGAAAAATGCCAGTGGTAGTTTGATAGGGATTGCATTGAATCTGTAGATTGCTTTGGGTAGTAGAGTCATTTTCACAATATTGATTCTTCCAATCCAGGAGCATGGTATATCTCTCCATCTATTTATATCATCTTTAATTTCTTTCATCAGTGTCTTATAATTTTCTGCATACAGGTCTTTTGTCTCCTTAGGTAGGTTTATTCCTAGATATTTTATTCTTTTTGTTGCAATGGTAAATGGGAGTGTTTTCTTGATTTCATTTTCAGATTTTTCATCATTAGTGTACAGGAATGCCAGAGATTTCTGTGCATTAATTTTGTATCCTGCTACTTTACCAAATTCATTGATTAGCTCTAGTAGTTTTTCGGTAGCATCTTTAGGATTCTCTATGTATAGTATCATGTCATCTGCAAACAGTGACAGCTTTACTTCTTCTTTTCCAATTTGGATTCCTTTTATTTCCTTTTCTTCTCTGATTGCTGTGGCTAAAACTTCCAAAACTATGTTGAATAAGAGTGGTGAGAGTGGGCAGCCTTGTCTTGTTCCTGATCTTAGTGGAAATGGTTTCAGTTTTTCACCATTGAGGACAATGTTGGCTGTGGGTTTGTCATATATGGCCTTTATTATGTTGAGGAAAGTTCCCTCTATGCCTACTTTCTGCAGGGTTTTTATCATAAATGGGTGTTGAATTTTGTCGAAAGCTTTCTCTGCATCTATTGAGGTGATCATATGGTTTTTCTCCTTCAACTTGTTAATATGGTGTATCACATTGATTGATTTGCGTATATTGAAGAATCCTTGCATTCCTGGAATAAACCCCACTTGATCATGGTGTATGATCCTTTTAATGTGCTGTTGGATTCTGTTTGCTAGTATTTTGTTGAGGATTTTTGCATCTATGTTCATCAGTGATATTGGCCTGTAGTTTTCTTTCTTTGTGACATCCTTGTCTGGTTTTGGTATCAAGGTGATGGTGGCCTCGTAGAATGAGTTTGGGAGTGTTCCTTCCTCTGATATTGTTTGGAAGAGTTTGAGAAGGATGGGTGTTAGCTCTTCTCTAAATGTTTGATAGAATTCGCCTGTGAAGCCATCTGGTCCTGGGCTTTTGTTTGATGGAAGATTTTTAATCACAGTTTCAATTTCAGTGCTTGTGATTGGTCTATTCATATTTTCTATTTCTTCCTGAGTCAGTCTTGGTAGGTTGTGCATTTCTAAGAATTTGTCCATTTCTTCCAGGTTGTCCATTTTATTGGCATAGAGTTGCTTATAGTAATCTCTCATGATCTTTTGTATTTCTGCAGTGTCAGTTGTTACTTCTCCTTTTTCATTTCTAATTCTACTGATTTGAGTCTTCTCCCTTCTTTTCTTGATGAGTCTGGCTAATGGTTTGTCAATTTTGTTTATCTTCTCAAAGAACCAGCTTTTAGTTTGGTTGATCTTTGCTATCGTTTCTTTCATTTCTTTTTCATTTATTTCTGATCTGATCTTTATGATTTCTTTCCTTCTGCTAACTTTGGGGGTTTTTTGTTCTTCTTTCTCTAATTGCTTTAGGTGCAGGGTCAGGTTGTTTACTCGAAATGTTTCCTGTTTCTTAAGGTGGGATTGTATTGCTATAAACTTCCCCCTTAGAACTGCTTTTGCTGCGTCCCATAGGTTTTGGGTCGTCGTGTCTCCATTGTCATTTGTTTCTAGGTATTTCTTAATTTCCTCTTTGATTTCTTCAGTGATCACTTCGTTATTGAGTAGTGTATTGTTTAGCCTCCATGTGTTTGTATTTTTTACAGATCTTTTCCTGTAATTGATGTCTAGTCTCATAGCATTGTGGTCGGAAAAGATACTTGATACAATTTCAATTTTCTTAAATTTACCAAGGCTTGATTTGTGACCCAAGATATGATCTATCCTGGAGAATGTTCCATGAGCACTTGAGAAAAATGTGTATTCTGTTGTTTTTGGGTGGAATGTCCTATAAATATCAATTAAGTCCATCTTGTTTAATGTATCATTTAAAGCTTGTGTTTCCTTATTTATTTTCATTTTGGATGATCTGTCCATTGGTGAAAGTGGGGTGTTAAAGTCCCCTACTATGATTGTGTTACTGTCGATTTCCCCTTTTATGGCTGTTAGTATTTGCCTTATGTATTGAGGTGCTCCTACGTTGGGTGCATAAATATTTACAATTGTTATATCTTCTTCTTGGATCGATCCCTTTATCGTTATGTAGTGTCCTTCTTTGTCTCTTCTAATAGTCTTTATTTTAAAGTCTATTTTGTCTGATATAAGAATTGCTACTCCAGCTTTCTTTTGATTTCCATTTGCATGGAATATCTGAAAAAGCCTTACTTTTGTAGAGCCACTTTATAGTGCAAAGTGCTTAAGCTCTGGAAATTTGCTCTAGATTTCTTAACTAACTAGGGAGTTTGTAAAACTGAAAGAAATAATTGAGAATGCCTCCCTAAACTAAAGAAAGTCTGTTTCATCTGGAGTATGGCACCTCCTGCAAAAAGCTTTGTATGCACTCTATACAGTGCAAAAATGTTTCAAAAATACAGTCCACCCTTAATCATCAGGACGTTTCGGTGTTTGTGAATAACAGTGATAAAGGTGCAGTGGAGGCTGAAGCTGGTCCCACCTTCCCAGCTTGGATTGATTGCCAACCCTTTAGGGTTTCCGTGGGTTGAGAGCCCAGGAGAGAGGGAAGGAGAGAGAGAGCAGCTGAGATGATGTAGCAGTCACGGCTGACGATAATGGTAATGAGAGCCACGAAAGCGATAGCTAACATACTGAGCACTTTCTCTCTGCTTTTCCTTGTGGGATCTCCCTCTCTCCCTTCTGGCTTGTGAAGAAAAGGTTTAATTCTGTGCCATATCAGAGAGGTCAGGAGGTTACATAAATTTCCCAGAGTTGCTCAGCTTGATTGGTAACAGAAGTGGGATTTGAACCCAGATCCTTCTGACTTCAAAACCTGAGCTCTTGGACTCTACAGCTTTATATATCTTTCCCACCATCCTCCATTGTAGCAACCAACTGAAGCCAGTGAAGAAAAGTCTTCCCTCCATTAGCTTTCCCTTCACGGACAATGAGCAGATTCTGTGCTTCTTTATTCCCTCCATGTTCCCCATTCATTAATCAGAACAGGTAGAAATGACTACTGTGTGCAAAGTGATACAGTTGGTATTGGCTTAATTTTGTCCAGAGAAGGAGAAGCAGTGGAAGAGAATGACCCCAGAATTCATTCACAACCTCAAAGGCAAAGAGATGTTACAAAAATGTACAAATGGTTTTTATGTTTATTTTTTAAATTACAAATGTAATAGATGTTCACTGAAGAAAATGGGAACAACAAAGAAAAGCACAAAGAAGGAAATAAAATTCTCCTACTAGCCTTCCCTGAGAGACAAACTCTGTTAACATTTTGGTATGTTTGCTGAAAAAGAATTTTTTTTCTTATTTATAGGTAAAAATACAAATTCTAGTTTATATAAAACACTGGGGGCTTACCTGGTGGCGCAGTGGTTGAGAGTCTGCCTGCCGATGCAGGGGACACGGGTTCGTGCCCCGGTCCAGGAACATCCCACATGCCGCGGAGCGGCTGGGCCCGTGAGCCATGGCCGCTGAGCCTGCACGTCCGGAGCCTGTGCTCCGCAACGGGAGAGGCCACAACAGTGAGAGGCCCGCGTACCGCGATTTCTTCTATGTGAAAAGAAAAAAATAATCATCCTATTGTTTTTAGATGTCATTTAATCAAGTAGTTTGTGACTGGCGGCTGAAAGCGTTCTGATTTCCCGCCTAACAGATCCAACCACTATTACCTCAGTTCATGCTCCTCAACAAGTTGGTTCATTCATGGCTGCTCTAGGCACTGGTGGGGGGTGGGGGTATAAAACAGTAAACACGGCAAGTGCTGCTCCTGTGGTCCTGGAGCTGACGATCACATAAACTGAGGAAAACAATACAGAAATTAAAAGTATTAGCAACTTGCCATGGATGGTGATAGGTGCTGGGACCTAGCATCACACAGGTGGATAACAGTGCCTGGGGAGAGTCTCTGTGAGGAGAAAATATTTGTGTTAAGACCTGAAGGAGGAGAGGGAACCGGTTGTTGGAAGAGGGGTCCACAGGGAGAGCCGTTTGCATGGCCAACTTAACTCTTCGATGTCTCAGTTTCTTCATCTGTAAGATGAAAATAACAAGAGTACAGAATTTAAAGGTAATATTATGAGGATTTAACGCACTCATCGTGTAAAGTGCTACATGGTGGTTACTTTGGAAGTGTCAGCTGCTGTTGCAGTGGGGCTGAGGCTGGGGCTGGTGAGGCCTACAAATTTCCAGGGGCTTGCAGTTCTCCTTTATGGCGCTCTCTGCCCCTGGTGGCACGAGCTGTCTCTCCTCCTCCCAGTGTCAACCCGTGTCTTGCAATTCAGCCTCTTCCCAGCTTCCACCGAAACAAACAAAATTTTTTAAAAGCCACAAAAACCACAGCAAACAAGTGAACAAGAAACAAAAGCATATTCATAAATGATCAAAACAATTCCGTTCTTACTAAGCATTCCTAAACGTTTTTTTTTTTTTTTTTTTTTTTTAAATATTTATTTATTTATTTATTTATAGCTGTGTTGGGTCTTCGTTTCTGTGCGAGGGCTTTCTCCAGTTGTGGCAAGTGGGGGCCACTCTTCATCGCGGTGCGCGGGGCCTCTCACTATCGCGGCCTCTCTTGTTGCGGAGCACAGGCTCCAGACACGCAGGCTCAGTAATTGTGGCTCACGGGCCTACTTGCTCCGCGGCATGTGGGGTCTTCCCAGACCAGGGCTCGAACCCGTGTCCCCTGCATTGGCAGGCAGATTCTCAACCACTGCGCCACCTGAAGGGAAGCCCCCTAAACGTTTTAAGTCCACTTTACTGAAGACTTGTAGAGGTCGCGAGGAGGAGGAGTCACATTAGCATATGCACATTTCCAGCATCCTGTGGGTTTCCCCTTCCCTTTCTTTTCTGTATCCCTCTCTCTGGAGTTTCTTTCCTCATCTGACACATAGATGTTAAGCTTATCTTTTGTTGCTTGAGCGTGTCAGAAAGGCTCCTTCTTCGCACCGAGAGCATGTCAGAGTACTTTACCCAAACAGATGTGGTGCTGTTTCTAAGAAATCTGGTTTTGTTAGGCTGGGTTTTGTTAAGCTGCAGTAACAAACATCTCCATAATCTCCGTGGCTTAAAACAAGAAAGGTTGATTTCTTGCCCATACCAAGTTTTTTGTAGGTTTGGGTGACTTTTTAGGGCAGCCATCCTGCATGTGATGGCTCAGATTGCACTTTTTATCTACATGTGCTGTCAAAAGTGAAGAGTGAGGAGTAGTGTTGAGCACTGGCAATTTCATACTTCCACCTGGTCTCTTCTGCTCATAGTTCATTGGCCAGAGCGAGTTATACGGCTACACTTAAGTACAAGTGGCAGAGAAGTTACAAACTTTCCTTGTGCCCCAAAAGAGAGGGAAACAGGATGCTAGCAAAACATGTGAATAGTGAAAAATTGATCTTGACCTCATTACATTGACACAAGGTGAGGTACTGGTAGAGCCAGGATGAGAATCTAGAACTCTGGCCCTCGAGTCCAGGACCCTTCCCTCTGGAGGTGGCACTACTATAAGGACAACTAAATGCCTATTAAGAGCTTGAGGTCTGAAGCAAGACTGAAATCAACACCACCCACACTACACATCTGTTAGGAGGATTGAAATGGAAGTAGTCTTGTCTAGGCTTCAGAGGCGACATTAGGCCTCTAACTGATTCGTGACCTTGCCTGGACTATGTGCCTGCTTGTGAGGTGCTGCCAGCAAGACTGGCAGCACTTAAGATGACGAAGGAAGTGGACTGTGGAATTTCTTGAGCCTCAGGGACCTGGCCAGTTCCCGGGATCTAGAAATTCTTATGATATACAAAATGAGATACATAGCAATGTTGAAGAAACCCAGAGCTGCATATTTGCACACAAACGGATGATATCAGTTTGCAGCCTGGTATTATAAGCGGGACTCCCCTAAACTGCAATTTGAAGTCTCACCTGCAGAGTGTATGCACTGCCCAGGACCTTTCCCAATCGGGACTCCAGATTGCTGTTTTCGGAACTTCCCAGCGCTGTTTAAGTCTGGCTGTAGGTGTCGGCCCAATCTGAGGGTGTACATGCTTTTACTTTTCTTTCCCTTTTCATTTCTATTTCTTTCTTTTTAATGATTTTCTATTAAAGTTAAGTTGAAATTGTCTACTTGTGTGATGAGTGGTGTCTTTTTGTTAACGAGTCCTTCGAACCTGTAATGAAAGTAAAACTTTCAGCAAAACAGCATCGTGGTAACAAATGGAGAAGCTCCCACTTCTTTCACGTGTGTTTTCATTTCATAAACTGGACACAATAAAGATAGAATTACTTTGGGTTCCTTTTTGGGAGGCATGTCATTTGCATTGAACTGAATGTTCTTAGAATACATTAAAATGTTTACATACTAGGTAAAACATCAAAGCACAATATGTCTTCACTGCAAGAGAATCAATACAAATTTAGCTTTTGTGATAAATATATCACCGACTCACTTTCAGGTAAATCGTTGGACAAATGCAATCGTTCAGATCAGGCCTGGTGTAGGGTAGGGGCTCATTAAATCTTTGCTGAATGAGTGAATGAATAAACACTACTCTTCAGCCAGACCTATTGCACTTATTTATTCAACCAAAAAATATTGAAAGCCAATGTGATACATGGTGCCTTCGTGGCTCCTGATGATCCATCCCTTCCAGGGTTCATGATCACAGTATTCATACCCTTGCACTTTAACCCTGGGCTTCCTCAGGTGACTTGCTTTGCCCAGTGGAACATCAACAAGCATGACGCAGGCAGAGGCTTGATAAGCACTTGTGTGCTGGTACTTGTGCCACCACCACGTGGGGGAGGTTGGTCTGGTCTCCTTGAGGATGGAGACCCCCGGGAGACTGAGGCTCAGTGTTCCCAGCCGTCTCAGCTGAGCTCCTCTTCCAGCTATCCCTTCAGCTGAATGTGGCTGCCCGAGTGAGATGGGAGAAACCAGCACAAACGGCATTATTGTGAGATATGAAAAATTGTTGTCAGGCCAGGGGTCATCCAACTTTTTCTGGAAAAGGCCAGATAGTAAATATTTTAGGTTTCTTGGGTCATACAGTTTCTATCACAATGACTCAATTCTGCCATTATCATGTGAAAACGGCCATAGATGACATAGAAACGAATAGGTGTGGCTGCCTTCCAAACAAACTTTATTTTCAGAAACAGGTGGCGAGCTGAATTGGTACACGCGCTGAGGTTTCCTGGCCCTGGTTTAGGCTACTCAGTTTTGGGGACAGTTTGTTTTGTTGCAGTAAATAATGGAAACGACCTGCCATTGTCTCTTCCAAGTTCCAGGTGTCTTCATTCCCGAGAACATTCCACCGTGTGACTTCATTCCCGATGGCTCCCTGAGGTGGAATGCCCTCCTTTCTCAGACCTGGCCCTAGGAAAGTTAGAAAGTCATCAGTGTGTGTTTTTAGCTTCTCATCGAAAGGTTCTAGAAGGGCCAGAAAGAAATGGTTGTGGAAGTGCTCCTTTCCCTGGGAGTGAAGGGTGCCTACTCCTAAGTTTCAGGTGAGTGGGGACCACCCTCTCCTCCTGCCCTGGGACCCTGAGGCTCCGTGGAGTCTGAGCAGGATGACTTCACACTGTGTAAGGGGCAGTGAAGGTGGTAAAATGGAAGACTCCTAGCCTGATAGTCTTATTATATCACTAGAAAGGCTCAGCTGTCCCCATACAACAGTGGCTTCTGACCGACCTATCCACATATTATTGCCCAGAAGTCTCAGATTTCCTAGGATTTCTACCAGAATTCCTAGAACTCTTAAGTAATGGTCTTCAAAAATCAGAATGATTGCATAAGGGACTTCCCTGGTGGCGCAGTGGTTAAGAATCCGCCTACCAATGCAGGTGGCCTGGGTTTGATCCCTGGTCCGGGAAGATCTCACGTGCCACGGAGCAACTAAGCCCGTGCGCTACAACTACTGAGCCTGCAAGCCACAACTACTGAGCCCACGTGCCACAACTACTGAAGCCTGCGTGCCTAAAGCCTGTGCTCTGCAACTAGAGAAAGCCTGCATGCAGCAATGCAGACCCAACACAGCCAAAAATAAATAAATAAATAAATTTATAGATAAGAAAAAAAGAATGATTGCATAATCATCAAGGAAACAGAGAGCCCTGCCCTGTTACCTGGTGGGGAAGGGTGCCGATTCTGGAATCAAGCTGCCGAGAAACAAATCCTGCCTCCCATCCACTCCCATCTATTTGGATGATACCCTTGGGCAAATCACTTAATACTCTAAGCCCAAGTTTCCTCAATTATAAAATGGTGATAATAATAGCATTCACCTTTATGATTTTTGTGACAATTGAATGACAAACCATGTAAAGTATCACAGTGCCTGGCACATACTAAATATACAGCAAATTGTTACTATTATTAACTCACTGTCAGTCAATTCTGTAGTTTCTTAATTCCTTCGATTTTTATAGATTATTTATGTTTTTACATAAAATGTTCTCACTTCTATATCTCATTGATTTGCCTAAAAAATATATAGCACAGTAATAATGTCAATTTAAAGGGGAGGAAACTGAGATTGAGGTGTTAGGTTTTTTGGTTTGTTTTTGTCCCAGTTATCTTTATTCTTGCCCAGTGAAGCTGGTAAGAGACAAGTATACTTGTTCCAGTTTACAGATGGGGAAGAAAGAGGCAGGGAGTTGGGGGACTGTAAGAAAGAACTAACATTGAAGTGTCATGGGGCAATTCCGCAGGAAGCAGCCTCTGAGAAGATTTGCATGAAGCAAGTTCATTGGGAAGTGCTTTCTGAATGGCAGCTGTGGGGAAGTGTAGGCAGCAGAAATGGGCAGAGAGGGAAGTTGGGATGTGATTCAGCGGCCTCAGTCATCCCACAGGGAGTTGTGAAGCTGGAATAACCCTGCAGAGTTGACCCAAATGAGGCGAATGGTTTGGACCTTTTAAAGGTCAGTTTAACCCACAAACTGACCATTCGTTGGGTGTGGACCACCCTGGTAAGGGATGTGACCTTGGTCAAGGCTGCTGTCTTCAGTCTAGAACAATGTCCAGAGGGAGACTCAGCTGTGAGCTCTCAGTTATCACCACTCAGTGCTGATGGTTTTGGGGGGATCTGGGTGGCACCCCAGAGCATCCACAACATACAGCTTCTACTGTGGACCAGGCACTGTGCGATGAGCTTTCACGTACATCTTGCCATTCAAACCTGACAGCAAACCGGCAGAATAACTAATGAAGAAAGCTATGATATGTTTAGTGGTTTCTCTATGCCAGGTGGTTTACAAACGTTCATTCATGCCATTTACTTAACAACTCCTCAAGGTTGGAGTTATTTGTTGCATCTGGTGGAAGAGAAATCAGGAGTTCAGAAAAGCCAAATTGGTGCTCAAGACATGAAGCCAGCTCTTTCACATGGGAGCTTGCGCTCCTCCCACACTGGGCAGTACAGGCAAATTTTACTGATGGAGCAGTTGCGGTTTAATGAAGTTAAATGACTTCCATGAAGTTCAGAGCTAGTGGAGGGCAGAGCTGGGGCTTGAACTCAGGTGTGAGACGATCTTTCCCAGGCACCAAGTTGTACACTGGGAGAGATGAGAAAGACCATGACGTGGTGGGGAAAAAAACAGCTCAGATGAAGCTTAACTTCTCGGAGCTCCATTAACTTCGTCCCTAATGCTTCAAGGGCCTTCGAGACATTTCCTGATAGTAGCAGTTTATGGGTTTTGAGCATTTTCCTAGGGCTGGCCGAGAAGTCTTTAGAAAACTATACCTGTCTGTTTTGCTTTTTTCCTCCTCTCTTACTCCTATATCAGCCTCTAGAGCCTGGACATGAAGAAGTGGGCAGGAAGAGGCTAGAAGATCTTCTTTCTTGGGAATATTAAATTAGAAATGAAGTCTTGTGCCTTTGGCTGTGCTGTTTGCTGTACTTGGCCTTCAGTTGGAGGCCACTAGATGGCGCTCACCCTCCATTCCTGAAACTTCTGTCTGCCAGGGGCTTATCTTCCTCCCTTCCCTCTGCACTTTAGTAACCCTATTGATAGCTAACAGTGTTATTCACGTGCTCAATGCACAGCGAGGCCAAACAGACCGACATGTCGGAGTCTGGAGCAGAGAAAGGACCATACAAGGAGAGCAGGTGGCTCATGCTCAAAAGACACAAACTCTCCAATGGGTTTCAGGGAAGAAGATTTTATAGGCAAAACTTACGGGGAGGGCTGCAGGGCTTGTAACCCTCCTCTGATAGGCTGATGGTGAGGTAACAGGGTGGTGCTCCAGGAATTTCCATGTTAGCCTTCTGGTTCCAACCAGCCTGAGGTCTGGGTGCTTGTGCTCAGCCTGAACTTAGCATCCTCCATCCGGGTGGGGGGCCTTAGTTCCTGTGGAAGAACTCAGAGATAAGTATCAAAATGTTAGATACAACCCTGGAGGAGGAAGCAGGCCCAGGCCCCTGTAACTGTTTGAATCTGCCCTTTGGAACTCAGGGAAGGTCTAGGAGACTGAAAGCCTTTTTCCTGCAAACAAGAAACCAGGAACCTGGAAAGGCTTTTATGCCCTGGAGTTCCCCACAGGATCCTGCCTGGTTTTAACTGTTATTGAGAAGTTACTCTGTGCCTAGCAAGTTACTATGCTAAGCGCTTTACAGAAATTGTCTCATTTAATCCTTACTAGGACTCTAAGGTAGGTGTTTTTATCCTTAAGTTACAAATGAGGATACATAACTTGCCCAAGAAACAAAGCTAGTGCTGGCTGGGTCAAGGCAGGATTTAAACTAGGTCAGCTGACTTAGACCTTTGACCTTGTCGGGGAGGAAAAAAGCTTCCTCTCTCCTTCTTGGTTCTTCTGGATGGCCTAAGAATTAAATTGACATGAGACAGATTAACAGGAGGGAAAATCAAATTTAATTACATACATACAGGAGTTCCATAAGAGTATGGGTCCTAAGAACAAGTTAGTCAATTGAAGCTGGTATGCCATCTGAGGGCAGGAAAGGGGGTAGAGGTTAGGACTGCAAAGGGAAGGAAGGCAATCTACAGGAAAATGAACAAGAGCAAATGTTTGATAAAGAAATGTTTGCTGGGCCACGCAGAGACCATGAGGCAGAGAGGACTTTGATCCAACAGGTCTTGCTAACTTGCCCCCGGATGACCACACCTGGCTCATATTATGCTTTAGTTACCCACGGTGATAGTTCTTTTTCCTGAAACAGGCCCTTTATCTAAATTCTTCCGAACAGTTAAGGGGAGGAGGTAAAAGGGCTTCCTGAGCCTTTGTTTCTTAAAAACTATCAGTCTAAATTAATCCTCAAGCCAAAGAGACACATTTTGGGGAGGCAGGTTTTGTTCCCTTCTCACCTCTACCCATTCTACTGTTTCCCCAGCCATCCCATAATGATGAGGACTGAGTGCTTACTATGGGTTAGACATTGTGGTAAGTGGTTCATAAAGTTTGCTTCATTTGAAATGCATAATGTTCTCACCAAAAAAAAAAAAAAAGATAAATACATGAGGTGATGAATGTGGAGGAATCCACATTTCAATGGTGGGAATCCTTTTGAAACAGGAGGGAAGGGGACAGGGCACAACCTTTAAAAGAATGACACAGCCATAGGACATGACAGAAACTGGTTAGAACCAACTAGGTCCAAGATGGTGGAAGATTAGACTTCCAGTGGACCTTGAGCCTCATTATATGCTCATTGTAATACATTAACATATGCTAAATGTCACACCCACAGGCACCACAACAGTTCTGAGGCTAACCGTCAAAGCTCAAAAAGTGCGCGGGTGGCCCAATCCCTGGAAATCTCCACCCCTTCCTCAAAATAGTTGGAATAATCCTCCCACTGGTTAGCCTATGAAATTACCCAGCCCATAAAAACTAACCATGTCATACTTTGGGACCTCTCACCTTTTGAGATGGCCCACACTGTGTCTGTGGAGTGTGTTTCTCCCAGGGCCGTTCTTACCTTTTGAGACGGACCCCGCATTCTGTCTATGGACTGTGTATCTCTCTAAATAAATCCACTTCTTACCTATCACTTTGTCTCTCCCTGAATTCTTTCTGTGATGGGACATCAAGAACCTGAGCTTCATTAAGTCCTGAGACCAGGTGTGTGATCTCAGTTAAAAGACTGTGGGTTTGGCGCAGTGGTTAAGAATCTGCTTGTCAATGCAAGGGACACGGGTTCAAGCCCTGGCCCAGGAAGATCTCACATGCCTCAGAGCAACTAAGCCTGTGAGCCATAACTACTGAATCTGCGCTCTAGAGCCTGCGTGCCACAACTACTGAAGCCCACGTGCCTAGAGTCCATGCTCCACAACAAGAGAAGCCACCACAATGAGAAGCCCGTGCACTGCAATGAAGAGTAGCCCCTGCTCACCGCAACTAGAGAAAGCCCATGAGCAGCAACAAAGACCCAACGCAGCCAAAAATAAATAAAAATTAAAAACAAACAAAAAGACTATGGGTTCAAGTCCCAAATCTGAGCTATGTGGTTTCACTTTCACACTATATATGTATACAAATCATAGCATGGTACACTTTAAATATCTTACTGTTTCATTTGTCAATTATGCCTATAAAAAAGCAACCTCTTAAGACCCTAGGAGGTAAGTACTATTATTCTCCCTCATTTTAAAAGTGAGAAGATTGAGGGACAGAAAGGCTAAATTATTGCCAAGTTGCAGCTAATAAATAGTGGGAGTCAGACTAGTTGCAGATTTCCTAGGTTATGAATCCCAAGAAGGCTTACCTTCTGAGGGGTGACGAAAAATGAGAATATTGGTCCACTCGGATTCAGTGGGGCCCTAGGATTCAGGAGCCACCTGAAGATTCTCTCTGTCGTCACCTTCTGCCTCTTGGAAGAGAGCTCTTCACAGTGGGCTTACACTCCTGGGAGGCAGCCCAGCCTCTGAGTCAAATCCAGCCTCAACTCCTGGCTCTGTGTGACTTCAACTTCCCTTTGGCATAACTTCTTTCCGCTTCTGCTCCCTCAGCTGTAAAAGTGCAGGTATCACTTCCAGTCCTGAAGTGTGGCTCTGAATCCAGAGTCCAGGCGGGAAAGGGGCTTTCAAGAAATGGTGTCTCCTTCCCCTCCCTCTCAGAGCCCCCATGTGTAAGGCGGCCCAGGAGGAGAATTGGACACGACTTTTCCTAAGTGGGTCAGGGTCAGAGGCCCTTTAAGACTGACACCACCCTTTCTGGAGATGCTGAGAGAAGCAATTCTTTTTTTTTTTTTTTTTTTTTTTTTTGCGGTACGCGGGCCTCTCACTGTTGTGGCCTCTCCCGTTGTGGAGCACAGGCTCTGGACGCGCAGGCTCAGCGGCCATGGCTCACGGGCCCAGCCGCTCCATGGCATGTGGGATCTTCCTGGACCAGGGCATGAACCCACGTCCCCTGCATTGGCAGGCGGACTCTCAACCACTGGGCCACCAGGGAAGCCCGAGAAGCAATTCTTGAATCCATTTATTTGTGGATTTGCTCACTGCCTCTCTCTCCTTCTAGACCAGCATCCTCCAATAGAACTTTCTGCAGTAATGGCAATGTGCTATACCTGCACTGCCCAATGCAGTGGCCAAGAGTCACAAGTGTCTTTTGAGTACTTGGCTTGTGGCTAGTTAAAGTGAGGAAATACATTTTAACTTTTATTTGATTTCAGTTACTTTACATAGAAATAGCCACATGTAGCTAGTGGCTACCTGATTGGACAGCAAAGCTCTAGAGAGTGCAGGGTTCACTGCTGCACTGCCCAGAGGCTGGCATAGCATGTGCCCTTAGAAAATATTGGATAAATATCTTTCAAATGAATGAATGTGGATAATTCACTTTGAATCTTCCTAAACTACACCAGTAGGAAGAAATTCCTGTGCATGTAGGAAGGCTTGGAGTCTGTGATAGCCGGAGGACTGGTGAACACCATTTTCAGGAAAGAGAGAGAAGAAGAGGAGACCATCAGATTTGTAGGCATTGGACTTCCCTGGTGATGCAGTGGTTAAGAATCCGCCTGCCAATGCAGGGGACACAGGATTGAGCCCTGGTCCGGGAAGATCCCACATGCCGCGGAGCAACTAAGCCCATGTGCCACAACTACTGAGCCTGCGTGCCACAACTACTGAAGCCCGAGTGCCTAGAGCCCGTGCTCCACAACAAGAGAAGCCACCACAATGAGAAGGCTGCACACACGAATAGTAGCTCCCGCTCGCTGCAGCTAGAGAAAGCCCGTGTGCTGCAACAAAGACCCAACACAGCCAAAAATAAATAAATAAATAAATTTATTTTAAAAACCCAAGATTTTCAGGCATCCTCTAAAGGAAAGAGTCTGAAACAACAGACCATGGTCTATGTCTGGGGGAAGTTGAGGAACACTTATCTCCTCTCCAGTTTGTTGTATTTTACTTCTCCTTCAGAGATTAGGAATCAAGCCCTGAAAGTGGAAAGGAAACTGTGGGCTTGATGGCAGAGACCCCAAGGAAGGAAGGAAGGAACTGAAGAGACTGTATCGCTCATCACAGCAACCCTGAGGGAAAGAGATCCCAGGAGGTAGACCAGAAGGCAGGAAGACGACAGGGCCTTTGGGCTTGTGCAGGAGGGAAGGGAACAGAGGTGCCACCCTGGGGAGTTAACAGTCTGGAGACTCATCCAACTCAGTTACCATCATAATCCCTACTTTGAAGTTAAAATTGGAGAACCGAGAATACTGACTCTTTATTTTCCTGCCTATGGAGTCTCTCTGGCCTAAGGCTCCAGCTGTTCCTCTCTTTCTCTTACAGGCCTAGTGTAAATTCATCATCATCATCAATATTTAGTGAGCAGGTACTGAGACTCATGGTCTCAGTGGAGTCCATCAGTTAATCCTTCAACAGAGCTCTGAGAGGGATGATCTTAGGTAACATTAGGTAACACTTATTGACCATTTATTATGTGCCAAGCTCTGCTCTGACTATTCAAATGTTCACAACCACCCTACTCCCCATGGGTAGGTGTAATTATCATCATCATCATTCCTCAATTTACAAATTAGGATCCTGTGACCTAGAAGTGTGGAGTACCTTGCCCAAGACTGTAAAGCTAGTAAACAACACAGTTGGGATTCAAACCCCAGGCAACTGGGCTTTAGAAATTACATCATAGGGCTTCCCTGGTGGCGCAGTGGTTGGGAGTCCGCCTGCCGATGCAGGGGACACGGGTTCGTGCCCCGGTCTGGGAAGATCCCACATGCCGCAGAGCGGCTGGGCCCGTGAGCCATGGCCGCTGAGCCTGCGCGTCCAGAGCCTGTGCTCCGCAATGGGAGAGGCCACAACAGTGAGAGGCCCGCGTACCACGAAAAAAAAAAAAAGAAATTACATCATACTGCCAGGTTCTGAGAATTACCTTATATGTATTAACTCTTTTAATCTTCACAGTAAGCCTATGAGATGGACATAATTATTATCATACCCGTTTTATAGGTGAGGAAACTGATGTTTATAGGTGAGGAAACTGATGTTTAACAAAGTTAGGTAGCTTGTCCCAAATTATACAGTTGGTTAGGGCTGGGGCCAGGATTTGAGCGCCACTAGGGTGGATCTACTGGGTTGAATGATACCCCCCCGCTCCACACCCCCATTCAAGTCCTTCCCAGAACCTCAGAATGTAACCTTATTTAGAAATAGAGTTGTTACAGATGTAATTGGTTAAGATGAGGTTACACTGGAGTGGGAGGGGGGCTTAATCCAACGTGACTGGTAATCTTATAAGAAGAGAAGAGACACACAGACACCCGGGGGAGACAGTCATGTGATGATGGAGGCAGACATTGGAGTGATGCATCTATGGGGTTGGCCAAAAATTTCATTCGGGTTTTCCATGCGACTAAAGCCCGAACGAACTTTTTGGCCAGCCCAATACAAACCAAGGAATGCGAAGGATTTCTGGCAAACACTGGAAGCTAGGACAAGGCAAGGAAGTATCCTCCCCTAGAGCCTTCATAGGGAGCATGGCCCTGCTGATGCCTTGATTTCATACTTCTAGCCTCCAGAACTCTGACAGAATAAAGTTCTAAGTCACTCAGTTTGTGGTACTTTGTTACAGCAGCCCTAGAAAACGAGTGCAGTGGGATATACATTCCAGGATGGAGAATGTACGATTCTTGCTGACTAAAGAAGCCTCAACTTTGGAGTGTTTCCAAAAACTAAGGTTAAGGATATAATTTGGTGATGATGGGGGAAGAGGTAAGAGAATAAAAGGGGGATCCTGACTAGCCACTTTAGTGACTGTGCTTTCCCCACACAACCAGGAAGGCAGAGAGCCAGTTGGTCTGTGCCTGCCCTTAGTTAGCTGTTAGGTTCAGACTTTGGAGCAAGTACCTAATGCCTGGTGAACTTAAATTTTTTAACTTCTCTAAGCCTCTGTTTCCTCCTCTGCAGAGGTGTGATAACAGTATTCTTTAACTTGAGAGATGCTATGAGGATTACATGAGATAATACAAATTATGTCCTGGGTACCCATAGTAAGCCCTCAGTGAATTATAGCTGTTATTCTTCCCAGAATTGGCAAAAAGACTGAGGAAAGAGATGGCATCAGGCCTAGATGATTTCTGTTCTGGGATGAACTCAGTGATTGGAGGGCTGAAACTGCAGTCTCTAGGGTCTTTTCTGGTTTTATAATTCCCCTCCTTTTCCTGGTCCTTCTCAGATTTAAGAGCTGGGATCCGTGAAATATTTTACTATAAATACCTTACTTTTCTTTCCTCATCCAGTAGGTGGCGATAAGTCTCCATCATTTTTCTTCATCCAGCATTTACTCTTCAGCCCTGACGCGGGCTGTGTTGTTCCATGGGACCATCGGGAGTGGTGGAAACAATTGAGATTGAGGGGTTCCCTTGGGAAAAATTCAGCACCCCTCAGGGCACAAATAGGCATTCATTTCCAGGGTGACTTCTTTAGAGCCCTTCTGATAGTGTTTATCCCCAACACAGTAAGCACAGATATTAAATTTATAACAAAAGACCTTCTATTTTGTTCCCAGAACGAGGATACATTATCTCCCTAAATTCCAGAACGGATGCAGTCCTAAGGGTCAAGATGTGAACCCCATCTGACTGGTATATCTCATGTCTCAGTGCATTTTGGACTCACAGTGTGGGCATCAGTTGGGAGCTTCTTAGAAATGCAGAATGTCAGGCTTCATCCCAGACCCGTTGAATCAGATTCTGCAGTTTAACCAGCAACCCAGGTGACACATACACTCCTTAAAGTTTGAGAAGTTCTGGCCTATAGGATCTCAGAAGGGAACGATTCCTCCTGCCAGCCCCATAATTAGTTCTATTTAACTCAGTGGAGAATGATAATCTCTCATCGTTATCGTGTGTCATATTTACAAAGAGCGTTATTATTCCTAGAGTATATTTATACACATATATTGTCCTGTTTGATTGCTTTACTTTTGCAGCAATACTTTAGCTCGATCCCACTGATAGCTGAGGAAAGGAGGCTCAGAGGTGCAAGGATACCCAGGAGCAGAAATGAGAAGTGAGCTCAGGTTTTCCAAAGTCCATAGTGATTGGATTTCAAAGCAGTAATAGAAATAATAGCTCACCTTTAGCGCTCACCATGTACCAGGCTGTATGCTAAATGCTAAGTGTATTATTTCATATAATCCTCCTGGCAATTCTAAGGAGAAGGTACTATTATTATCACCATTTCACGAATGAAAAAACTGAAGAGTAGAGAGGTCAATACACTGGCTCAAGGCCACACAGCTGCTAAAGAAAGAACTGATTTAGAAGCCAGTATGACTCCAAGCCCCAAAGCTTAAACACGCAGTTTATAATCTCCCTGAGGGTTCTATGAATTCCTTGTATATATGTCATTTTGAAACACTTGCCTATGATTATAATGTACATTTGAGTAAATCATTATTTTGAGCTTAAAATTAATAACTATACCAGAACAGTTTCTTCCCCAATATTTAGTACCTTCTTTCAGTACCTATATTAGTTTCCTAGGGCAGCCGTAACAAAGTACCATGAACTGGATGGCTTAAAACAACAGAGATGTATTCTCTCCCAGTTCTGGGGGCTAGAAGTATGCAATTAAGACATCTGCAGCGCCATGCTCCCTATGAAATCTGTAGGGGAGGATCCTTCCTCACTTCTTCCTAGCCTCTGGTGGTTTGCCGGTAGTCCTTGGAGCTCTGTGGCTTGCTGCAGCATAACCCTAATCTCTGCCTCTGTCTTCACATGGCGTTCTTTCCTCATGTGTCTTCTTTTAAGGACATCAGTCATGTTGGATTAAGAAAACTTCCTACTCTACAATGACCTCATTTTAACTCATTATATCTATAATGATCCTATACCAAAAGTCTACAGAGACCCTATACCAAAGTAAGGTCACTTTTTGAGGTACTGGGGGTTAGGACTTCAAAATCTTTTTTGGAGGGGACACAATTCAACCTATAACAGTACCTCATAAAGTAGAACAGTGGCCAGGTGTGTGGGTTCCAGAACCAGAGTGCCAGTGTTCATAACCTGGCTCTGTCACATAAGCTGGGTGATTAAGAGTATGAGAGTAAGTTACTTAGACTATCTGAGCTTTGTTTTTCCACCTCTGTAAATCAGGAGAATCTCATGGGATTGTCATGAATTAATACACCTAAAGCACCTGCCTAGAAAAGTGTTGTAGTATAAACCATTGGTGTCCCTCCCAGATCCTTTACTAGGTTGTGCACCCATTCTGATCCATGGCTAACAACTCCAACCTGTGAACTTCTGTGGAGAATTATCTTTGGCTGACAGGAACCACCTTGTTGGAGATGCCTGGGAGGTTGACCTCTCTCCCTTCCCCCCTTCCCAGTTTACTGACCAAGCCTAGGCTTCATCTGAGACCACATCCTTGCTCAGCTTTTTCCTATTGCCTCACTCCCATACAGGTCCTTCCTGAGCACATGGCCTCAACAAGTCACATGCATCTGGGTCCCTGCCTCAGGCTCTGCTTCTAGGGAACCCAACTTGACCCAAGTACCCAGGATGAAAGCATTAGATTGATGTTTTTATTATCATTTTCAAGGAGCCAGGACTTCACCTCCCAGCCTTCCTGCCTTTTCCACGATTTCGTACTGCGATTATGTCTTATTTTTCCTGCCATTTATCTTGTAATGCCAAGGATGGCAAAACTTTCCACACACACTGACTGATTTCTGGGCTGAGATCATCCCAGCTACATGCAGGGGAGGCTGCTTCTTCACGGCTCCTGGCCACCTCTGAGAGTGCAGTGCTTCTCTTCACTTTATCTCAATGCTGGATTGCTACAGGCTCTTCTTTACTTCACTATGACAGCCTATTCCTTAGTGCTCACTCCTCCGACATGTGTATAGAGAACAAAGTCTGCTTTGTAGTGGGATCAGGATTAGTAACTCTTGTTGGTTCAGGCTAACACAGTTCTACCTGTCTGTCCCCAGGTTGGCTGGGTACATGTTAGCCCTGCCCACATTATCATCATCATTACAATCACAACTACCACTTAGAGAATGACTGTGCCAGTCAGGATATAGTATACAGTAAGTCCCCTACATACGGACATTCAAGTTGCAAACTTTCAAAGATGTGAATGTGGAGCTTACTAATCAAGACCTGATGGAATTGGTGGCCCAGAGAAAGGACAAAGAGAGACAAGAGGAAGAAGAAGTAACTGAAGAACTGAAAAGATTCACAGCACAGGAAATAGCAAGGGGATTTTTCTTTATTTGAGGAGGCACTGATAGTTGTTGAGGCACAGGACCCGAACGTAGAATGGTACATGAAGGTTGCAGCTGCTGTTCAGAATGCAATCCGGTGCTACCGTGTCATCTATGATGAGAAAAAAAGAGCTACTACCCAGCTATCACTGGATCGTTTTTTCAAGATGGTAGAACTGAATCCAGCAAGGAACCAGCACCTGTGTCATCAATGTCAGGCGTGAGTGAAATTGCAGCTTGCCCTCCGCCTCCTATGGCTGATGATCCTTCAGCTCTACCATCTCCCACCCCCTCTCCTTCCTCCAGTCAGTAACTCTTCTTGCCTGTTCACTTGATGCCAGCCCCTGTATGTCAACTGTTGTACTGGACTACTGTGCTTTTCAAGGTACTGTACTATAAGATTAACAATGTTTTCTTTATGTTTTGTGTTTGATTTTTATGTATTATTTGTGTGAAAAGTATTATAAACCTATTACAGTACAGTACTATATAGCCAATTGTGTTAGTTGGGTACCTAGGCTAACTTTGTTGGACTCACGAACAAATTGGACTTACATACGCACTCTTGGAACGGAACTCTTCGTATGTAGGGGACTTACTTGTGTATCACAATAACATGGATACTAGTTCTAACCTTCAAAATCTCTTTGGAGAGTGACATCTCGTTTTATTAATGAGCAGAAGGTCAGAGAAGTTAGGTCGCTTACCTGTGGTCACGCAACGGTTGATTCAGACTTTGAAGCACAATCACGTGGGGGAACCAAGTGCAACTCTCAAGTTCCTTGTTGAAACTACTCTCTCTATAAGCACTCAAGCCACGAACCTGCTGCTTTTGTCTCTGTGAATTGCACCTTTTTTTTTGTTTCTTTTTTAATTCAGATATAGTTGAATTGCACTTTTAATAGCTGGTGTCCTAGTCCCTTTCCAGCAAGGTGAATTGATATTTTAACTCCTTGGATCTTTCTTTTCCTTTCCTCTCCAGCCTTATCTTGGAGTTTCCTCCAATCTTTTTACTTCTACCTGCCATCTGAAGCTTCTTTAAGCTTATGCACCACCACCGCTGCTCCCTGTCCCATTCCTCAAGCCCCAGGAAAATTCACACATATTATTTACCCATTTCCTTTGTCCCCAAGATTTCAGTTTCTCTAGCATTCCACTTATGTCACTCAAGTTCTATTAATCATAAAATCTGCATTTTCAGACCTACATTTCAGTCAAAGCACATGAAGTTCTTGCTTGTCATAGACATTGAAAAGGGGGTTATAGTGGCCATGTCGTTTATCATAGTTTATTTATAATGATGCCTTGGGAAGGCTTCATTAATTAAGTTCCCAAACAAAGCCTCCTTCCTTCTCCTTCCTGGTAACCCAACCATTCATTAGAATTAGATTATTTTGAAATCACCCCTTGGTAACAACCTGTGGCGGATATCTGAGTTACTTAACAAATTACAGGAATCCTATGAAATCGCACAGGAAATGTTTTGCAAATGAAAATACTCACTAATGAACCCGCCAATTACAACGGTTCCCATCAGACTTCCTTTCCAGATCCGCTCTGGTCTCCTTCCCCTTGTATTATCCAGTGTCTGTGTGGGTGGGTGTCAGGCTCTTGATGTTTTATGAAGGGTGAGTATCTGATAACTGCAAAGCAAACTCAGTGTAAGTCGATTGCAAAGTGAAACTGGAAATACTGTAAAAGGTGTAGGATTTGATGAAGTTAGTGGAATTGAGGTTGGAAGGACATCTGAGTTGCATGTATGCTGTTTGGCAAAACAAGACTGGGAAGAACCCTTAAAAATTAAAGCAGTCGACGAGGATAAGGACATCTGAGCTTCTTCAAGAGACAGTGATTAGAATATCCAGTGCTTAAGAGAGTCCCTTGGGAAAAATGAGGAAGACTTTAAATATTTTTCAAAAATGATTCTATCATTTGCTCTTGCTGTGAAAGTTAAATACGAAATCAAGAATACCCTATTTGGGCTTCCCTGGTGGTGCAGTGGTTGAGAGTCCGCCTACCGATGCAGAGGACACGGGTTTGTGCCCCGGTCTGGGAAGATTCCACATGCCACGGAGTGGCTGGGCCTGTGAGCCATGGCCGCTGGGCCTGCGTGTCTGGAGCCTGTGCTCTGCAGCGGGAGAGGCCACAGCAGTGAGAGGCCCGCGTACCGCAAAAAAAAAAAAAAAAAAAAGAATGCCCTGCTGTGGAGTCATACAATTGTGTGGAAAAATTACACCAGAGGAATCAGCACATGATTTATTCTTGGTTCTGGAATAATAATGACCTATATTTTATCAAATATAAGCAAAAATAAATCAATTTTTATAACTTTCGATTTCAGTTTTTAATACAGAGCCCCCGACAAACCTGTTTTTCAGTATTTACTATGACATTTTGCTCTCCTTTAAGTAGGTCCATTCCCTGGAGTCAGTTACCCTAGGAGATCAAGGGCCGTCTAGGTACCAGAGTCCCTGCCCACAGGGAGCTTATGGTCTAATTGGCAAGGCTTCCCTAACACACTGGGGACAGGGTGGTGATGAGTGAGAGGGTTCCCTTTGCCAGGTTGCAACAACAGTTTAACTGGGGACCGAGGGGGTACAAAAAGGAAGGAGGAAATGTCTTCCACTTCCAGTCAAGATCTGCAGAATCTTTAGCCTTGTCCCGGCCCCACCTGCTGCTGTCAGGGACATGTTGACAAGGCTCTTTTGTCGGCTTCCTGAGGGAGCTCGTGAAAAGCACATTGGGAATTTAGCAGAACACCGGGACTCTCACTGTTCCTGAATGAGACAGAATTAGAAAATGGCTTCAAACTGAAAACTTAATTTTCAATTAGTGTACATTGGGGAAGGAGCGGGAGGGATTAAGGGATGGCAGCTTGTTTGGTTAACACACTTTTTAGAAGACATGCTTGTGAGCTATTAGTGGGCTTCCTCTTTCCCTTCCCCCCCCGCCGCTCTCATGCTGCTCCCTCTGTCATTTGGCAGTCCCTGTGGCTGGCCTGCTGCACCTCCGTCCCCGACTGACTCAGATGCAGATGGCAGCAGCAGCAGCCACAGGAAATGGGAGGCGGCCTGTCACCTCTGAGGCTGGCTCGTGTGTGTCATCCTCGCTGTGGACCCTGTGAGGCCACAGGTGAGCTTGTCACTTCTAAAGATGCATGGGCTCCTGATGGCTTTAAAAAACACATTCAGGGGAAAAAAAATTTGTTTTCTCTCTCTCCAACATGTTGGATCCTGGTATGAGGCTCACCATTGGGCAAATCTACTCAGTGTGGCTTCAAACTGTGTGATGTGGGATGAGAGAGAGGGGCTAAAGGTGGGAAGGGTGAAGTCTGCAAGAGTTGGTGTGAAAAAGGTGAGAGGGGGCGTGGGATGAATTGGGAGATTGGGATTGACATATAGACCCTACCATGTATAAACTAGATAACTATAGACACTACTGTGTATAAACTAGACAACTATAGACACTACTGTGTATAAACTAGATAACTATAGACACTACCATGTATAAACTAGATAACCATAGACACTACTATGTATAAACTAGATAACTATAGACACTACTATGTATAAACTAGATAACTAATGAGAACCTGCTGTATAGCACAGGGAACTCCACTCAGTACTCTGTGGTGACCTAAATGGGAAGGAAATCTAAAAAAGAGTGGATATATGTGTATATATATAGCTGAGTCACTTTGCTGTACAGCAGAAACTCACACAACATTGTAAATCAACTATATGCCAATTAAAAAAAAAAAGAGTGGGTAGGAAGTTGGGCGGAGGAGATGGCAGAGGCTGCCCATCAAGGACAGGAGTAGCTTTATCTGTCCTCTGGCGCCTTCCTCCCCATCTTTAGACACAGTTCTCATCCTCTTCTCTCCCTTTCCCACTTTTCCTAATTGGAAGCACTCTTCCAGACTCAGTGTTATGGCACCCACAGCTGGTGCCCCTTGGTTAGCCCTTTCTCTTCCCAACACTTAGCTACCTGTGATGAGTTAGCCGTGGGGTCAGGGTCTCCACAATGCAGCCTCCGTTAACCTGTGAACACGTAGCGCAGTGTGTTTACCAGCACCCTACCTGGAAATCATTAATTCAGCCAGCAGAGCAATAATTTCATTAGGGACTTCCTTCTGTCATTAGGAGGCTAGAGAAAGTGCGCTACAGTGATTAAACATGCCATTTCAGATGTCGCAGGCAAGGCTGTGATCTGCTTGGCAGGCGTCGCTCATCTTTTCATCTTCGTTCCCAGATATTGTGAAGCTGGCTGCAAGTGTTGGAAGCAAGTGGTTCATTTTTATAAGAGACATGGCTGCTGGCTCTGCAGATCTGTCACTAGGGCTTTCCTGACTTCTTCCTCGACCTTGGCTCACATCCTGGCCTCAAGCTCCTGGTGACATCTGCTCCCCACAGATGGGCCTGAACAAATTCCAAGTGCCTTTCCTTAAAGCCCTCTGCCTTGCTGAGTAACCCTAGGCTAATTTCTGCAACCCTCTCTCAAAGGTACCAGCATCCTCAACCACCACAGGTGAAATACGTCCCAAGGTTAAACTCCTCTCCAGAGAGGCGATCACCACACACTGTTTCTTCATTAGTCTTATTTCGCCAGTGAGCTGCTCTTGTTAATCCTCTTTCTCTGTCATCCAAGCTGTAGCCTTCCAGCCAGTTTCCAAGAAGTGCTGGATTCAATTGAAGAAAGGATGAGTGAGAAAATTAGTGCTCAAATGCTAACACAAGCTTCCAGACTAACCAAAGGAGAATGGGAAGAAGTTTTGAAAAACAACTTCTAGACAGACACCTGTGAGTCCTGATACCCCAGAAGCAGTTAACTTAGAGAAATGAAACTGAAAGTTAGGATTTGGGAGCTTGAAGGAGTCTTAGAAGTCTTGTAATCTAATCCTTTTATTTTATAAATGCGGAAACCCTAACTTAAATAGGCTAAAGGGCCTGCCCATGTTACTAGCTAGAGAACGGTGGAGGTAGTTCTCCAGCCCAAGGCCTGACACTCTTCCTGTTTCCTGCTTTATTCACCGAACCACACAGCCTGTCTCTTCTTTCCCTCTGTGAAAGCAACTGAGAAAGTTTTTGGTGAAGGTGTCAAAACTCACCTACATATGATTTTTAAAGATGACATTATGCTTCTCCTCAGGATTTAGGAGCAATCTAAAGAGAGCTCTTTTGGTTGCAAGAGATGGAAATACAACTTGTCAGAAAGGAGAATTGATTAGCCCATGAAATCTAAGGGAGGCTGGCTAATCAAATCCTAGAAATATGGGGAATAGAAAAGACTAGAACAAGGGCTGGAGCATCACTAGTCCTCTCTTTATTTGTCACTGTGTCACCTGCATTCTTTCTCACTAGAAACTGCTTCTTTTTCTTTTGAAGGGAGGGGAAGCATTGCTGCCAGTGGTTCTAAGTTTTATGTCTTACAGCTCCTACCGTTGGAAACAACTTAATCACACAATCTATGGCTCAACCCTTGGAAAGCGCCTGATTGGCTGGGGGTGATAAGAGGAGTCAGGTGGCTTCCCCTGAGCCAATCAATTGCAGCCAGGTGGTAAGGATATCATCATGGCCCTGTTTGAGTCTGGGGCCCAATCCAAGACCAGTCATTACTGGTCTTAGGGTTGTGATCTGTAAGAATGTGGCTACTCCTATATAAACCTCATGGTTAGAGCTTGTATGTGGGGAGGGTGGGCAGGGAGTGACATTCCCACCAGAGAGCAAAAGCTGGGTAGACAAAATGATAGCCATTCCACTGTAAAGCATAAACCTGTCCCCTCTCATTTAATGAATTCTGTTTCACCTTGATGTTCATCTCTATGGAGATTCTGAGATGTCACAATTTAAGACACAAATTTCTGTTTTTTTAGTGTTGCCATCCACCTTTCCAAATATAAGGTAATACAAGTTGGCAAAAATATAAGGCAAACAAAATGCTCGTTGAAAGCATCTCATTGGACTGGTCAAATTTGAAAAGGAGAAGCATAAATTTATACCCTGCTACAGTTTAATTAATCCAATCCTTGAACTTAAAAATTACAAGATATTTTTTACTGATGAGTTTGTTCATTATTTACTGCCGTACTCCCCAGTTCTGGTTATAAGCCCTTCCACTGGTCTATCTTAGAGTACCCTGAGGTCTCAAAATGACATTAACACCTTTATATCACCGGTGGGATTTGGGAAAGCTCTTTTTTTTTCTTTTCATAATGACTCCTAGATTATAGCATTTATCATAAAGTGAATATAAGCTATTGCTGCTATGAAACTATAAATATTCCATTCCTTCTCCAAGTTGGTGGCTTTTGTAGCTTTCCTGATGCAAATGGACATTCTTCTGGTACTAGTGATTATTTTATCCCTTCCATCAGTGAAAGTACAATTAGATCAGCAGTTAATAGAATAAGAATCATGATAACATCAACACTTATTGAGGGCTTCCATTGTGCCAGTTACTCTCAGTTTTATGTGTTTTAACTTACTTGATCCCCATAACAACCCCAGGAGTTTAGTAAAATAAATATTCCTCCCTTGTAGATGGAGATAGTAACCCAGATAGGTTAAAAGTCACTTGCTCAGGGTCCCACAGCTAGAAAGTGTCAGAGTTGGGATTTGAACGTGAGCCATCTGGATTTGTGGTATGTGCATTAAACCTTCATGCAATTCCACCTCTTAAGTGGCTAGACACTATTATGGGACTTAAGGAGTTTGGAAAAACTTGTTCTACTTCCTCAAATACCTGTTGAATAATGACTTTGATTTAATTCAAAGTATTTGTTTTACCATTAAAAATAGAAATAAACCTGGGAACAACATCCTATTAATTTTGATTAATAACTTACCCTAAATTTAACTAACATTTCTTAAGTGCCTACTATGTGCTGTAACTCATTTACCTGCTACATTAGTACCACGAGGTGGGTGGTATAATCTCCATTTTAGTGAGGAAAAGAAGGTTTAGCTAGGTTACATGATTGCCAATGTAACAGGGAAATAAAGTGGGCAAGTCAGGATTTGAATCAGGCCTGCCTCATTCTCAGCATAATGCTTGCTACCATACTTATACATAAAATGAATCTGTCAGATGTTTGCTGCTTGTCACCACAGGTTTAATAGGGAAGGAAGGTGGAAAGTCCATGACACTGGGTCCTTGCAGAGATCAAAGAGGGATCCCTTGAAAAATCTGAGGAGATTGGTGTATGAAGTATGAGAAGGGCAGATGTGAGAGGCTGTCCTAGAAAGTTCCAGTTCCCTCATTTTGCTGCCCAGAGAGAAGGGAAATATTTACTTAGCTAATACTTTTGGAAGGCTCTGGCAACTAGGGTGTTAATATTCTGTGTAGTCACAATTATGCTGTAACTATCAATTATGGGAAAACTCATCATTTTACTGTAATGTAATTACAGTAAACAGCACCAGTCTTGTCACTGCAAAGACTGGGGCAGCCACTAATTATCCGCTGCGTCCAGACACCTCTGCCTGGATCAGAATAATTGGTGTGATGCAGTTTTGCATTTCAGGGTTGGCCCCAGTTTTCCTCAGGAAAGGGTTTCTTCCTTGATCTTCCCTTGTGTGATGCAGTTTTGCATTTCAGGGTTGGCCCCAGTTTTCCTCAGGAAAGGGTTTCTTCCTTGATCTTCCCTTGTGTGTGCAATTCAGCTGAGTTTGTGACCTGGAAGCAGATGAGATGCTAACATCCCCAATCTAGGTGTGACTCAGTATTTCCCTAAACAAGAAAGGATTTGGGAGGAACGTTTCTCTTGGTGAGCACTTCGAGGATCAGAAGTGTCTTTATTTGTCTCTCCTGTCACTGTTTCTCGGGACAGAGAATGAGAATAGACAACAAACGTTGAGGGTCTCTCATATGCCAGGACTGTGCTAAATATTTTATGTATGTTTTGTTATTAATTCCCAAAACAACTCTGTAAAGGAAATATTAAAATCCTCACTTAATAGAAGAGAAAACTATGGATCAGAGAGGTGAAGCAACTTGCCCAAAGCCATAGAAGTAGCAAGTCATAGAGCCCAGGTTCATTCTTTTTCCAAAGCCTGTGCTCTTTCCAGGCCTCCCACTCCTTCCCAGTAGGTGACTAATAAAAATTTATTGAATGAAGTTGGAGGAGACTACACATTTTTGCATGTGAAGAGGATCTTTTACTTTCTAGTCTTTTTCACCAACTTCTTCAGAATTAGATCCCTAGTTTGGTTAATTTCTTAAAAAAAAATTCTTCTTTCCTTCCCACATGATAATCCAATACCAATTCTTTCCAGTATTTGGAGAGTGCCTTCCAGTGGCACGTGTGTGTGTGATGAATACATTTTTTTTAAAAGTCAGTCAGTTGTGAAGTTGATCTGAGTGAATATCCTTAGGGAAGACTCAGGTCTTAGAAGGAAAAACTGAGCTGCTGTGGGGTGCAGAGGCCCAAAAGTATGATAAAGCTCAAAAAGATCTTATTTTCTTCTTTCTTTGATGTTTGGATTTGGCAGTGATCTGATTCAAAAATCAGGGGAGTGCAGCAGATGGTATGATTTATAGTCACATATAAAATGCTTTCCCCAAGTGATTTGGAGGCCCTGGTGGGTTTTTAAGTTATAAGAGCTACGATTATTTGATTGTATTTTATAGACATTTATGTAGTGTTTTGGTCATCCCTGACTGATTTCTTCCCCCCCAAAAAGCAGGAGAGGCAAGAATAGTAGGCACCTCTATTTAAGAGATGGGGAAACTAGAATGGAAAAAACAGATTCACAGACTTCCTTGGTGACGCAGTGGATAAGAATCCGCCTGCCAATGAAGGGGACATGGGTTCAAGCCCTAGTCCGGGAAGATCCCACATGCTGCGGAGCAACTAAGCCCGTGTGCCACAACTACTGAGCCTGTGCTCTAGAGCCTGCAAGCCACAACTACTGAGCCTGCATGCCACAACTACTGAAGCCTGTGCACCTAGAGCCCGTGCTCTGCAACAAGAGAAGCCACGGCAATGAGAAGCCTGCACACCGCAAGAGTAGCCCCCGCTCGCCGCAACTAGAGAAAGCTCGCGTGCAGCAATGAAGGCCTAGCGCAGCTGAAAGAAAGAAAGGAAGATAGAAAGGAAGAAAGAAAGAAAGAGTACCCAAGCTGCTTTAACAAACAAACAAACAAAAGAACAGATTCACCTCGGGAGGCATCAGCACAGGTCACCGCATCGTGAACTGGGGCCCTGAGAGCCCAGCGTGATGGAATTTAGTTCCCTCTCCACAGAAACAGATATTATTACAGTGGAGGTAAGCACCCGGCATGTACCTGCTGCAGGATTGGGAGCTTCTTGCTGACTGATGGGCTTCACCTTTTCAAATGAATTTTCTTTGCTTATATGAAGTCTCCTCAGAGAGGCATTTTATTGGCCTCTGTGGAGTCAGAGAAGTTAGACGTTTCTGTTTGGACCTTAGGATAGTAAGTGAAGTGGCAACAGGACTCCTTAATTAATATCTAGAAGAGGGTATTGTTACTTTGGAAAATCCCTCAAGCAATTTCATGGAGAGGGTAAATTAGGTAAATGAGGATGCTGTGAAGTATCTACCCTTCTACCAGGAGAGGCTGAGGAGGATGGGCTGAGCCGGAGGCTGGAGGAGAGAGCATTTCAGGAAAATCCAAAGCGTAAAGACGACCCCAATGGGAATGTTCTCGGCACTGCTGCGGACCCTGGAATAACCAGACATCTAGATAACAATGTGAAATTTTCAGAGTTAACAAAATGTCCTCTATATTTTGATCTTAATTCAAAAATTCTTATCTACTTTTTATTCTAACAATAATCAATGCTTATGATAAAATTCAAACAGTCACAGGGGATATAAAATAAAAGTGGGGGCTTCCCTGGTGGCGCAGTGGTTGAGAGTCCGCCTGCCGATGCAGGGGACACGGGTTTGTGCCCCGGTCCGGGAAGATCCCACATGCCGCGGAGCGGCTGGGCCCGTGAGCCATGGCCGCTGAGCTTGTGCGTCCGGAGCCTGTGCTCCGCAACGGGAGAGGCCACAACAGTGAGAGGCCCCCGTACCGCAAAAAAAAAAAAAAAGAAAGAAAAGAAAGAAATGCACATATTGGCTTTGCACTGGAATGGTTTAATGTTGCTCTATGGTTTTCTCAGGATTCTTGGGAAAGGAGACGCATTGGGTGCCTCGATGGGTTGCTCCATGAGGCAGGTGAAAGAAATACTGGAGTGACTGGAGTAGGAGGGCTGGGGGAAGCATGAGACCCTGGAGAACCGTTGTCAGGAGGGGCTAATCAAGGCTGCAGGGAGCAAGCCCTGGAAAGCTGGGGAGCTTGAGAAGGGGAGCAAAGTCGAGGAGCAGGTCGGTGTGGGCCCCAGGAAGCCAGGAGCTGGTTCTGGATTTCTAGGGAGAAGGGAGAAGAGGGGTCAGAAAGGATGAACTTGTGGAGGTGTTAGGGAGGCCGATGGAAAGGTGGCTCAGCCCCAACAGGAGGCAAGGTCTGGTCTTTGCTTTTCTTTCTTTCTTTTTATTTTTCTGTAATTTGTTTTTTAATTATTAATAAAATTGAGAATTTTTCTTCTTTTTTCTATATATTTTATTAAAATTTTTTTTGATTTTTAGATTTTTTCAAGGCAAAATATATCTATATCTATATCTTTTTTTTTATATTGGAGTATAGCCAATTAACAATGTTGTGCTAGTTTCAGGTGTACAGCAAAGTGACTCAGCCATACATATACATGTATCCATTCTCTCCCAGACTCCACCCCCCCACCCCCCACCCATCCAGGCTTGGGCTTTGCTTTTCTAATGAGAGAGAAAAGTGGTCACAGAGGAAATTAGAGACATGTGGAGAGGTAGGGACACAAAGAGGACAGAGAGAGAGAGATGAGAGATACATAGACCAAGAGAGAGAGAGAAAGAGACAAAAGGAGTGGGGGAGGGAGGGAGGGAGAGACAGAGAGAGGATGAGAATAAAAGAAAGACAGAAAAAGGAACCAAAAACAACAAAGACTGAGACAAAGAGACACAAGGAGTGTCAGAGAGGACATCGCTTCTCTGATGAGAGCAGGATGTGATGGAACCAGGAAGTGAAGCCTATTAAGAACTTGATTAAACAGTGGGAGCCCCACCAAACTTCATCTCCTAAAGAGGTTGTGTCCTTGTCCTCTAGATGCCCGTTGGCCCTCAGATCTCTGCACACCGTGGTTACATGCTCTCATCCTCCAGCTGACTGACTGCGTAGACCCAGGCTAAAGAGCCACAAGCCAAATAGAGGCACTTGAAAGAGGTAAAGGTGTGAGAAGCCAGGGAACTGGGACCTTGGTCATAAGAAGGAAACACACAAGCCATCCATCCACCCAGCCAGCCAACATTTGCTCCTTTGATGAGGTGGCAGGAAGTCCACAGCTGTGAAAATACCTCCAGAGCCCCGTGTGATGTTTCCCTGAATTTCTTTTTAAATTAACACCCACTATTAAGGCAGAGAGTTTCCTTCTTTCTGGGTGTAGGTCAGGATGGGGATCTTCCTGTTAGATTTTGCGAGATCAGATTCTTTCTTCTGCTTCAGCTGCTAACTGGCCCTTTTCGCCACTCAATAAAAATGACAAACCGGAAACGCTAACAGGGAAAATCTATTGCTTTACTTCATGAAAACGTGGCAGGACCCAGTGGTATGGAAGGCCCTGCTGCTCCCAGGTTCGGTGAGTGGGCAAAACATCCTGCCTCACCTGTCCTGCTGGTGACTCCATGACACCAGCCCAAAGCTCCTTCCATCCCAGCTGGAGACAGAGCTGCCCCGATTCTGGAGACAGTGGCGCCAGCCTGCTCTCCACATGGTTATGCGGAAATGTACCTCCCATTGCTGTGCCTCTTATGTCAGAGGAAGAATGGAGGCTATTTGTAGGAATAAGCCATTTGTGGTTTTTTGAAAGTGAGCACTTCAGATGTGAAAGCTTATATTTTTTGGTGTATTCCTAAAAGTGGGTACAAAGTGTTAGGTCTCATCTTTGGAGGTCAGCAGAAACCAAAAGGCCACAAAACACAGGCAAACATAAAATAAATATTTGTATTTTTGGCCTGAAAGTGGTGTAGGCTACTTTGTTTTGCATGGGCCAGACATCATCTAAGGAAAGAGGCCTCACAGCCATTCACGTTTTTGTATCTTCAATTTCCATTTTCAATGAAAAGACAGTAAACCCTTATCCTAAATAGAAGTGCAATTAGATCTAATAATGAAATCATCAAGTACTACTGAGGTGGAACTTGTCAGTAATTAGTTCTTTGATACATAAAGACAATTTCCAGAGAGAGTTGGCTGACATCTGAAATTACTAGTCAGACATGGAGAGGAGGTGTTGTTTGTGTCTTCTGGGGATCAGGAGCATGGAGGTGTTTGCCCCCAGGATCTCATTGACACGCAAATCACTCTATCAGAAGGCAAGCTGATGCTCTCTGCCTGCCTTTTTTCTATGTCTGTCTGTCTGTCTCCCCTTTCTTTCTTTCCCTGATACCACTCCTTCGTTCATCTATTTATGTGTTCCTTCATTCAATGATTATTGAGGGTCTACTGTACTGTGTTAGGTGCTGGGATACAGCAGTCAACAAAGGAGACACAGTTCTTGGCCTCAAGGGACTGTTAGTCTAGTACTCAACATTAAAGAAATACTTGTTAGCTATAATTGTTGTAGTGCTATGAAGGTTCCTGTGAGAAAGTAAAAGAGGTCTCTATCCTAGTCTGAGGGTTCAAGGAAGATTTCCCTGAGGAACTGACAGCTGTGACCTGAAATATGAACAGGACTTAGGCAGAGAATCTAGAGAAAGCCATCCAGGAAGAGAGAAGTCCAAAAGGAAATCGAGTGCAGTAGAGAGATGGGGAGGATGCCAGGGAGGGAGGAGCAAGGAAAGGAGGGAACAAGTGGGCAGAGAGATGAACAGATCATTCAGAGCCTTGTAGCCCTTGTTCAAGGTTTTACACTAGGAGTTCTTTGAACATTTTAAAAAGAGAGGAGCAAAATGTTTCTCCTTTTTAGTTGCCAGGCTCCTTTAAAGTTCAGTAATGACATCCCTCTTAATTTGCAAGATCTCTTCGATCACTCTTCAAGTCAGTTTCCGCCATCCCTCAGCATTTTCAGAGATTCCAGCTGGGAGGGAAGTATAATGAGTGACAGACATTCCATCACTGCCTTGTGACATCAGAATTTCAACGTGCTTTGCAGCCCTAGCAGTCATAATCAAAAGTACTTCAGGCAAAGGTTAAAGATTCATGATGTGGATTCATCAGATAAGAAGAGTAGCAGCTTCTAGGTGAATGAATGAGTATGTTTACAAAGTATAGGCAGAGATGATACTTCCCCTCCCCCCTTACTCTCTTCCTAACCCAAATCTACTCAGTAAAAAGCACTCAGATCATTGTTTTTTCTTCACCCTTAATAGAATATAATTGCTAGGTCAGTAGTTCTCTACAGGGGCAATTTTGCCCTGCAGGAGACATTTAGCAATGTCTGGAGATGTTTTTGGTTAGAGCTGGGGGAGATGTTACTGGCCTCTAGTGGGTAGAGGGCAAGGATGCTGCTTAACATTCTCCAATGCATAGGAAAGCTCTCCACAACAAAGAATTATTCGACCCAAATGTCACTAGTGCTAAGGTTGAGAACGCTGGCTTAGGTCAAGGTGATATTGGGGTTCTCTGAGCAATGAATAGGAAGCTCCATGAGAGAAAGCCAGCTTTAAACATGTGCTAGGCTCAGAGAGCACAGAACCACCTGAGATGCATGCCAGTCATGTAAGAACATTCTTAGACCCCTAACATCTCCTAACTGCCCGGCTCCACCCTCCACCTCCCAACCCCACAGCACCCTTGTGGTGGAGTCAGAAACCGCAGTTATCAAGAAGAGGGAGTAGGCAGGATGCGTAGCTTGGAGGAGGTGATAAGGAAGACCATGACCCCCTTTTCATTAAAAATAGCTACTTTGCAGCAGGCACCAGCTGAAGAAGGAGAGATTTGTTGTCAAATTGAATTTGGAGTTTGGAATATTCCACAGGATGGGACATTAGAACTACTGAGTTGAGATCATGTTTCCAGCTTCATGAAATCCTAGGACTCTCTGGCGTGAGCAGAAATATCTTGAGATCTACTTGACAATTTATTCAGAGCATTATAGAAGGATAGAGGGGTGAAAAATAAAATAAAGTTGCTGATTACCTTCCCTGGGTCCTGCTTGTTTTATGTACCCATTACCTTAACAGTTACTGAATAGCCACTGTAAAAGCTGGGGCTGTCATAAATGTTATCTTATTTGATCATCAGAATTGAATAAAGCACATGTTTTTCTCCTAGTGTTTGAAGTTGCATGATTCTTCTTACTTTACAGAGAGGAAACCAGGGCTTAGAGATGTGAAGTAACTTGACCAGGTTGCATATCAAGGAAGGGCTGGGTGGTGGTATTGGTGATGGGACAGAGCAGGAGGTGGTTTCAGTGATATCCATCTTGTTGAAACAGATTCATTTTCAGAAGCCTGGAATCCTACAGAGAGAGTGCAGAGATCCCCAAAGTTAGACATCACAATGTATTATTACATCTTCATGTCAGTGTGGTCAGCTAAGAGGGAGAGAACAAGAGTTTTTAATACGCTTCACATCAACTGGCTCCAAGAAATCATGTAGAGCCAATGTTTTCAAGGTATGAGCATGTGGAGAGAGGAGTTAAGAGCTGAGTCCTAATCCAAACCAGTCCCTTTGTGGCTGATTAAGTCAGACAGATGTATGTCCTTTCTCCTTGCAGGCCCACTGAAAGGCTTCTTCATGGCACTTTTTATAAACCTGCATTACAGCCTGTGTCACCTTGTTTTATAATAATTATTTTTCATGTTTTTTTTCCTTGCCAGGTAGGTAAGCTCTTCAATCTGAGGCTTTTGCTTTATTTATTTTCATATCTGGTAGCACCTAATACATAGTAGATATTGGAATAAATAATTTATTGATCTAAAATCCCTGCCTTTAAAGAACTTACCATGTACATTGGGGAAACAAGGAAAAAGATAGTATAAGTGGTATAATTTCTGTTTAAAGATACATGTATATCAGTCCATGGACCAAAAATTGTATCTGAAGAACTCTGCACCAAATGGTCAACAGTGGTCACCTTTGTGAGGTCAGATTATGGGGGACTTTTTCTTTCTATGTAATGTATTTCTAGAAGATGTTATAGAAAGCGGACGTATTTTAGTCATTTAGTGTTTTAGTGTTTAGTTGGGGAAAATAATAGGATATGAATAAGAGAACTGAAATTTTGTGTATAATTCAAAGTGTGTGTCATTAGGTTTAAAATGAGTACAGCATGCAGCAAGGTAATAGGAGTTCAGAGGGAAATTCAGACCATGGACTGGGGTGGTCAGGGAAGCCTCCAGGAAAAGAACTTTGAATCTTACTCATTATTCTGGGCTTTGAAGTAGACTTCCAAAAAGCATCCAAGCCCTGATCTTCCCATTTGATCTCAGGATCTTGTTGCTTTTAGAAAAGCCAATGTCATCTGTTTTTGGAAGATGGCATCCATATCCAGCTGCTAATTTGTACTTCTAAACCATTTTAAAAATTGATGGCTTTATAAAGGTTTGCAATTCCCTCTTAAGAGTTTAATATCATGTTTATAAACTCAGTCCATGTTGAGTTCCAGCATATGGCAAATAATTTACAGTGTTGTCCTGCTCAGAGCATAAATAATGTGGATCCACAGCTGTGCAGATAACTTTTCCTATCAGTGGATGATAAACTATATTTGGCCCCATTTGCATGTGGGGAAATAGTCCAGATTTTAAAACCTGCACTGGTGCAACTGGGAGGGAAATTCTACAGCAATGGATTCTCTTACCTGGAAATTATCTCGATAGTAATAAGTACAGCCAGCCTCTTTGCTGCTAGTTATTATACCTAGGATGAGTGGGTTGGTCATGAAGTTTATGGCCCTTTGGTCTGACTGCATGAACACTTCCCTGAGCAGTTGCTAAATAGTTTGGAAAGTGGGTCAGCCAGCCCAGGGATCCTGAGGCAAGATCTGGAATGGCCGAATAGTTGGACTAAGGTTTGGGTCTGGGTCAGTTGCTCCATGAGGATAATTTGCCTAATGGGTATGTTTACATCTTTCACTTGTGCCTCAATATCTTAGTGATTTCTCAGTTTATTTTAGGATCCTGGGAACTAGCTCTTCTCTTCCCAACAAACCAAGTGTGAGGTTCTTGCCTTTAGGGTCATGAGTCCTGCACAAGACTACTTGCATCTTGAGAGTCCTAGTTATTGATACACTGACTCCATTGACAGCCTTTGGGATGAAGTACCAAGGGTGTTTGATGATAAATTTAAATTGCAAACCTAGTTGGAAAAATTTTTTTATTTTTTAAAAATTAATTAGTTAATTAATTTATTTTTGGCTGCATTGGGTCTTCGTTGCTGCTCACGGGTTTTCTCTAGTTGCGGCACGCAGGGGTTACTCTTTGTTGCAGTGCACAGGCTTCTTATTGTGGTGGCTTCTCTTGTTGCGGAGCATGGGCTTCAGTAGTTGTGGCACATGGGCTCAGTAGTTGTGGTTTGCAGGTTCTAGTGCTCAGCCTCAGTAGTTGTGGTGCGCGGGCTTAGTTGCTCCACGGGATGTGGGATCTCCCTGGAACAGGGCTTGAACCCTTGTCTCCTGCATTGGCAGGTGGATTCTTATCCACTGAGCCACCAGGGAAGTCCCCCTAGCTGAACATTTTATACACTGTTCTGTTCAGCTAGGGAGTCTGTGTTTGTTTGTTTTTTTGGGGTACGCGGGCCTCTCACTGCTGTGGCCTCTCCCGTTGTGGAGCACAGGCTCCAGACGCACAGGCTCAGCGGCCATGGCTCACGGGCCCAGCCGCTCTGCGGCACGTGGGATCTTCCCAGACTGGGGCACGAACCCGTGCCCCCTGCATCGGCAGGTGGACTCTCAACCACTGCACCACCAGGGAAGCCCAGGAGTCTGTGTTTTCACTATGATTGTTATTTGTTTTTGTCAAACATTGATTAATCAGTACCCACAATGTACTAAGGATGGTACTTGGTGCTAGGAATAAAATGTAAAAACAACAACAATAACTGTCTTTGTTTACCCTGTTCTCTCAGCCTAGAATTCCCTCCCCACTCATGAACCTGGTACTTTGGTATCGTATCCAGGACAAATCTAAGCACTGCTCTTATTTTTAAATTATGTCCTGTAGGGTCCTGGTTTCTGATGAAGCATCTCAGGAACCACCATAGAAGGCAGGAGAGAGAAACCAGGTATCTAGAGAAGATTCTGGGCTGGCGTGTCCCAACCATCAGCCAGGGCAGTTATAGCTCCTATTTTATATTTGGAGACTGATAGATTAGATTTTTGGGGAGCAAATATTCATTCCCTTACCACCTCCGCTTCTTGGGAGAAGAAGAATTACCCACACATTGATGTTGGGCCTGGCTCTGTGATATGCATTGGCCAATGAAATGTGAGTAGAAGTGACAAGATACCTTTTCTGAACCTAGACCTTAAAGAGGCATTGCTCTTTCTACTCACCCCTCCTGAGAGCTTTCCAATTCAGCTACAAGAAGAATATGCTCCAGGAAGCTGCAGCTCCTCCAGCCTGATGCCCAGAATGAGAGGCATGAGGCATAGCCAGACACATGTTAATAATAAACACATATTGTTGTGTGACCCTGATATGTTTATGGTTATTTATAATGCAGTAGCAACTGACTGATACACACATCTAGCTAAGATCTCATTTGGAGTAAGGATTTATTCATTCATTTATTCATTCATTCATTCAAAAATATACTGAGTACCATATATGTACCACACAGAACACCACTGGAATAGGTGGATTTTAAAATCTGTTGGCTTTGCTTATCTTCTTGACTTCTGCTCTTTACATTTGATATAAAGGGGTTTAAGGTCATATATATATATATATATATATATATATATATATATATAGACTATAAGAAATAAAATCAAGACACAGTCTCATAGGATATGAGATGTCCCCCCAAAAAGGAAACCATATGCAAATACAGGTAGCTCAAAACTATCTGTGGCAGAAGAGCTTCCCCATGATGAGAAAACTGGCCACCAGTTTCTACATTTCTAGTTCTTGCTCTGGAAATTGTGTGCCAAAGGAGTCCCTGACAGTCTTAGAGGCAAAGGGAGGCTCATATCACAAAGCTAGCTTTCCTCTGCCCTGTGTGATGAGAACCTATCTTTCAGGCCTGGGGAAAGTGCCAGAGCTGGTCTGAATGTATTTAGAATGAATCTTCTTAATCATCTGTCAAGTTCAGTGAAATTGCCAGACGTGGGCTTTAATAACTTCCTGGTTTTTAGTACCTGAGCCTATAAAGATGATATATAGGCCACAGAGGATGGAGAGTGGCCAGGGTTTGGTGAAAAGGCAGGGTCAGGGGAGTTAGAACTGCCATCAGAATATGTGGCACGTGTAAATTTATCCATCTGGGTCTCTTGGTTGCATACCTGTTTTTGCAGAGGGAGACAAGGGGATGGGGAGGGGAGAGGTGAAGCAACTAGGGACTTAATTAGGAAATAGACCAAGCTTGAATATGGAAGCCCTCTGGCCTGCCTTTTTACAAAGCTTCCTGAATCCTGCCTTCTCTTGTTCTCATACTCACTCCATTCTCATCCTCTTTCCAATCTATCCTACTTTCTTCTCTCAAAGGCACTGGTCTATCATTTGTCTTATAAGTCACAGTATCTTAGGACTCGGTGGTGTTTCAGAGTTATAAGGACCAGCAGTCTAGACCCTTCATTTTATAGATAGGGAATCTGAGACCCCAAAATGGACTGACTTCAATTACATTGCCCAGCTGGTCAGTCACAGACCCAGGACTGGGTCTCTTAACCTCAGATGATGCTCTTTCCAGTACTCGAGTGGGAATTAATCTCTGTTAAAGGCTTGAGACATTATCATCACCCTGAGACTCTTGAAGGAAAAAACATAATAATAGAGGTGCAAAAGGATAAAAGTATAATCAAGAAATTTCAGGTTCCAAATATAGGCAAGCAGAGAAGACATTTATGGAGTGAGGAGACCTCCAATATCTCTCAAATTAAGCTCTGTCCACTCTCTCCTATTCTGCCTGGAGAAGAGGGGGTCTTTTTAAATGAGAGAGCACCCAAATCTGCCTGTTGTGAAAGAGGGGCCATCTTTTCAGAAGTTCAGTATGCATCAATACTTTGAGGGTTCTAAGCCATTATAGAAGTCCCATACTGGCAAATTCTACCATAGCAAATATGATTTGGGGAAATCATATATTCAAAACTATTTTGAAATGTTAAGGGAGATTTCCCCCTTCCTCTCCTATTCCTTATATTCCTAGTCACCCCCATCCTCCCCTTCATTCAGATAAGGCATTTCATGCTTGTTGCCTTAGTGAATGGCTAACCCATCAGAATTCAGTTAAAACAAAGAGTCTAGGTCTTGGGGGCCTTAAATAATGAGTGAGGGCAAAATGTCTAGCCACAGCCTGGACAAGACCTTTTAGAACTGGAGAGAGGAAGACAATTGGAGAGAAGAGAGGAAAATTTAGAAAATAACATTTCTTTGGGCTCTGCACCTTGTTCACACTTTGCTGAGCTCTGGGGGCAAAAAAGTCCTATAGGTAAGTTTGGAGTTCTGCCCAGAGAGACGAACTATGGTGTTATATTGGTTAACTAATGTTGCATAACAAAGTACCCCAAACTATTAGCATTTACTTAACTCATGCATCTGTGGATTGGCTGGGAACTGGATGAAGCTGATTTGTCTTAGCTTGGTGGTTCTGCTGATCTCAGCTGGGCTTGTTTACTCACATGTCTGGGTGTTCGCTGGGGATCAGATGATCTAACCTGGACTCAGTGGAGAAGCTTGGCTCTGCCCCATAAGTTTCTCATCCTCCTCAGGCCAGTGGTCTAACCTGGGTATATTCTTCTCAGAGTGTAAGAGAGTGAGTGGAAACATGCACAGCCTCTTCAAGCCTATGCTTGGAACTGACACACTGATCTTTTAATCTCATTCAATTCAAGCAAAGTCATGGGACCAAATCACAAATAAAGTACAGAGAAATATGATCGACTAAAGGAACTGCAAAGTCACTTGGCAAAAGATGTGACTACTGGGAGATATGAAAATTGGGTCAGTCATGCAGTTTGACCATACTCCCCTTTTGTGAGTAGAACCCAAAGAGAGGGCAAGACCTCAGCATGTCACGGGAGCAAATAGTTGTATTATTTGTCTAGAAGATGGATAGGCTTTAAATAGTTTTACAATTTACTCATACCCCATAGGAATATTTTCTGTGATGTTGGCCATAGCATGGATGTGACACAAAGAGACTATTAAATGGTTATAACCTTGTAATGACTCACTGAATTAAGGGATGAGGACCTCATGGAATGAGGATAGTCACAATGTGTGCCCATATGATTGTATGACAACCAAAGACTGGTTGCCCTCTTGCTCCAAAGTCTTGGCACTATGACAACTTTCTGGAACTCAGATGTACTCTCTAGAAAAGAGGATGTGTACATGTGCATGTGTGTGTGGTTAGCTAGGGGGTTGGGGAGGCATGGATCCCAAACTGGCTAAAATTAAATTTTTTTTAACTTTGACATATACTAGAACATCTCACGATTCACCAGTTTTTAAGGCTCACTGAATAATTCATTTGAGTGCTACAGCAACAAAGCCTTCCAAATAATATAGACCAGCACTATCCAGCAGAAATATAATGTGAGCCACATGTGTAATTTTAAGTTTTCCAGCAGCCACATTAAAAATGTAAAAAGAGACAGGTGAAATTAATTTTAATAGTATATTTTTATTTTACTCAATATATCCAAAATGTTGCTTTTACCATTAATTGGAATTGGAGATTGAAATAGAAATTAAATTTAAAATCACATTTCTAGCATACCTGAGTTTCTGGTTTGCAATTGATCCCAGCTTTCCCTGCTCTTTAATTTCTCCACAAGTTCTGTTTTCTGATGAAGTCATTGCTTTCTTAGATCTCTTTATTTACAGCGTCAGCACTAGTAGTTGGCTTTCTTGTTACTAGGCAGTATTTTTCTTTTATAACTCCATGAGAGTTACTGAATACAGAGCAGAAGTGGTGGACTTGAGAGGCTGAGCTAGATGATCCATTAGGCTCACCCAGTAAATGACTTGAGCCAGAACACCAGCTTTGTGACCCATGATTCAAATTCCGGCTGAATGGCCCTAAGAGTTATTCTACATTCTGGACCTTCTGAATTGCCCTCAAATATTAAATCCAGAAAATTCCAGAGTCTAATGTGCCATTTTTCTCCTTTGAGCCATCTCCCAAACCTCTACACTTCCCCCATCCCCTTCACAATGAAGAAATTCAAGGGTAGGTTGGGAAGATTTCAATGAGTATTGAAATATTGTTCCTTTTTTCCCTCTTAAGGATGTTCTCAGTGTTAACATCACAGAGTTTCTAATGTGTTAATGCTAATATATCCTAATAAAGGAATCAAAAGATGGAATAAAACATTTCTTTGGACATTCTTTGTGTTCAAGTTTGTGAACAAGCTATCCTGTTTCACTCCTGGGATCACCAGGGTTGCCTTTTCTCCAACTCAAAAAGAAAAAGATATTGGTTTAGTTATAGATGGCCTCACTTACTATCAGGGGGTAGGTCTGCTGAATTTAGTAGTTTCCTTGGTCATGGCAAAACTCAGGGAAATTAATGTACAGATAAAGGAAGAAGATGTAAACAATCAAACAGATCTTGTCTCTTTGTCATTAGCTTATTCAAATCTTAAAAAGACCCTTTTAAGGGGGTCTTTAGGAGGGGGTCTTAAAAAGACATTTTTAAGGTGATGGGAATCCCCTGGCAGTCCAGTGGTTGGGACTCCGTGCTTCCACTGCTGGGGGCTCAGGTTCGATCCCTGGTCAGGGAACTAGGAACCTGCAGGCCATGCAGTGCAGCCAAAAAACAACAAAACAACAACAACAAAAACAGCAAAAATGTGAAGGGACATAATTCTCTTTTGACAGCAACATTTACTAACCATTCTCACACTCAGGCGAGTTTCCTTCTAACAGAGTTGGCTGCATTAGAACTTTGTAGGGAGACACCTACCTGCACAGGCTACGTGGACACCTGAGTAAGTCCTTGTAGAAATAGTCATCCATCATTCCTGTTGGGAGGTCACCAGGCAAGGCTGCTACAGGTGGAACAGTTTTCCCCTTTCTTAGAGACTGGCTTTGATGGCAGGACTCATATGCCTACTATGAGTTCTCTGTTGAGTAAAAGTGGGCCAGTTGCCTGGCAAAGACTTCAGTCCAACATGGCCACTGAGCTCTCAGACCACACTCCTTGCATGTATATTGGGATGGGTAGTGGGAATGGAAGAGAGGCTTTCTGAAAGACTCTCCAGTATCAGATCAAGCCACAGCAAACCACTCCAGATTGAGCATGTTCCATTTCTCGCCTCCCTCCGAGTCCTCACCGTGCCCCAACAGGAAAGACACACACATTCTCTCTCTCTTGCAATTTCACGCACAGTTGTGAACATCCCAAATCACTGAGGGGAAAACCCCTCAATCTTAAAAACAAAACCAGACCAAAACAAACCTAAGACCATTCTCTTCTCTCCTAGAAGAAAAATATTTATTTCCTTCTGGAGGAAATAAATAGGGGGCAGTTAGGGAGAGAGCAGATTGCTCTTTTCTCATAACTAAGTTGTGCCATTATTAATGAAACAAAAATAAAAGGAAAGTCCCCAAATTTGGGTTTTCATAGTGAAACACTTTGGGTGGTCGTATCCTGCTGTGTTCCTTTTGTGGAACTAAAATTGAAGTTCTCTGGTTCCTTGTTTACCCGAGATCCTACAGGGAGTAGGTGGCAAAATGAGGATTAAAAATTGGGGATTTTCTGATTCTAACAGTCATGATATTTCCATTGTACCAGAGCATATAGCTTTCAGGTCTGGCTCTAACTAATAAGTACAAATTATGAGCAAAAGAGAAAAAAGGCCATTTAAATTTAATGCTGAGACTCCCTCGATACAGACATGGAGTGTGCTGTGCAGGAAGAAATAAATCTGAAGGCCCTCTTTGGTCCTTACTGATGCCCCCTCCTCCCACATGAATGCTCACCCAGAGGTCAGGCTGTGGTTGGATTTGGGGGGGTTAAGGGGTGTTAACAAAAATGCTCAAGAAAAGATGGATTCCAATTTCATTAGCACTAAGCCTGAAAACACTTTCCTTCCTTTGAGGGAAGCAAAGATCAAGTGAAAGACAGTTGCGGGACACTTCACTTGTTTTCTGGAAGCTAATGGACCACGAGAGGAAGGATGTTCACGCAACTCTAGACGCAGCCAAAGAAGGTGCTCTTATCTGCTGCTTGACGATTACAAATGTCTTTTATTTTATTATTTTATTTTATTTTAGGCCATGTCGCATGGCATGTGGGATCTTAGTTCCCTGAACAGGGATCGTACCCATGCCCTCTGAAGTGGAAGCAGGGAGTCCTAACCACTGGATCACCAGGGAAGTCCTGAAATGTCTTTCTTTTAAAACACACTTTGTCTGTGTGACCAAGTCAGGAATTTCAGAAGCCGGTTCCCTCCATTTCTTCCAGCCTCCAGCTTTAGGCATGGGATTGATTGATTAATGGATTCATTTAATGGACAATAATTTATTAGCTCAGGAAGGCATTTCAGAAGTCAGTATGAGACCCTCCATCTCCCAGCTTGGTTCTTATTAGAGTCAGGCTCAGGGCTGATTGACTGATATACTCATATATTTATTCACTTGTTTTACAAATTGGCAAGTTTGTGTCCTTGGCATTGTACTAGGTTAATGCTTCCAAATATGTGGTTTGTATAACTCTTTTTTAACATAGCACTAAGATGAACATTATTTATTAACAAGGTATTAACTGTGTTAGAAAATTGTAGAACTATCACATCAAATTTAGAATTTCACGATTATCATTTCTTAGAAGGTAGCAAAAATAGATAACTAAAAGAGGGTAAATTTAAAGAAAAAATTGAACAGTAATAGAGATGAGAGTACATGTCTGATCATCAAATTGTGAGCCTTCACCATGTCTGTACTCTCCACGGTACCTAGCGCAGTGCCTGGCATACAATAGGTGCTCAATAAATGTTTCTTGAATAGACTGAGTTCCTATGCCTGGCAAACATGCCACTGAGCTGGAGGGTCTCTTTGTTTAGTAGATCTGACTTTCCTCTCTGGCTTGTCACTGATCTCAAATTTCGAGCTGGGAACATTAGCTTACATTTTCTGTAAGAAGCATCAGAAGTTTAAAAGCTAACAAAAATAATAGTGGTGGTGATGATGAGAATGAGATTTATTGAATGCTTCCTATTTTCTAGGTATCATTTTAGGTGAGAACACATATCTCTTAATTTCTCATCTTCACTATGACTCTGGGATATGGGTTTCTGTTTACAGATGGGAAAATAGAGACTTGTTGGGGGGAGGTGTTAATATCACTCAGCTGCGTGTGCCAGAGCAAGAAAAGGAATCCTTGTGCGTCTGACACCAAAGGTATTTCATTCTTCTGTGCAACACTGTCCATTAAGACTTTTTTCTCAAATGTGGCTAACAAAGCCATCCAAATGCTAATTTGTGCATCACTTATCTGATTACAGATCAGGACAGACTGCATCAGAATGGCAGTTCAAAATGGCTGAATTACCTCCCTGCTATAGTTGGGAAGACAGGAAATTGTGCTCATGCAGCCATCAAGCCTTCCAATTATATTTTTTCACTTCATTCCACAAAAAAAAAAAAGAAAAAAAAATCCAGTCAGCCTTGAGCTCTCTTGGAAAATCTTTGAACTGTGGATTTTACATTAAAGCTACATCTTGTAACTGAAGGGTGGGGCAGTGGGAGAGGAAGGAGTGAGGGAAGATGCAGAGGTTTGTTCAAATGGGATCATGTGACCATCTGTTTGCCTGCAAGATAAGAAAAAAGGTAATTTAGAACTCTGTCCTTCTCCAAATTGTAATGACTTTGTGCTTGCATTTCTTTGTTATCCCAAGAGAGGGATAGTAAAGGTTGTGATCTTTCAGTAGGGCTCTGCAGGACATCCCTTGTCTACTAACCACTTCAAATCATCTCAAGCCCATTATTCCAGCCATTGTGTGACAACCTGTTCTGCAGACTGAGACCTGCTTCATGTAAGGGCGACCCAAGTGCTCCCCTCTCGTACTTCTTGCCATGGACCCCTCTGACTTAATGATGTCAGCCTCCTATGGAAGGATGCAACCCTCAAATGCAAAGGAGTCAGTGCTCCGATGGTGCCCCTCATGATGAATTCGAGACAGAAACTGATACATAAAATACTCCTCTTTTTCTTTCCCGGAGCATGGTTCTGATAGGCACTTTGGTATGTGTCCAGGAAAGTTCTGGGGAAGCTAGTAACCAGTAGCCCATCGTGGTGGCCAACTCAAAACACATCTTTGTATTGGTCTTCCCTTTTTTCCTATTTCACTTCCCCTGTCCCTTACTTCTTCCTGCTCTTAGGGATAATGTTTCCAAATAAACTATACACAGGTAATAAAACTTTGCTTTAGACTCTTTTCTGGAGCAACTCACACAAAGAAAGATTCTAAGAGTAATAATAATGAATAACTCAAATTTGCATAGCATTTTATAATCCACTAAGCTTTTCCACACAATACCCCTTGTAGCTGCACAACAACGAATTATACATACATATGCATACATGTGTGGTATGTAGGACATGGATTATTATGGTTCTCATGTCCTAGATGAGACAACTGAGGTTACAAGAGGTGAAGCACTTTACTCAAGGGCATCCAAAAGGCAACGGTAGAGCTAGAACCAGAATATTGTCTCTGGAGCTCTTAGTCCAGTGTTCTTTCTAATTTGACCTCATTCAGAGTCCTGGAACCACGTGTCTAGGATTTTGCAAACTGGAGCAGTATTCCAGAATTTTACTTTACTAGATTTCAATTGCCAGTATATTAAAGTTCACAGTATGTATCAATGAAATCAATCACCCAAATGATTAAACATGCCCACTTAAATGCAGTGATATATTTCCTGAAAGTTTTCTTGAACAAGTGCTCAGTTCTTTCCCTTCTGTAGGCTCTGGTTTGAGGCCAGCCTGCTGCATAAGCAGCCTCCCTCCTCAGAAAAACAGTAGGAAGAAGGTATGATTCTAAATATAGCTACCATTTATTGAGAGCCAGCCAGGCTCTGAATGCTTTCTGTGGTTATCCTAATTAATTCTTATAGATCCTGTGAGGCAGGTACCATTAATATCTCCATTTTGAGATATGTGCACAGGGAAGTTAACTAATTTACAGGATCACACAGCTAGTAAGTGGTGTAAGTCAGCGTTTGAACTCAGGCTGTCAGACTCCAGAGGCCACTCTCTTAAATATTATACTGCCTGGGTGAAAAAGTGTGTTTAGTATTACTCATTTTGTCATTTTGTGTTAAATGATAACCCTACTGGACAGTTCTCCTGAGTCTGGGAGAGGGTCGTGGGAGAATATGTCTTTTGCTAGAATCCACTTCATCGACACTGTTCTATAAAATATAGAATGTCATAACTAAATTGAAGTTATTCTGTCAAAAACACTAACATTTAACAAAGAACCAAAGAGGAGGGTTAGTTGAGAAATGCTCAAATGTATTGAGCTTATTATAGGTGATAGTATCTGATTTTATGAGACAATATAGACATTGTGTTAAGAAATTAGTTCATCTCCTTTGAATCCTCATTAATGTGTATTAGAAGTTATTTCTAAAAAAGCTGATCATTTTTGGCTTTAAAAATTAAGCATCAAACTTCTTACGAACTAAAATTTAAAAATTAAATGTAATTTTAGATTACACTTGTAATCCAATTTTGGATTAAATTTGTGTTTTTCCATTGCATTACATTGGATACTCCACTGGATTACAATAGATAAGAATTGTAGGATAGAGGAAATAGTAGAAAGTATATATGTGTGTGTGTATATATATATATATATATATATATATATATATATATATATAGGCATACCTTGGAGACATTGTGGATTCGGTTCCAGACCACTGCAATAAAGTGAATATCACAATAAAGTGAGAATTATTTGGTTTTCCAGTGCATGTAAAAGTTATGTTTACACTATACTGTAGTATATTAAGTGTGCAATAGCATTATGTCTAAAAAAAATACACATCCCTTAATTAAAAGTAATGCAGTTGGAAAACTGGTGCCGTAGACTTGCTCAGTGCAGGGTTGCCACAGACTTTTAATTTGTATGAAACACAGTATCTGTGAAGTGCAATAAAGCAATATATATATATGTATATATATGTATATATATATGTGTGTATATATATATATGTATATTCCGTATATATATCAGTGATTCTCGAACAGAGTTGGGAAAGAGGTAGATCAGAATCACATGGTGGATGGTGGCTCTTCAAGGTGATTATACTAATTTGTAATTTTTTTCAGTCACGTGAGAGAGTTTCTACAGCTTCTATAATGCTGGTGTTACCCAGACTATATAATTTTTCAAATCTGATAAATATGAAATGGTTCTCATCTCCATTCTAATATGGAATGTCTTAAATTAAGGAGTTTGTTTATAACGTACCCTTTAATCTTGATAGCTTTATTGGTACTCCCACTTCTTTCCTTACATCCTGTCTGCCATTTAGGCTAAGCTGTGAGAGTTGGTGTCACATGAGAGAAGAGAGGAAGGGCTGCCTGGGCAGCGATGTCCACAAAGTGAGAATGAAGGAAGGTATGATGTACAAGTAATTTCTACCCAGTAAGAAGGGGAGGTAGAAGCTTTTCTTGTAGAGATTAGAGGGGACAGAGCAGAGAGGACAGGAACTCCTCCACTCCACTACTTCCTCAATCATTAATGGCATGGGGTCACCTAATATGATGCTACTTAATGTCCAAGAAAGGAAAGCAGACTAATTTCTTTTTCTGTACATCTGATGTTCACTGTGTGAAAATGTTGACCCATATCTCCAGTATCAACATACCTGATTTCCATCTACGAAACCTCAGTGTCAGGTGCTGTGCCAACAAAGCACGTCATCTCTACTATTTCCTTTAATCATCCAAACCTATCGTATGGGAGGTGGGGCAATGTGATTTTTCCTCTTTTACATGTGAGCAAACTGAGGTTAGTGAGATAAAGGAGCCTGCCCAAAGGTGGAATTGCTATTTTAATCCAGGGGTGACTGATTCCAGACAGGCACACTTGACCACTGAATGATCGAGACTCCATTTGGGGCACCTGTTGGTAATGACCTCACAGGAGACTGGTGGGCATTAGGAAGATAGGATACATGTGAATTCCGGCCCTGGACTTTGTGGTCAGAAGAGCTAATGAGACCTTGAGCAAGATGTACTACCTTTTAGCAAGTGCTCCTATCATGATCTCCTGGATGGCAATAGCTGCTCTTGACAGAGGCAGGCAGTGGACTCAGGAAGCCATTATCCTTGGTGCATATTGAAGCTTGTTTTTCAAACATCTCTTCCTGAGATGGTGTGTCAGTTAGCTTCTGCTATGTAACAAATTACCCCCAAAACACAGTGGCTTAAAACAACAACCATTTATTTACCTTATAATTCTATTGGTTGGAAATTTGGGCTGGGCTCATCTAGGTGGCTTTTCTATTCCCTGCTGGTCTCACTCATTTATCTTAACTGTTAGAATGTCCTGTGGCTGCTTAATTAGGATGGCCTCAGTGGGGATAGCTCCCTGTGGACTGTCATCCTACAGCAGACTAGCCCAGGCTAGTTCACCAGGCCTCTGGGCAAGATTCTGAGAGTTTGGCAGCTGCAAGGATTCTTAAGGTTTAGGCTCTAGAACTTACACAGTCTGTTCTGTGGCATTCTATTGAACAAAGCAAGTTTCAAGGCCAGCCCTGATTGGAGAGGTGGGGAAATAGAGTCTACCTTTTGACAGAAGAATCTACAAAGTCACAATGCAAGGAGTGTGGATACAGAGAGGGGAGTAGTTGAGACCATGTTTTTCAAGCAATATTCCACAGACTGGAGAAGTCTTGGGACAGTTTTTCAAGCCAGTGGAGGCTGGGTCTCTGTGAGCCTGGGAAAAACACTAGACTTCATTTTTTAGAATTTCAAAATATAGCTTTAGAGTTTACCAGTCTCCATGGTACTGAGGGAAGTGCCCTTTTTGTCACCAATTACCAATGCAATGCCCGATGCAAGTGCTTTACGGAGCTGTGTTCCCATGGATGTTCTCTTTAGTTCTAACATCATTTCTGTTGCTTCTCTCAACCCACAGCTAATACTGTGAAATATTGCCAAAGGACAACACACCCAAATTTTCATTACCTGTGTTTTGATTACATGTTTTGATTTATCTGTGGTTACTCAAGTGCTTGCTCTGTTGGTATTTCCATATTCGCTCTGTTAAAAAACAAAATCCAACCCAAGATCTAATTGGCTTTATGAATGATTCATGAATCAGGCAGCATCCATATAGCAATTAGTAGGGTACTTGAGGGGTTGTACAAAAATGGAAAGGTTTATAGGAAGAAGGGGAGGGCAAGGGAGCTGTTAGCAAAAGGAAAGAAAGGGCTCTTTTAAGGCCAGGACATCTATTTTGGGAAAGGGAATGCAAGGGTTTTATCATGCAGATTACCTCTTCTTCCTCTGGGGGATGGAGAAGGCTCAATTGATGTTACCTCATTGGTGCTGGCCAGAAAATTCCAAACTGGTTGATTAAGATTACGTTTCTGGGGAAGTTTGAAACTGCAGTTAGGTTAGGTGTTTTTAACTGTAGATTTGTTATCCTGGTATTTAGCACAAGTGATCCCATTTTGGGCCTTTTCTCTTTAACAGTTCCATTTGCCCTTATCATACATACAGATTTTATGCAGGGAATGAAGCTATCTCTATTGTTGGGGAAGTCTGAGTCAGTGAAGCCTGGTTTACACTGCTCTTTTTGAATCAGCCTCATTGAGTATCTGTTTAGTCCTTAGTGTGGGAAGAGATGTAGGAAAATGCCATGGTCAGGCTGATTGTCCTGAGTCGGGATTTCGTATGGAAGATATATTAAAAATCCCTTTCCCCAAAGACCACATACATCTGAATTTACTACAAATGTCAACACAAATCTAAATGATTTTTCTAGATTACTCACTCTTTTGGAATGTCCCCATCTACTTTCTTTTCTTACATGAATTTTGAGAGTTGACTGCATAATTCATACATGTTGGCATATTTATGGTTTTTGATAGAGCCCCTTGAATTCTTCATTGTGCTTTATGAAACTCTAATCTACTCAGATTATAAATCTTCTCTTCTCATTTTTGGAGGCAGCTTCCTGTAAGACTCAAAATGTAGCCAGTATTAAAATGGTAATTCCCTAAAAATATACTGTGGGGCTTAAGAGTTAATCTTCTAATAATAAGAGCCTACTATGAGACAGGCACTTCCTCGGCACTTTAAATACATGAATACATAAATAAATTTTTCTCACTGTAACCCTTCCATGTAGTTTGATCATTCCTATTTCATATATGAGGAAACCAAGACTCATAGCAGTTAAGTAACTTACTTAGAAGAGCATGGAATCATTATGCCACTAAACCAGACTGGGGACCAAGGTCAGCCTGACTACAGAGCTAGTTCTTCGCATAATACAGTGGGATTCTTAATGTGATAATGGCCTTTGACTGCTGAGTCACTGCTACTATCATATGGAAGGAACGTACTACTTTTTCCTGGAAGCAGTAGGGATATTGATGCCCTCACTTCCCCATCATTATGATTTCATGGCATGGCTACAAGATAGAAGTCATCTTCTAAAAACTCACATGAGATTGGCATGATAGACATTGCATACACTTGGGGGAAAGGCACTGACCAAGTGAGAGATATGAAGTGGGTAGGAAGAATCAGAAAGGTGCTTCTCTGTTAATCTTGGAAGGGTGCAATTTCCCTAGAGGAGGAGGGATTTTGGTCCTTGTTTAGCCTTGATTGGAAACGTCATGGCATCCACGCCTGATAGATAGTTCTTATTTGCAAGGCTAAGTTTATTGTAATGAGAGCACAATGAGCAAAAGGTTACATTAAGATAATGGAGATTCCCTCGTTTTCCCACCTTTCTTTGCCTCCAGCACACTTGTCACCCCAAAATATGTGGTTCCCTGTCAGTCCGGAGGTTCCTGCTTTTGTCTGCCCAAGGACCCTCGTTGTTTACAAGACATATGGTTTCCTGCCATTTGGCCCACGCCCTCTGCTCTCTGCTCATATCTAGCTACCTGCCTGCTCTAACAAAATTAACTACTTGATGATTATGAGCACGTAGTAGCCCCCGGACCTTCTGGCGCCTAAGGATTGACAATGTTAATTGCCTTGTTACCTCAACATCAATCAATGAGAGAATCGTGCATGAGTTGATCACATACCCTGGGACATCTCTCTTCACCTTCCCTTTAAAAATGAATTGCTGAAACCCTTCTGGGAGTTCAGAGTTTTTTGGGACATGAGTCACCCGTTCTCCTCGCATGGCCCTGCTTACTGCTCCAAAGTCCGTCGTTTCAGTTTGGCCTCACTGTGTGTCAGGCACACTTGTGTTTGGTAACAATATCAGCCCAATGTAGGCAGTCCAGTTTCTCTCTGCCATGCTAATGCTTCTAGGAATGCCTTCACTCGAGAGGCACAAACTTGGCTTTTGTAGTTTAGTTCTCGTTGAAAATCATAGGTTTTGCGTCAAAGCTGTTTGGGTCCGGAATGACATTTCCCAAGGGTGTTCCAGAGCATCATTTCTCAACTGTAGTCCCAAGTCTGGAAAACTCTTGAAAAATAACACCATCTTCTAGCTTATGAAGGGTTTGGAAAAATGCTGCACTTCACATACCTGATAAACTGTTTAATACTGGTAAGAAATCCAGAGCTCCATTTTGGACCTGTTACATTTGAATTGCTTAATATACATCTGAGTGGAGGTGTCCAGAGAGCAAGTGAATCTGTGAGCCTGGCACTCAGGAGGCAGATGAGATTTAGGGGTAAATAAATATTAGGGAATTAGCAGCATATAGATACCATCTTTAAAAAAAGTTATTATGAGGGGGAGGGAGGGATAAATTAAGAGTTTGGGATTAATAGATATACACTACTATATATAAAACAGATAAATAGCAAGGTCCTACTGTATAGCATAGGGAAATATATTCAATACCTTGTAATAACCTCAAATGGAAAATAATATGAAAAATAATATATATATATAACTGAATCACTTTGCTGTACAACCAAAACTAACACAACATTGTAAATCAACTGTACTTCAATTAAAAAATTATTATGATAAGAACATATAACATGGGATCTATTCTTTTAGCAAACTTTAAGTCTACAATCCATTCTTGTTGACTATATGTACAATGTTGTATAGCAGGTCTCTAGAACTTATTCATCTTAGCTGAAATTTTATGCCTGTTGATTAATAACTCCCTATTCCACCCTCCCCCTCAACTCCTGGTGACCATCATTCCAGCATTTGATTTTAGCATATAAATGTTTTCTAATGCAATGGGTCTCTCCTTGTAAATACAGAGGAGAAGAGGGCTGAGCCTGAATCTGGAACACTTATGGGAAACAGATGGCTCAAAGTTATAATAAACTCATATTAAATAATAGGGAAATCTTTAAAAAACACACATAAAAGGATTTATTAACTATGATTTAAAAACTTGAAAGTTGACCTAAATAATATTAATTTATATAAAACTCTTCAAAATATTAATGCTTTTAATTTTGGACTTAATTTCAAAACAGTGACAGCTTTGTTGAAAATAATAATAATAATAATCTTAGATTAAATGTTTTTTATGTTTCTAATAGACCCTCATCTCAACAGTCCATAAGATGGAATACACAGACCTCTTGTATTTATGGGTTCTTCTGTTTGGGCTGCCTGTGGAACCTCCAGAACTTTAGGTCTGGATAGGTGGCTTTGGCTTGAGAAGTTGAAAGGAAGACACAGGAAAGTAGAAGAAAGAAATAAAAATGCAACCTTAAATGTGCAAGGGGACACATTCATAGTCACACAAACAAATGTAGAGGAAGTAGTGGGGAGATACAATAATTAATACATTCATCATTGAAGAAAGCAATGTTAAAATACATTCATTGGGATCCACACTTGATGGGGGACAATTCAATTATAATAGGTCATATCTATTGAAGATAGTCATATCTTTTCCCTGATTTACAAAAACTGTGGTTTTTAAGCAGACCTATACAATGTTGGAAAAAATCTCACAACAAAAGATGTGAGCTGGGCTTTTCAGTTCTCTTCTCTCTATTTTTAAAATTCTTTTTCACATTACTTTCCCCAGGTTTCCAGATTCTTAATCTGCCTGATCTTCTCCACTAAAATAATATTATACCAAATATATCATTCATTAATTTATTATTGGTTGATGATTAATTTATTCATGCAACAAATACTTATTGAATGTTTACTATGTGCTAGGCACAGTTCCAGCTCTGAGAATATAAGTATAACCAAAATATATAAAGATTTATGCCTTCATGGAATTTATATTCAAGTTGGAAGTGGGGAGAAGGAGTTAGAAAAATAATTAAATATAAAAATAATGTGCACGTGTCAGATGTTGGTAAGTGCTATGGAAAAATATAAAGCAAGAAAGGGGAGTTGTGGTAGAGTTGAATTTCAAATAGGGTCACCAGGGACGGTATCACTGACATTTGAGCAAAGATCAGGAGGTGAAGAAGAGAGTTGTGCAGATATCTTGGGGAAGGTACTCTATTATCTTTGCTTGAGAACTGGGGAGAAGGAAATCTTCAACTCATAGAAATAAAATGTAAATAATGAAATTTCAGATTAGGAAGATGGTTTTGGTGCAAAGACCTTCTTGGAGTCCTGTGAATCATGCCATGCACATCACTGCCAGCACTGCTAGTGGGAAAGGCCAACCTAGGAGAGGGGTTTTGAGTAACTCTTCCAAAGGTGAAGGCTATACTGCCTGGCAAGTGACAGCCAATGAATGGATCTGCGGTAAAAAGTTGAAGGCTCCCAGGAACATGGTAGGATTCCAGAAGACATTTAAACATCATCAAGAAGAGAAAAAAAAAAATCTACTTTTTTTTACAGTCATTTTTCTAACTTTTAACTTGGCTTCAGCAATGTCTCTTTAAACCTTTGAACCTGTGCAGGGTCTGGGCATTATCTGGTTCTCTGTAAGTCTAATAATGATCCTATGTTCCCATGATTCAAACTTAAAGATAAAGGTTAGAAATGTAACTAAGGAGGTCTCTCTGGTTTGATAGAGGAAGTGAGGAGGAATCATGAGTGGCTTCTTATATTTCTTATATGATATCCTTACTTCTGGATGTCCAGTCTTTTTTACAAAAACTCTTGGTAATTATGTCTCTGTCACCAAGGTGAGGGCTGGCATATTTCTTTGAACTATGTAGTGCTTGTAACTCTTAAGCTCTATCTGTCAACACTCATTGTCTGAATGCCCCCACTTGTTTCCCAGAGTGCCATGCCATTTCCTTAGTTCACTCTTTCTTCCTCTCATCTCCAGGACAATGAAATGTCCCCAGTCAGGGGCACCATGTATGCCGTGCAGATTGTACCACACACAAGGAGACCTAACCAAGGGTCAAGTGGGAACTAAACTTCACTCTCTGGTTTACTTACCAAGTCATGTACCCTGTCATTGAGCAGTGTCCATCTGGGGAAAGAGATGTCCTTTTCTAATTTAGCTAGAAACAACTTATGTCAGTCAAGCCATGTTCCCTTGTGGCTGCAATCACCCAAAAGGGGCGCCTTTTCTAATACACACAATGGAAACTTAGAGGCTAACAGTGGCACAATTTGAGTTTTCAAGGCATATCTTCAATGAAAACCTCTCTCCCTCTATCTTTCTACATGCACAAGCAGACATACCCAAAAGATCTTGTGCATTTGTGTGGTTACACGCACATTAAGAAAAATGTCGATCATTAAGAAAAACTCATTTTGTTCCTCAAATTTTGTTTCATCAAAGCTGTGGGCTGTAATTATACTGGAAACAAGCCAAGGTTGTTGTCCACCTAAAGCACTTCAGAATGAGTAACTATCAATGAAGTAAAAGCAGGCCTGGTTTACACTCCCATTTTAATGTTGTCCAAATCTTAGGATTATAAGGACGTAGAGAGCCTTGAGAGGTTATTCCACCTCTAGGAAGTGCTCTACCTAAATCATTACAAACAGGGTGGATTACTTTGCACAGGGTCAGAAAAAAATGGCTTGGAGTCAGAAACAGTGGTTGAGTCTGAAAGCCAAGCTCCGAGTGGTAGACACGAGGCAGGTTTGTTATAGAAACAGCTGGATTTGCTCCCATGGCAGTGAAGTGGACTGCCTTCCACTTTTGTGAACTAGGAATTGTACTTCACTCATTGCTTTGGAGTTAAGAGCAAGGGCTTTGGAGCTAGATTTCTAAGATTCGAATTTAAATTCTACCTCTTACCTGCTGTATTAACTTGACCAATTCCCTTAACCGCTCTGTGATTCGGTTTTCTCATCACATTGTTGACATCTTTTCCATCATCACCATAATCCTCATCCTCCTCATCACCATCATCTAATTCTTGCCCCTGTTCCTGCAGCTTTCTCTTACAGCTGGACACTAAGCTGCTTTTGTATGTAGTTCTTTTCCTTTCTGTATATCACTGTGATTGCCAAGTTATTTCCAAGCACCAGATTGGGCTTTCCTCGGTGTCTGGGTTCCTCCTGAGTAGACATCCTGGATATCACCTGGATACAGGCTGTTTCAATTCAATTGAATCCAAAGTTAACAGACGGTGTTCCCTACAGGAGGAGAGAGTTAGGGGTTTAAGGTGTTCAGAAAAATAAATTGGATAAAAAGAAAATATTACTCCTAACAATCTTTGTGAACTTATTTGGATTAGATTTAAAGAAAATATATAGGCTTTATGTGCATCATAAAAATGAGAGCTATCATTTTTTTGAACAGATACTATGCACTAAGTACAAGGCTGGGTTTTTAAACATACAAATATTTTAGCTATCTTGCTGGGTAAATATTCTGATGAGGAAATATGAGGAAACTGAAATGCACAGTAATGAGAGACTTATAAAAGGCAGTGCTAGTTCATGCTCTTTCTCTGACACAATTTTCTCCAATATATTAGTTTGATCTTTTTTTCTGACCTCTGGATGCCCTAAACATGTGTATGAAGCATAACTCAGTCACAGATAATAAAGGCAGCTTTTTTCAGTTGACACATTTAATTATTTCTTACTATGAAAGTAATACATAATCAATATACAAAATTTTGAAACAACAGATTTGTGACTTGCCTAAGGTCAGGCTGGTCTAATAAGTGGCACAGCCAAGGCTTAACCTTCCCTGAGAATCTATGCTCTCAGCCAGAGTTTTGTATGAAACCATTTCCCTATGTTGGTCTCCTTTGGCTGACTCACATACAGGGTCAAATTCATTGTTATTTAACACACTGGCACATCTCAGTCCAGGGCATTTGTTTGTTTTGCACAGTTCCATCTGTCTTTAACATAGGTTAACAGTATGGAACTTCTCTTGGCCAAATAGGCAGCCAATAGTAGTAGTATTGGGGGATAGTAGTAACATCTTCATGATAGCAAATGTAACTGGAGAAGCCAGTGAGGCAAATGGAATGATACATGATAAACTGTCTCCTTTCAGAGACTATCTAGTGATCTGAAAATGTATGTTTAGCTTGATGGCAATGCTGTCATATTATATGCAAATTAGTAAATTTTTGGCATACTGTTTGGCCAGGGGAGGTCCAAGGTCACCGCCTCCTTTACTTGTGTTTCCCCAAGCTCTACTTCTGCTGATGGGGGTGTTTGTTTGCTTTGTTGAGAATCATACTTTAAGATGATGCCTGCATAAATACATCATCACATTGGTTTCCTTGGTAAATATTGGTTTACTTCTCTTTTTAGTTTACAATTAAGTTCAAAGTAAGCCCTATAAAGTGATTGAGAAAATACGTATCAGGGTCTCAGCCCCTTCATCCATAATATTAAGGGTTAGGTTAGATGATAACTGAAGACTTTTCCATCTCTCAGGTTCCTTAAACTTTCCATTAGTCACAACAGTGGAAGAAATTTCAGGACCTGGGATCACATTAATAATTTTTTTTTTCAGCAAATTTGGGTGTATTCCAGGAAATGTTGCTAGTTCATTTCCTGCCAGCTGCAGAGAGTGGAATTTGTGATTTTCATCAATTGATGAGTGTCAGATAATATTCATGACAAACTGACATCAGAAGGGAAGCTGACTTTTCGTAAAGACATCAAAATGATAGGAGGTTAGGAACTGGACCCCATTTCTCGTGTGAAGTGGAATAAAGTGAAATTAAGTTCTCTGCCACAAACATGTTCAGTGAAGTATAAAAAAAATCTCCAGTTACAATTCTGGCTTATAAAAATAATATCGCACTCCTTTCCTTTACTCTCGGAGCCTGAATGGAATGTATACAGAATAATGACTGTCCAATTAGGCGCCATAGTGGTTTTGAGGAGGTGTGGTAGGAAATGCACAGGTGGTAGATGCAGAGAGACTTCCTTAGATTCTTGATTACCCCTCTTACTGGTGTGTGAGCTTAATCATGTTATTTAATTTCTCTGAGCCTACACTTTCTTATCTATAAAATGAAAATAATAAAATGTTCCTCAGAGGTTTTTTGAAAATATTAAATTTTAACATACAGGTGATGGCTATTGCTCAAACAGTCTGGGTCCACAGCTTCATACTCAAAATTTTTCAATCTAAAAGTTGTAAAAATTATTTTCTTGAAATCCCCTTGGTGGCAAAACCTCAACTGTCTGATCTGATTTCACTTGGTAGAAATTTTTACCTGATCATGTGAAGCTATTTATAGTCTTTACCTTACTCGAGGTGAATATTCATATATTTTACTGCATAAATATAAGTGTTTGATAATTTGTGCTGTCTCAGACCACTCTAGGGGGTATATAATGTACAATTTAATATCTTTTTAAAATTTCCTGAATTCTGAAATGTACATGGCCCCAAGGATTTCTGATAAGGGATTTTAGGCCTATATTTATTTCCTGCTTTCAGAATGAATGAATATGGAAAAATTTTTGTATTGGCTTATTCTAGTTAATATCACATGTGGTCATTTTGGTAAAATAATCTCTAGGATTTTTTCCTATATTGTTTGAAGGAATATTTTCATATTATCTGAACTAAGATTTATGATTATAACCACCTCAGAGGCCAGATTTGACAAAGACCTTAATACCTAGAACCCAGTGAGTCTTATGATAAGATAAAAAATATTCCACACTCTGGTTTAGTTTGACTAAGTTAACAAGGCCCTTTCACATTACCTATAGTAGTTGGTTAATAAACATTATTGAGAAGAGTTGAAATCCAAAAAATATGCATGAACCTTATGATACTATGACAGTAGTTGGATGAATGAAATTTAATAGATTCTCAGCTTGTGTGAATATCTTTCAATTGGACATCTTTTCAAGAGAGTATAATTTCTGCAAGGCTTTTACATATTTGGCTCAGCTTTTGGTCTCTTATTTTTATTTTAGAAAAGCTGCATTTGTTATTAGAAAAGGCAAATGAAGTACTCTCTTGACTCTTAAACTTCTTACTCACACCTAAATATCATTCTTACACTTAATATTGAGTTTCTGTATTTATTTATTTACATCTTTATTGGAGTATAATTGCTTTAAAATGGTGCGATATTTTATGCTTTACAACAAAGTGAATCAGTTATACATATACATATGTTCCCATATCTCCTCCCTCTTGCGTCTCCCTCCCTCCCACCCTCCCCATCCCACCCCCCTAGGTGGTCACAAAGCACCGAGCTGATCTCCCTGTGCTATGCAGCTGCTTCCCACTAGCTATCCATTTTATGTTTGGTAGTGTATATATGTCCAGGCCTCTCTCTTGCTTTGTCAAAGCTTACCCTTCCCCCTCCCCATATCCTCAAGTCCATTCTCTAGTAGGTCTGTGTCTTTATTCCTGTCTTACCCTTAGGTTCTACATGACATTTTTTTTCTTAAATTCCATATATATGTGTAAGCATACAGTATTTGTCTTTCTCTTTCTGACTTACTTCACTCTGTATGACAGACTCTAGGTCTATCCACCTCATTACAAATAGCTCAATTTCATTTCTTTTTATGGCTGAGTAATATTCCATTGTATATATGTGCCACATCTTCTTTATCCATTCATCCGATGATGGACACTTAGGTTGTTTCCATCTCCTGGCTATTGTAAAGAGAGCTGCAATGAACATTTTGGTGCATGTCTCTTTTTGAATTATGGTTTTCTCAGGGTATATGCCCAGTAGTGGGATTGCTGGGTCATATGGTAGTTCTATTTGTAGTATTTTAAGGAACCTCCATACTGTTCTCCATAGTGGCTGTACCAATTCACACTCCCACCAGCAGTGAAAGAGTGTTCCCCTTTATCCACACCCTCGCCAGCATTTATTGTTTCTAGATTTTTTGATGATGACCATTCTGACTGGTGTGAGATGATATCTCATTGTAGTTTTGATTTGCATTTCTCTAATGATTAATGATGTTGAGCATTCTTTCATGTGTTTATTGGCAGCCTGTATATCTTCTTTGGAGAAATGTCTATTTAGGTCTTCTGCCCATTTGTGGATTGTTCTTTTTGTTCTTTTGATATTGACCTGCATGAGCTGCTTATAAATTTTGGAGATTAATCCTTTGTCAGTTGCTCCATTTGCAAATATTTTTGCTCATTCTGAGAGTTGTCTTTTGGTCTTGATTATGGTTCCCTTTGCTGTGCAAAAACTTTGAAGTTTCATTAGGTCCCATTTGTTTATTTTTGTTTTTATTTCCATTTCTCTAGGAGGTGGATCAAAAAAGATCTTGCTGTGATTTATGTCATAGAGTGTTCTGCCTGTGTTTTCCTCTAAGAATTTGAAAGTTTCTGGCCTTACATTTAGGTCTTTAATCCATTTTGAGCTTATTTTTGTGTATGGTGTTAGGGAGTGATCTAATCTCATACTTTTACATGTACATGCCCAGCTTTCCCAGCACCACTTATTGAAGAGACTGTCCTCTCTCCACTGTACATTCTTGCCTCCTTTATCAAAGATAAGGTGACCATATGTGCGTGGGTTTATCTCTGGGCTTTCTATCCTATTCCATTGATCTATCTTTCTGTTTTTGTGCCAGTACCATACTGTCTTGATTACTGTAGCTTTGTAGTATAGTTTGAAGTCAGGGAGCCTGATTCCTTCAGCTCTGTTTTTCGTTCTCAAGACTGCTTTGGCTATTCAGGGTCTTTTGTGTTTCCATACAAATTGTGAAATTTTTTGTTCTAGTTCTGTGAAAAATGCCAATGGTAGTTTGATAGGGATGGCATTGAATCTGTAGATTGCTTTGGGTAGTAGAATCATTTTCACAATGTTGAGTGTTCCAATCCAAGAACATGGTATATCTCTCCATCTATTTGTATCATCTTTAATTTCTTTCATCAGTGTCTTATAATTTTCTGCATACAGGTCTTTTGTCTCCTTATGTAGGTTTATTCCTAGATATCTCATTTTTTTTGTTGCAGTGGTAAATGGGAGTGTTTTCTTGATTTCGCTTTCAGATTTTTCATCATTAGTATATAGCAATGTCAGAGATTTTTGTGCATTAATTTTGTATCCTGCTACATTACCAAATTCATTGATTAGCTCTAGTAGTTTTCTGGTAGCATCTTTAGGATTCTCTATGTATAGTATCATGTCATCTGCAAACAGTGACAGCTTTACTTCTTATTTTCCAGTTTGGATTCCTTTTATTTCCTTTTCTTCTCTGATTGCTGTGGCTAAAACTTCCAAAACTATGTTGAATAAAAGTGGTGAGAGTGGGCAATCTTGTCTTGTTCCTGATCTTAGTGGAAATGGTTTCAGTTTTTCACCATTGAGGACAATGTTGGCTGTGGGTTTGTCATATATGGCCTTTATTATGTTGAGGAAAGTTCCCTCTATGCCTACTTTCTGCAGGGTTTTTATCATAAATGGGTGTTGAATTTTGTCAAAAGATTTCTCTGCATCTATTAAGATGATCATATGGTTTTTCTCCTTCAATTTGTTAATATGGTGTATCATATTGATTGATTTGTGTATATTGAAGAATTCTTGCATTCCTGGGATAAACCGCACTTGATCATGGTGTATGATCCTTTTAATGTGCTGCTGGATTCTGTTTGCTAGTATTTTGTTGAGGATTTTTGCATCTATGTTCATCAGTGATATTGGCCTGTAGTTTTCTTTCTTTGTGACATCCTTGTCTGGTTTTGGTATCAAGGTGATCGTGGCCTCGTAAAATGAGTTTGGGAGTGTTCCTCCCTCTGCTATATTTTGGACGAGTTTGAGAAGGATAGGTGTTAGCTCTTCTCTAAATGTTTGATAGAATTCGCCTGTGAAGCCATCTGGTCCTGGGCTTTTGTTTGATGGAAGATTTTTAATCACAGTTTCAATTTCAGTGCTTGTGATTGGTCTGTTCATATTTTCTATTTCTTCCTGATTCAGTCTTGGCAGGTTGTGCATTTCTAAGCATTTGTCCATTTCTTCCAGGTTGTCCATTTTATTGGCATAGAGTTTCTTGTAGTAATCTCTCATGATCTTTTGTATTTCTGCAGTGTCAGTTGTTACTTCTCCTTTTTCATTTCTAATTCTATTGATTTGAGTCTTCTCCCTTTTTTTCTTGATGAGTCTGGCTAACGGGTTATCAATTTTGTTTATCTTCTCAAAGAACCAGCTTTTAGTTTTATTGATCTTTGCTATCATTTTTTTTCATTTCTTTTTCATTTATTTTTGATCTGATTTTTATGATTTCTTTCCTTCTGCTAACTTTGGGGTTTTTTTGTTCTTCTTTCTCTAATTGCTTTAGGTGCAAGGTAAGGTTGCTTTTTCGAGATGTTTCCTGTTTCTTAAGGTAGGATTGTATTGCTATAAACTTCCCTCATAGAACTGCTTTTGCTGCATTCCATAGGTTTTGGGTCATCGTATCTCCATGGTCATTTGTTTCTAGGTATTTTTTAATTTCCTCTTTGATTTCTGCAGTGATCACTTTGTTATTAAGTAGTGTATTGTTTAGTCTCCATGTGTTTGGATTTTTTACAGATCTTTTCCTGTAACTGATATCTAGTCTCATAGCATTGTGGTCGAAAAAGATACTTGATACAATTTCAACTTTCTTAAATTTACCAAGGCTTGGTTTGTGACCCAAGATATGATCTATCCTGGAGAATGTTCCATGAGCACTTGAGAAAAATGTGTATTCTGTTCTTTTTGGATAGAATGTCCTATAAATATCAATTAAGTCCATCTTTTTTAATGTATCATTTAAAGCTAGTGTTTCCTTATTTATTTTCATTTTGGATGATCTGTCCATTGGTGAAAGTGGGGTGTTAAAGTCCCCTACCATGAATGTGTTACTGTCAATTTCCCCTTTTATGGCTGTTAGTATTTGCCTTAGGTATTGAGGTGCTCCTATGTTGGGTGCATAAATATTTACATTTGTTATATCTTCTTCTTGGATCGATCCCTTGATCATTATGTAGTGTCCTTCTTTGTCTCATCTAATAGTCTTTATTTTAAAGTCTATTTTGTCTGATATAAGAATTGCTACTCCAGCTTTCTTTTGGTTTCCATTTGCATGGAATATCTTTTTCCATCCCCTTACTTTCAGTCTGTATGTGTCTCTATGTCTGAAGTGGGTCTCTTGTAGACAGCATATATATGGGTCTTGTTTTTGTATCCATTCAGCCAATCTGTGTCTTTTGGTGGGAGCATTTAGTCCATTTACATTTAAGGTAATTATCGATATGTATGTTCCTATTCCCATTTTCTTAATTGTTTTGGGTTCGTTATTGTAGGTCTTTCCCTTCTCTTGTGTTTCTTGCCTAGAGAAGTTCCTTTAGCATTTGTTGTAAAGCCGGTTTGGTGGTGCTGAATTCTCTAAGATTTTGCTTGTCTGTAAAGGTTTTAATTTCTCCATCAAATCTGAATGAGATCCTTGCTGGGTAGAGTAATCTTGGTTGCAGATTTTTCTCCTTCATCACTTTAAATATGTCCTGCCAGTTCCTTCTGGCTTGCAGAGTTTCTGCTGAAAGATCAGCTGTTAACCTTATGGGGATTCCCTTGTGTGTTATTTGTTGTTTTTCCCTTGCTGCTTTTAATATGTTTTCTTTGTATTTAAATTTTGACAGTTTGATTAATATGTGTCTTGGTGTATTTCTCCTTGGATTTATCATGTATGCGACTCTCTGTGCTTCCTGGACTGGATTAACTATTTCCTTTCCCATATTAGGGAAGTTTTCAACTATAATCTCTTCAAATATTTTCTCAGTCCTTTTCGTTTTCTCTTCTGCTTCTGGGACCCCTATAATTCGAATGTTGGTGCATTGAATGTTGTCCCAGAGGTCTCTGAGACTGTCCTCTGTTCTTTTCATTCTTTTTTCTTTATTCTGCTCTGCAGCAGTTATTTCCACTGTTTTATCTTCCACCTCACTTATCCTTTCTTCTGCCTCAGTTATTCTGCTATTGATCCCATCTAGTGTATTTTTCATTTTATTTATTGTGTTGTTCATCGTTGCTTGTTTCATCTTTATTTCTTCTAGGTCCTTGTTAAATGTTTCTTGCATTTTCTCTATTCTATTTCCAAGATTTTGGATCATTTTTACTATCATTATTCTGAATTCTTTTTCAGGTAGACTGCCTATTTCCTCTTCATTTGTTAGGTGTGGTGGGTTTTTATCTTGCTCCTTCTCCTGCTGTGTGTTTTTCTGTCTTCTCATTTTGCTTATCTTACTGTGTTTGGGGTCTCCTTTTTGCAGGCTGCAGGTTTGTAGTTCCCTATGTTTTTGTTGTCTGTCCCCAGTGGCTAAGGTTGGTTCAGTGGTTTATGCAGGCTTCCTGGTGGAGGGGACGAGTGCCTGTGTTCTGTTGGATGAGGCTGGATCTTGTGTTTCTGGTGGGCAGGTCCATGTCTGGTGGTGTGTTTTGGGGTGTCTGTGGACTTATTATGATTTTAGGCAGCCTCTCTGCTAATGGATGGGGTTGTGCTCCTGTCTTGCTAGTTATTTGGCATAGGGTGTGCAGCACTGTAGCTTGCTGGTCGTTGAGTGAAGCTGGGTGCTGGTGTGGAGATGGAGATCTCTGGGAGATTTTTGCCATTTGATATTACGTGGAGCTGGGAGGTCTCTTGTGGACCAGTGTCCTGAAGTTGGCTCTCCCACCTCAGAGGCACAGCCCTAACTCCTGGCTGCAGCACTAAGAGCCTTTCATCTACACGGCTCAGAATAAAAGGGAAAAAAAGTAGAAAGAAAGAAAAAAGAAAGAAAGAAAGAAAGAAGGAAAGAAAGAAAGAAAGGAAGGAAGGAAGGAAGAAAGAAAGGAGGGAGGGAGGGAAAAGGGAAGGAAGGAAGGAAAGAGGAAAGGAGGGAAAGAAAGAAAGAAGATAAAATAAAATAAAGTAAAATAAAGCAAATGAAGTTATTAAAATAAAAAATAATTATTAAGAAAAAAAAATTATTTTAAAGAAAAACAAACAAAAAAACCCCCCAAAACGGACGGATAGAACCCTAGGACAAATGGTGGAAGCAAAGGTATAGAGACAAAATCTCACACAGAAGCATACACATACACACTCACAAAAAGAGGAAAAGATGAAAAAACCATAAATCTTACTCTCAAAGTCCACCTCCTCAATTTGGGATGATTCATTGTCTATTCATGTATTCCACAGATGTAGGGTACATCAAGTTGATTGTGGAGCTTTAATCCGCTGCTTCGGAGGCTGCTGGGAGAGATTTCCGTTTCTCTTGTTTGTTCTCACAGCTTCCGGGTCTCAGCTTTGGATTTGGCCCCGCCTCTGCGTGTAGGTCGCTGGAGGGCGTCTGTTCTTCACTCAGACAGGACGGGGTTAAAGGAGCAGCTGCTTCAGGGACTCTGGCTCACTCAGGCCGGGGGGAGGGAGGGGTACGGAGTGCGGGGCGAACCTGCTGCGGCAGAGGCAGACGTGACGTTGCACCAGCTTGAGGAGCGCCGTGCGTTCTCCCGGGGAAGTTGTCCCTGGACCCCGGGACCCTGGCAGTTGTGGGCTGCACAGGCTCCCCGGAAGGGGGGTGTGGATAGTGACCTGTGCTTGCACACAGGCTTCTTGGTGGCAGCAGCAGCAGCCTTAGCGTCTCATGCCCTTCTCTTTTAGCCGTGACTCGCCCCCGTCTCTGCAGCTCCTTTAAGCAGCGCTGTTAATCCCCTCTCCTCGCGCACCAGGAAACAAAAAGGTAAGAAAAAGTCTCTTGCCTCTTCGGCAGCTCCAGACTTTTTTCCGGACTCCCTCCCGGCTAGCTGTGGCGCACTAGCCCCCTTCAGGCTGTGTTCACGCCTCCAATCCCAGTCCTCTCCCTGCGCTCTGACCGAAGCCGAGCCTCAGCTCCCAGCCCCGCCCGCCCCGGCGGGTGAGCAGACGAGCCTCTCGGGCTGGTGAGTGCCGGTCGGCACCGATCCTCTGTGCGGGAATCTCTCCGCTTTGCCCTCCGCACCCCTGTTGCTGTGCTCTCCTCCGCGGCCGAAGCTTTCCCCCTCCGCCACCCGCAGTCTCCGCCCGCGAAGGGGCTTCCTAGTGTGTGGAAACCTTTCCTCCTTCACGGCTCCCTCCCACTGGTGCAGGTCCTGTCCCTATTCTTCTGTCTCGGTTTATTCTTTTTTCTTTTGCCCTACCCAGGTACGTGGGGACTTTCTTGGCTTTTGGGAGGTCTGAGGTCTTCTGCCAGCGTTCAGTAGGTGTTCTGTAGGAGTTGATCCACGTGTAGATGTATTTCTGGTGTATCTGTGGGGAGGAAGGTGATCTCCGCGTCTTACTCTTCTGCCATCTTCCTGCTTTATTGATTGATTGATTGATTGATTGTACGCGGGCCTCTCACTGTTGCGGCCTCTCCCGTTGCGGAGCACAGGCTCCGGACGCGCAGGCTCAGCAGCCATGGCTCACGGGCCCAGCCGCCCCGCGGCATGTGGGATCTTCCTGGACCGGGGCACGAACCGGTGTCCTTTGCATGGATAGGCGGACTCTCAACCACTGCGCTACCAGGGAAGCTCAAGTTTCTTATTTATTGCTAGAAGTTGTGGCAGCCTAAGAAAGCTATAGATATGGATATACAACCAAAGGTGGGAGCCAGGTTCTATCCATGGTATTGAAGCAGTCTTGTTCTGTTGCCAAGAGCAGAAGCCACAGGATCAAAACCAAAGGATCAATTGCCTGAAGTGCTCATAACTCATTTAGGACAAATTCCAGGTTTGATTGAGCCTGTATCAAATAGATTTTCCTGTATTAAGAGGATGTTTTTGTAGTTTAAGATGTGAAAGAGAGAAAACTATCAGTAATACTCCATATACATGGTGAACAGACCAGTATAATTCACAAGATACTAAAGAGAAATTATTTGTGGGCTACATAGTCCCTGGGTAAAAATGTAAGTAATGTATTTAATTATCCTTTGGAGGGCTCTTTATATTATTTTTATGAATGCAGTAGAAACATTGAAAAGCTGAAGAAAAAATAGGAAATTAACTTACATGAAATTTGGCTTATTAATTGTCCTTTCATGTAGAAATGTGTTTTATTGTGTTTAGAACAATGTAATTTCAGAAGTAATGAAAGTGTCTTAACTCATAAAAGGAAGCAAATAGAAATGGGATCAGAGAAAGTATATTTTGAACCTTAGAAGGGATGAGAGTTTTGGCATGTCAAGGTTCTTGCTTTTTGTTCTCAGACCACTTTTGGTGCCATTCTCTTCTAAGACAGAGAAATGTACATGGTTAAAGGCACCAGGGTGAGAAGTGTGTTTTAATACCTCTACTTTATTCACCTTTTTTCCCCACTATTGGAGCACTGTAACCATCCTCAGTTCTCTTCTCTCCCCTTTATGAAGCCAGCCCTCCCAGGTATGTTTTGAATTTGAAAGATTCCCTTGAATTATGGAATTAAAGACCTTTTTGTGTTTAACACGATTGCAGAAACTACAGATTAGGGGTTTTCTGAGCAAGAGGATTATCTTGGTGCCCATGAAGTCATTCAGTTGACTTGCTAAGAGCATCTCAGTTATGATATGGAAATTTTTGAGCTAATCTTCTTTAGAAAATCTAGTAATGGCTGGAGTCCTGCACCCCCTCTTGCCTTCCCAACAATCTATGTTACAGTGAGCCAGAGGAACCTTTTAAAAATACAAGTCATATTTAATTCTCTCACCTAGTTAAAACTGTTCAATGCTTTCTTTTACTCTCAGGAAAAAGACAGAGGGTGGTAATATGGCTTACAAGCCTCTGTAATAATGTAGCCTCTGCGTACTACTCTCTAATCTCTGCAGTCCAGAAACACTGGCCTTGTTTTAGTTTTTTGAAAATTCCAGGATGGTAGAGATTATGTTTTATTTACTGCTGTATTTCTAGTGCCTAGCACTGTGCCGTGATTGACAAATATTTCTTAAATGAATGAATGAAAGAAGGAATGAGTGAAATGTTGGTGCCATTCTAGTTAGTTTTGGTGAAACTTCCCCATTTCTGCTATTGTCCCTTATTACACAAAAATATATTGAGTACTTACTATGTGCCAGGCACTGTGCTAGGTGCTGCTAAACAACACTTACAATGTACAATAACCGAGCTGTTGAGAATTAAGGATGGCCTCAGAGTAGGTTACAGTTTCAGATAGATTTGGAGATCTAATATGCAGAACGTTGGAGAGTACAACTGTAAAACTCTACCTTTTTGCTGCTCTTAGACTAGACACAAGATTTAATTTCCAGGGAGGCAGAGATGCTTTATTATTTTTTAAAATTAATTAATTAATTAATTAATTAATTAATTAATTTTGGCTGTGTTGCGTCTTCGTTGCAGTGCGCTGGCTTCTCATTGCGGTGGCTTCTCTTGTTGCGGAGCACAGGCTCTAGGTGCATGGGCTTCAGTAGTTGCATCACGTGGGCTCGTAGTTGCAGCACGTGGGCCCTAGAGCACGTGGGCTTCAGTAGCTATGGTTCGCGGGCTCTAGAGAGAGGACTCAGTAGTTGTGGTGCACAGGCTTAGTTGCTCCTCGGAATGTGGGATCTTCCGGGACCAGGGCTCGAACCCGTGTCCTCTGCATTGGCAGGTGGGTTCTTAACCACTGCCCCCAGGGAAGTCCTAGAGATGATTTTATTTATTTATTTTTTTCCACTTATTCAAATGTACTCTTTATTTCCTAGAGATGATTTTAAAACAAAAGTGAAGCACAATGTTTACTAATGTCTGCCATATTCATGCTTGAAGAGTAGCGTATGAAGAGATACAGATGTCTGTGCTACCTTGAGGTTCTTAAGTGAAGAGACCTGAGACTACCCTCACTCATTTCCTGCCCCCTAACTCTTTTATCTTGGGCATAAGGGGAATGAAATCACGGACTGTTATGAAAGCCTGTTCTAGGTCTGAAGACTTTAGATGCTTTACTGTGTCATTTTATAAATGAAGTGCTCAAGTGTTCAAAGCTTCTTTGGCAAATAGTGGCAGAATTACCATCTCTTCTAGAGGGACCTGGTGTAGTAGAGCAGAGGGGTATTTGGAAGAAGCTAAATTAGAACTGATATTCTTCAGAGGGATTATCATTGAAGAACAATTTAATGTTTCTTTTGTATCTGTTACATGATTTGATCCAAATTGGCTTTTGGGGAAAGTTTTTTATTCCCTCTTTTTTTTTTTTTTGTATTGACAGCATGTACATGCAACAGATAAATGTTTAGAGTATATATATATATTTACTGTTTGATTTGCTTCTTTATTTTTTTCTAAAAGACAACTAATTTGAGTGTGACTACCCTGAATGTTATTTTCTGCTAATAGCGGTAATAAATTGTCACAGGATTGGTCATTCACGCCAGACTTGTAACTTTATAACACCAATTTAAAAGTAGAGTTTTGAAATTTTAGGGAAGAAAAGTAGGGCTTAGGGTATGAGTGTTCCTCCATTCCCCCAGGAAAGGATAATTTGCATAGAAGTAACTTTATGATAAGTCACCTCTTTTGTCTAATTCTTGAACTGCATGCAGTAGTCTCTCATCAAAGAGGCCTTCATTCTAGTGAGTTTTACAAAAAGAAGTCCAAATTCCTCATCTGTATTAAGGGCTATAATTGTCTGAACCTTTTAGTCAATCTCAGATAATTTCACATTATAGTCACAGTCTTTGAGGCTGTTCTCAGTTAAATTATCTTCTGTTTAAATATTATACTATCTCCACTTGACACATCAACAAACATTATGAGTCATAGAAATCATAAGTATGAGAGGCTTTTTAGCTCCCCTCCCCACTTTTCTTCTTTCTTTTCTTTTTTGGTCAGTAAAGATGCCTTTTATCATCTGGTTACTACATCTACGATTAAACGCAAGCTTCAAGATAATAATTTTCTCTTTGAATCACGTACAATTATTTCCCAGTGTTTCCTCAGAACAATTGTATAGAAACTTGTTCCATGTTAAAGGAATTTCCAAACAAGTGTTTATTTGGAAAATTTTGCATAAGATACCACCACTCTTGGAAATTCATAACAGGTGGACAGATTGGTCTCCAAGAAGTGCTTCAATAAAAAAAAAAAATTTCTTTAACCCAGGATTTCCTAAACTAAGTTGACTTTTGAACCACTTTCATTAATACTAAGTAGTATCCCACTATGGAAGTTGCTCTTTTAGTCCAAGCTATTGAATATAGGTTCTCCTAATACTCATAAATCAGCTTGGGATTTAATTCTGGGAATGAGAGTATATGTCAGCTCATGATATCTGTGACCCTATGGATGGCTTCCACTGTGGTTTGTTTGGCTGGTCTGATAGCTAATGTAGATATTCTATTCTTTCTGCAATGCTTCAGGTACAACTTTCTATTCCACTGAGGAGGACAACTTTCTTAGACAGAAGAAAACATTTCTTTGGAAAAAAGCATAAAATTGTTCTCTTTTTCTGCTAAAATCCAAATATGTTATTAGGTTCATTTTGGGAGAAACATGGAATTTTGATTTTGACATTTGTTCATAAGCTTGTTAGGAATGAATTGTTATGATACCCTTGCCCAATACATGTCAAAGATTAGTATATTATAACATATAACATAATAGTATATGTTATACTATTATACTACAAAGTATATACTATAATAGTATATATAGTATAATAATATCATATAATATAGTGTAATGGTATAGTTATAAGATAATCATGGTACAGTTCTCAAGGAATAGTATAAGCACAGGGCGTGATGACCCAGTGAAGGTTGGCTGGTTATAGTGGAGCTGGGGATCCATTAGCATGTGAACACTAGAGAAATTCTTTAAGACTGCTCTGGGTATGTTCTTACAAATTTGTAGCTTGGCTTCACAATAGGTTGAATGTATTTACAGATCACTTGGTGAATTCATATAAAGCATTATCCTTTTCCAAAAATTTTCATCTTTGTTTTTCATGTGTATCCCTGCCTGTCTTCACAATATACCCTTATTTAACCTCATTTTTGTTCCCAGCACTCCTTCCTCTGGCCTGATGAACTGTTTCTATAGTTTATGAAGGATGTAGAGTCACAATCAGCTTTCTATCAGCGTCTCAACTTCACTAGGTTTAAAGTACTCCTTGTGGTTTTAGTAAAATGGAAACAATTGTTGCTTGCATAACTAATACAGATGAATCTGGTGCCACACCCTCCCTGGTCTTAGGTGCTGCTTGAACTTTACCAGAGGAGGAAGTGGTCAGCCCCTATGTCATGCTCCTCAAAATGCTTCTTAGAAAGATGCTTGACTCCTGTGCCAGTAAAGCCACTGAGGAACTTAAACTGGTTTGGGCCTCACGGAGGAAGTAATCTGCACTGTCAAGAAAGAGAGAGAATGGCTTTCCCACAGGAAGGAGCTTGGATAGCATAAGGAAGATAAATTGCCCTGAATGAATGGGTGAATAAAACCCTTGACAGTTTGAATTCCTTTGGAGGAACCTGGGAGGTAAGCATTTTCTTCCTTCTCCCTTTATCTCTTGTCTGTCTCATATTTCAGTTTTATTGTCCCTCTTTCACTGCCCATGGTGCTGAATTATGATGAGACCCAGACTTACTTTAACCTTAGCTATTTCCTGACCTCCACACCTTCTTTTAAGGTGGATAATGACACAGTTTACTTCTTTCACTGCAGTCATGACTATTACTAAAATTTTTACAATAGTCACATCTAATTTCTTATTACGCTTTCCCTTCACCAATGCACTGGGCAATGTGTCTGGCAGGAAAAGTACAGGCAGTATCTCTGGCTAAAATAACATCAAAGGGCATAGCTAAGACCCAGTAAGTGTACTTATTTAAGCAGAGAAGTATGCTGGGATGGCTCAGAATGCTCATGGTTGGCCTCCTCCTCTGCAGAGACCAGCCTAAGCAGGACATGGGTTCCAATTCTCACTCTAAATTTACTAGTTATATTGCCTAAAGGCAATTACCTAATCTTAGTTTGATTTGCTCATCTGTCATTTGAGGGACTAGCAATAGCTATCTCATAGGATTGTTCTGAGTATATGAGATAACATAAAAAGTTTAACACAGAGCCTGGCATAGATGTTCAATTAATGCTGTTTTCCTTCTCTTCTTTGAGTAGCAGTGGATGCTGTCTTAATGCTCCTGAGAGACATTGGTAATTCTTGATTACAAGGTTAGGAGTCTAGGTTCTTGTATTTTTTAAATGAAATTATTTCAAGTTACAGCAGATCTAAGATCTGCTATTTGGGTTTTCTAAAGAAAGCATATAGTAGTGAGGGAACATTTTTATTTGAGAAAAAGCTCTATATCATCTGGGTTGAGAAACAAGGTAAGACAGCAGGTCAGGACTTCCCTGGCGGTCCAGTGGTTAGGACTCCATGCTTCCACTGTAGGGGGCACCGGTTCGATCCCTGGTCGGGAAACTAAGATCCTGTATGCCACACGTGGTACGGCCAAAAATAAAAAAAAATTAAAAAAAAAAAGACAAAAAGACATATCAGGTCAAACAGTGGTGGCAGATACGAGCTGAATGACATCAGCATATGCTCAACAATGTAAGTGCATCTGAGATTGTAATGGTCAGTCCCTGGTGGTGGTATTGGTGGTGTTTCTAAGAAGCAGCTACTCCAGTGACTGAGAGGGTTGAGATGGAGCTTGCACTTTGAACTAGGCCTAAATCAGTTTCTGTCTCCACCAAATAGGCTGATTTCTCGAGGAGCTCAAGTAGTTGGGAGTATGGGTGCTGGGCGGAGGTGGGGGGCAGCAAGTCCAGGGCTGAGTTTCACAGACTGGGACAAATGCGCCCGTGTGGGGGTGTGTTGGAAGGATGTGAGCAAATGCGTATGCTTATGCCTCAGACATTCTAGAAATCTTCAGCACTCACAGGAAATACAGTGTCGTGGTTAAGGGCTCCAGGACTGGAGATGGACAGACTGGTGTTCAAATCTCAGCTCTACCACTTGTTTTGTCAAATGCACTTAATAGGAAATCCACCTCAGATTGGATTTCCAGATAAGACTATTTATCGTCTCACACATCAAGAAATACAGAGGCAAGGTAGGCTGCAAGCCTAGGATGTCAGGACTCTGGCTCCACCTCTGTGATCTCTTTGTTCTGTCCTTCCCAAGCAGTTGGCTTAATTTTCAAGAGGGTAGAAAGATGGCAGCAGTGATTCTGGGTACCACATCATCTCCAGAAGTAAAAGGCAGACTAGTGTATTTCTCTATCTCTTCTGTAGGAGCGATAACACCTTTCCTAAAAGCCTCACAGTGAACTCCTCTTGTCATTCGACAGTATAAGCTTATATGCCCATTTCTAAACCAATCATGACAGGGGAACAAGTTTACTGTGATGAACTTAAGCTAAAAATTTTCCAGTCTGGGAGCCTGAGATAAGGATCACGCTGAAAAATTTGAGGGAGGAGTGGATACCTGAGCAAAGTTGTTTCTCTGTTAGAAAAGAAGAGATAGACAGCCAACAGTATACATTATAATTTGTTACCTCTTTTGAGTTTCAAATTTTCCATCAGTATCATATGCATATGTCACATATTCAGAAAATATTAAATAAAATAATGTATGTAAAGCACTGTGCACAATACCTGTTTACAGAGTAAACATTTAGTAAAGTGACAGATGAACTTGGCAATTGATATACCACAATTACTGGCTGCAAGATTGATTCAAAGCTCTTACTGCTTTATGTGACTCTTCCTGAGAAACTTTCTGAATTTGTCCTGACTGGTAATACACCAGAATAATCTTGAGATCCTAGACAAAGTTTTTTAATGACACCTTTTTTGAGTGTTGAGTCCAGATGGTAATGTCACTAAAGTTGGCCTTTTCTCCATATCTTATGTAGATATACTGAGTTTCCACTAACAACTAGGAAAATGGTTAAATACAATCACCGTGCCATTGTGGTCACGTGGACCTGTGTGTGTGCATGCACGTGCACTGTGTATGAATATGTTCAGCTTTTATGTTGCTTCCAGCCATTTGGCTGAGCATTTCAGTTATTTTTCAAGTACCAGTTAGGTGTGAGGAATATGGCAAGAAAGCAAGATTGAACAAGGGGGTGTCAGCAGGGTTGCCACACTCTACAACTCCACGTAGTATCATTCACATAACTTAAAATGTGAACAGCATCCCCAAGGTTGTGTAGTACACAGCTTGTGCAGCTCTTTGTGATGGCCCTACATGCCAGTGACTTTTATTTATTTATTTATTTTTAGGTTATTTTTACAATTTTATTTTTGTTTACAGATATGCTTAACAATCACACATATATCCCCATATCCCCTCTCTCTTGCGTCTCTCTTCACCCACCCCCCCCATCCCACCCCTCTAGGTGGTCACAAAGCACTGATCTGCTCTCCCTGTGCTATGCAGCTACTTCCCACTAGCTATCTATTTCACACTTGGTAGTGTGTACATGTCAATGCCACTCTCTCACTTCATCCCAGCTTACCCTTCCCCATCCCGTGCCCTCAAGTCCATTCTCTATGACAGGATCTTTATTCCTGTCCTGCCTCTATGTTCACCAGAACCATCCCTCCCTTTTGATTGCATATATATGTGTTAGCATACGGTATTTGTTTTCCTCTTTCTGACATACTTCACTCTGTATGACAGACTTTAGGTCCATCCACCTCATTACAAATAGCTCAATTTCGTTTCTTTATATGGGTGAGTAATATTCCATTGTATCTATGTGTCACATCTTCTTTATCCATTCATCTGTCAAAGGACACTTAGGTTGCTTCCATGTCCTGGCTGTTGTAAATAGAGCTGCAATGAACATTGTGGTACATGACTCTTTTTTTTTTTTTTTTTCTTTTTTTTTTTTTTTTTATTAGTTTCTGCTTTATAACAAAGTGAATCAGTCATACATATACATCTGTTCCCACATCCCCTCCCTCATGCATCTCCCTCCCTCCCACCCTCCCCATCCCACCCCTCCAGGCGGTCACAAAGCACCGAGCTGATCTCCCTGTGCTCTGCGGCTGCTTCCCGCTATCTATCTACCTTACGTTTGGTAGTGTATATATGTCCATGCCTCTCTTTCCCTTTGTCACAGCTTACCCTTCCCCTTCCCCATATCCTCAAGTCCATTCTCAAGTAGGTCTGTGTCTTTATTCCCGTTTTACCCCTAGGTTCTTCATGACATTTTTTTTTTTTTTTAAATTCCATATATATGTGTTAGCATACGGTATTTGTCTTTCTCTTTCTGACTTACTTCACTCTGTATGACAGACTCTAGGTCTATCCACCTCATTACAAATAGCTCAGTTTCGTTTCTTTTTATGGCTGAGTAATATTCCATTGTATATATGTGCCACATCTTCTTTATCCATTCATCCGATGATGGACACTTAGGTTGTTTCCAGCTCCGGGCTATTGTGAATAGAGCTGCAATGAACATTTTGGTACATGTCTCTTTTTGAATTATGGTTTTCTCAGGGTATATGCCTAGTAGTGGGATTGCTGGGTCATATGGTAGTTCTATTTTTAGTTTTTTAAGGAACCTCCATACTGTTCTCCATAGTGGCTGTACCAATTCACATGCCCACCAGCAGTGCAAGAGTGTTCCCTTTTCTCCACACCCTCTCCAGCATTTATTGTTTCTAGATTTCTTGATGATGGCCATTCTGACTGGTGTGAGATGATATCTCATTGTAGTTTTGATTTGCATTTCTCTAATGATTAATGATGTTGAGCATCCTTTCATGTGTTTGTTGGCAGTCTGTATATCTTCTTTGGAGAAATGCCTATTTAAGTCTTCTGCCCATTTTTGGATTGGGTTGTTTGTTTTTTTGCTATTGAGCTGCATGAGCTGTTTATAAATTTTGGAGATTAATCCTTTGTCAGTTGCTTCATTTGCAAATATTTTCTCCCATTCTGAGGGTTGTCTTTTGGTCTTGTTTATGGTTTCCTTTGCTGTGCAAAAGCTTTGAAGTTTCATTAGGTCCCATTTGTTTATCTTTGTTTTTATTTCCATTTCTCTAGGAGGTGGGTCCAAAAGGATCTTGCTGTGATTTATGTCATAGAGTGTTCTACCTATGTTTTCCTCTAAGAGTTTGATAGTTTCTGGCCTTACATTTAGGTCTTTAATCCATTTTGAGCTTATTTTTGTGTATGGTGTTAGGGAATGATCTAATCTCATACTTTTACATGTCCCTGTCCAGTTTTCCCAGCACCACTTATTGAAGAGGCTGTCCTTTCTCCACTGTACATTCCTGCCTCCTTTATCAAAGATAAGTTGGCCATATGTGCGTGGGTTTATCTCTGGGCTTTCTATCCTGATCCACTGATCTATCTTTCTGTTTTTATGCCAGTACCACACTGTCTTAATTACTGTAGCTTTGTAGTATAGTCTGAAGTCAGGCAGCCTGATTCCTCCAGCTCCGTTTTTCGTTCTCAAGATTGCTTTGGCTATTCGGGGTCTTTTGTTTTTCCAAACAAATTTTGAAATTTTTTGTTCTACTTCTGTGAAAAATGCCAGTGGTAGTTTGATAGGGATTGCATTGAATCTGTAGATTGCTTTGGGTAGTAGAGTCATTTTCACAATATTGATTCTTCCAATCCAGGAGCATGGTATATCTCTCCATCTATTTATATCATCTTTAATTTCTTTCATCAGTGTCTTATAATTTTCTGCATACAGGTCTTTTGTCTCCTTAGGTAGGTTTATTCCTAGGTATTTTATTCTTTTTGTTGCAATGGTAAATGGGAGTGTTTTCTTGATTTCATTTTCAGATTTTTCATCATTAGTGTACAGGAATGCCAGAGATTTCTGTGCATTAATTTTGTATCCTGCTACTTTACCAAATTCATTGATTAGCTCTAGTAGTTTTTCGGTAGCATCTTTAGGATTCTCTATGTATAGTATCATGTCATCTGCAAACAGTGACAGCTTTACTTCTTCTTTTCCAATTTGGATTCCTTTTATTTCCTTTTCTTCTCTGATTGCTGTGGCTAAAACTTCCAAAACTATGTTGAATAAGAGTGGTGAGAGTGGGCAGCCTTGTCTTGTTCCTGATCTTAGTGGAAATGGTTTCAGTTTTTCACCATTGAGGACAATGTTGGCTGTGGGTTTGTCATATATGGCCTTTATTATGTTGAGGAAAGTTCCCTCTATGCCTACTTTCTGCAGGGTTTTTATCATAAATGGGTGTTGAATTTTGTCGAAAGCTTTCTCTGCATCTATTGAGATGATCATATGGTTTTTCTTCTTCAACTTGTTAATATGGTGTATCACATTGATTGATTTGCGTATATTGAAGAATCCTTGCATTCCTGGAATAAACCCCACTTGATCATGGTGTATGATCCTTTTAATGTGCTGTTGGATTCTGTTTGCTAGTATTTTGTTGAGGATTTTTGCATCTATGTTCATCAGTGATATTGGCCTGTAGTTTTCTTTCTTTGTGACATCCTTGCCTGGTTTTGGTATCAAGGTGATGGTGGCCTCGTAGAATGAGTTTGGGAGTGTTCCTTCCTCTGATATTGTTTGGAAGAGTTTGAGAAGGATGGGTGTTAGCTCTTCTCTAAATGTTTGATAGAATTCGCCTGTGAAGCCATCTGGTCCTGGGCTTTTGTTTGATGGAAGATTTTTAATCACAGTTTCAATTTCAGTGCTTGTGATTGGTCTATTCATATTTTCTATTTCTTCCTGAGTCAGTCTTGGTAGGTTGTGCATTTCTAAGAATTTGTCCATTTCTTCCAGGTTGTCCATTTTATTGGCATAGAGTTGCTTATAGTAATCTCTCATGATCTTTTGTATTTCTGCAGTGTCAGTTGTTACTTCTCCTTTTTCATTTCTAATTCTACTGATTTGAGTCTTCTCCCTTCTTTTCTTGATGAGTCTGGCTAATGGTTTGTCAATTTTGTTTATCTTCTCAAAGAACCAGCTTTTAGTTTGGTTGATCTTTGCTATCGTTTCCTTCATTTCTTTTTCATTTATTTCTGATCTGATCTTTATGATTTCTTTCCTTCTGCTAACTTTGGGGGTTTTTTGTTCTTCTTTCTCTAATTGCTTTAGGTGCAGGGTCAGGTTGTTTACTCGAAATGTTTCCTGTTTCTTAAGGTGGGATTGTATTGCTATAAACTTCCCCCTTAGAACTGCTTTTGCTGCGTCCCATAGGTTTTGGGTCGTCGTGTCTCCATTGTCATTTGTTTCTAAGTATTTCTTAATTTCCTCTTTGATTTCTTCAGTGATCACTTCATTATTGAGTAGTGTATTGTTTAGCCTCCATGTGTTTGTATTTTTTACAGATCTTTTCCTGTAATTGATGTCTAGTCTCATAGCATTGTGGTCGGAAAAGATACTTGATACAATTTCAATTTTCTTAAATTTACCAAGGCTTGATTTGTGACCCAAGATATGATCTATCCTGGAGAATGTTCCATGAGCACTTGAGAAAAATGTGTATTCTGTTGTTTTTGGGTGGAATGTCCTATAAATATCAATTAAGTCCATCTTGTTTAATGTATCATTTAAAGCTTGTGTTTCCTTATTTATTTTCATTTTGGATGATCTGTCCATTGGTGAAAGTGGGGTGTTAAAGTCCCCTACTATGATTGTGTTACTGTCGATTTCCCCTTTTATGGCTGTTAGTATTTGCCTTATGTATTGAGGTGCTCCTATGTTGGGTGCATAAATATTTACAATTGTTATATCTTCTTCTTGGATCGATCCCTTTATCGTTATGTAGTGTCCTTCTTTGTCTCTTCTAATAGTCTTTATTTTAAAGTCTATTTTGTCTGATATAAGAATTGCTACTCCAGCTTTCTTTTGATTTCCATTTGCATGGAATATCTTTTTCCATCCCCTTACTTCCAATCTGTATGTGTCTCTAGGTCTGAAGTGGGTCTCTTGTAGACAGCATATATATGGGTCTTGTTTTTGTATCCATTCAGCTACTCTGTGTCTTTTGGTGGGAGCATTTAGTCCATTTACATTTAAGGTAATTATTGATATGTATGTTCCTATTCCCATTTCCTTACTTGCTTTGGGTTCGTTATTGTAGGTATAGTCCTTCTGTTGTGTTTCTTGCCTAGAGAAGTTCCTTTAGCATTTGTTGTAAAGCTGGTTTGGTGGTGCTGAACTCTCTCAGCTTTTGCTTGTCTGTAAACGTTTTAATTTCTCCATCAAATCTGAATGAGATCCTTGCTGGGTAGAGTAATCTTGGTTGCAGGTTTCTCTCCTTCATCACTTTAATTATGTCCTGCCACTCCCTTCTGGCTTGTAGAGTTTCTGCTGAGAGATCAGCTGTTAACCTGATGGGGATTCCCTTGTGTGTTATTTGTTGTTTTTCCCTTGCTGCTTTTAATATGATTTCTTTGTGTTTAATTTTTGACAGTTTGATTAATATGTGTCTTGGCGTATTTCTTCTTGGATTTATTCTGTATGGGACTCTCTGTGCCTCCTGGACTTGATTAACTATTTCCTTTCCCATATTAGGGAAGTTTTCAACTATAATCTCTTCAAATATTTTCTCAGTCCCTTTCTTTTTCTCTTCTTCTTCTGGAACCCCTATAATTCGAATGTTGGTGCGTTTAATGTTGTCCCAGAGGTCTCTGAGACTGTCCTCTGTTCTTTTCATTCTTTTTTCTTTATTTTTCTCTGCATCAGTTATTTCCACTATTTTATCTTCCACCTCACTTATCCGTTCTTCTGCCTCAGTTATTCTGCTATTGATCCCATCTAGAGTATTTTTCATTTCATTTATTGTGTTTTTAATCGATGCTTGATTCATCTTTAGTTCTTCTAGGTCCTTGTTAACTGTTTCTTGCATATTGTCTATTCTATTTCCAAGATTTTGGATCTGGGAAATAGAATCTTGGATCAGCTTTACTATCATTATTCTGAATTCTTTTTCAGGTAGACTGCCTATTACCTCTTCATTTGTTAGGTCTGGTAGGTTTTTATCTTGCTCCTTCACCTGCTGTGTGTTTTTCTGCTTTCTCATTTTGCTTATGTTACTGTGTTTGGGGTCTCCTTTTTGCAGGCTGCAGATTCGTAGTTCCCGTTGTTTTTGGTGTCTGTCCCCCGTGGCTAAGGTTGTTTCAGTAAGTTGTGTAGGCTTCCTGGTGGGGGGGACTAATGCCTGTGTTCTGGTGGTTGAAGCTCGATCTTGTCTTTCTGGTGGACAGGTCCACGTCTGGTGGTGTGTTTTGGGGTGCCTGTGGCCTTATTATGTTTTTAGGTATCCTCTCTGCTAATGGGTGGGGTTGTGTTCCTGCCTTGCTAGTTGCTTGGCATAGGGTGACCAGCACTGTAGCTTGCTGGTCGTTGACTGAAGCTGGGTGCTGGTGTTGAGATGGAGATCCCTGGGAGATTTTCGCTGCTTGATATTATGTGGAGCTGGGAGGTCTCTTGTGGACCCGTGTCCTGAAGTTGGCTCTCCCACTTCAGAGGCACAGCACTAACTCCTGGCTGCAGCACCAAGAGCCTTTCATCCACCCGGCTCAGAATAACAGTGAGAAAAAGTAGAAAGAAATAATTAGTAGAAGAAAGAAAGAGAGATTGAAAGAAAGGAAGAAGGGAAGTAAGGAAGGAAGGAAGGAAGGAAGAAAGAAAGGAGGGAGGGAGGAAGGATGGAAAGAAAGGAGGGAGGGAGGGAGGAATGAAAGCAAAAGGAAGAGTGAATGGAAGAAGAGAGGGAGGGAGGGAGGAAGGAAAGAAAGAAAGAAAGAAAGACAGGAGGGAGGGAGGGAGGGAGGAAGGAAAGAAAAAGAAAGTGGAAAGAAGAAGGGTGGGAGGGAGGGAGGGATGGAGGAAAGAAAAAGAAAGAAGGAAAGGAGGAGCGGAGGGAGGGAGGGAGGAAGGGAAGGGAGGAAAAAAAGAAAGAGCAGGTAAAGTAAAATAGAATAAAGTATGAAATATAGTAGCGTTATTAAAATTAAAAAGTAATTATTGGAAAAAAAACACGGACCGAAAGAACCCTGGGACATATGGTGGAAGCAAAGCTATACAGAGAGAATCTTACACAGAAGATTACACATACACATTCACAAAAAGAGAGCAGGGGGAAAAATCAAAAATCTTGCTCTCCAAGTCCACCTCCTCGATTTGGGATAATTCGTTGTACAAAGAGGAAAAGGGCGAAAAGTCTGAAATCTTGCTAAGTCCACCTCCTTAATTTGAGATAATTCGTTGTAAAAAGAGGGAAAAAAAAGGGGGGAAAGTCTTAAATCTTGTCCTCAAGGTCCACTTCCTCAATTTGGGATGATTCGCTGTCCATTCATGCACTCCACAGACGCAGGGCACATCAAATGGACCGTGGAGCTTTAATCCGCTGCCTCGGAGGCTGCACAGAGAGATTTCCCTGTCTCTGCTCTCACAGCTCCCGGGTCTCAGCCTTGGACCTGGCCCCGCCTCTGCGCGTAGGTCGCCGGAGGGCGTCCGTTCTTCGCTCAGACAGGACGGGTTTAAAGGAGCCGCTGATTCGGGGGCTCTGGCTCACTCAGGCAGAGGGGAGGGAGGGGAATGCCCTCTCCTCGCGCACCAGGCAACAAAAGGGAAAAAAGTCTCTTGCCTCTCCGGTAGCTCCAGACCCTTTCCCCGGACTCCCTCCGGGCTAGCACTAACCCCTTCAGGGTCTCTTCCTGCCGCCAGCCCCAGACCTCTCCCTGCGCTCCGACTGAAAGCCGATACCCGAGCCTCAGCTCCCAGCCCCGCCCGCTCTGGCGGCCGAGCAGACAAGTCTCTCGGGCTGGTGTGTGCCTGAGGGCACCGATCCTCTGTGCCAAAATCTCTCTGCTTTGCCCTCCACACCCCTGTTGCTGTGCTCTCCTCCGCTACTCCGAAGCTTTCCCCCTCCGCCACCTGCAGTCTCCGCCCTCGAAGGGGCTTGTAGTGTGTAGAAACCTTCCCTCCTTCACGGCTCCCTCCCACTGGTGCAGGTCCCGTCCATAACCTATTGTCTCTGTTTATTCTTTTTTTCTTTTGACCTACCCAGGTATGTGGGGAGTTTCTTGCCTTTTGGGGGGTCTGAGGTCTTCTGTCAGCGTTCAGTAGGTGTTCTGTTGGAGTTGTTCCACGTGTAGATGAATTTCTGATGTATCTGTGGGGAGGAAGGTGATCTCCGCGTCTTACTCTTCCGCCATCTTCCTCCGGCTCCCCCATGACTCTTTTTGAACTGTGGTTTTCTCAGGATATATGCCCAGTAATGGGATTGCTGGGTTGTATGGTAGTTCTATTTTTAGTTTTTTAAGGAACCTCCATACTGTTCTCCATAGTGGCTGTATCAATTTGCATTCCCACCAACAGTGCAAGAGGGTTCCCTTTTCTCCACACTCTCTCCAGGGTTTATCGTTTGTAGATTTTTTGTTGATGGCCATTCTGACTGGTGTGAGGTGAAACCTCATTGCAGTTTTGATTTGCCTTTCTCTAATGATTAGTGATGCTGAGCATTCTTTCATGTGTTTAATGGCTATCTGTATATCTTCTTTGAAGAAATGTCTATTTAGGTCTTCTGTCCATTTTTGGATTGGGTTGTTTGTTTTTTTGTTATTGAGCTGCATGAGCTGCTTGTAAATTTTGGAGATTTATCCTTTGTTAGTTGCTTCATTTGCAAATATTTTCTCCCATGCTGAGGGTTGTCTTTTTGTCTTGTTTATGTTTTCCTTTGCTGTGCAAAAGCTTTTGAGTTTCATTAGGTCCCATTTGTTTATTTTTGTTTTTATTTCCATTTCTTTAGAGGTGGGTCCAAAAGGATCTTGCTGTGATTTATGTCATAGAGTGTTCTGCCTATGTTTTCCTCTAAGAGTTTGATAGTGTCTGGCCTTACATTTAAGTCTTCAATCCACTTTGAGTTTATTTTTGTAAATGGTGTTAGGGAGTGTTCTAATTTCATTCTTTTACATTTAGCTGTCCAGTTTTCCCAGCACCACATATTGAAGAGGATGTCTTTTCTCCACCTTATATTCTTGCCTCTTTTATCAAAGATAAGGTGACCATATGTGCGTGGTTTTATCTCTGAGCTTTCTATCCTGTTCTATTGATCTGTATTTCTGTTTTTGTGCCAGTACCATACTGTCTTGATTACTGTAGCTTTGTAGTATAGTCTGAAATCAGGGAGCCTGATTCCTCTAGGTCTGGTTTTCTTTCTCAAGATTGCTTTGGCTATTCGGGTTTTTTTGTGTTTCCATACAAATTGTGAAATTTTTTTTGTTCTAGTTCTGTGAAAATGCCATCAGTAGTTTGATAGGGATTGCACTGAATCTGTAGATTGCTTTAGATAGCATAGTCATTTTCACAATGTTGAGTCTTCCAATCCAAGAACATGGTATATCTCTTCTGTATATATACAAAAGATGTTTGTATCATCTTTAATTTCTTTCATCAGTGTCTTATAGTTTTGTGCATACAGGTCTTTTGTCCCCCTGAGTAGGTTTATTCCTAGGTATTTTATATTTTCTGTTGCAATGGTAAATGGGTGTGTTTCCTTAATTTATCTTTCAGATTTTTCATCATTAGTGTATAGGAATGCAAGAGATTTCTGTGCATTAATTTTGTATCCTGCTACTTTACCTGATTCATTGATTAGCTCTAGTAGTTTTCTGGTGGCATCTTTAGGATTCTCTATGTATAGTCTCATGTCATCTGCAAACAGTGACAGCTTTACTTCTTCTTTTCCGATTTGGATTCCTTTTATTTCTTTTCCTTCTTTGATTGCTGTGGCTAAAACTTCCAAAACTTTGTTGAATAATAGTGGTCAGAGTGGGCAATCTTGTCTTGTTCCTGAACTTAGTGGAAATGGTTTCAGTTTTTCACCATTGAGGACGATGTTGGCTGTGGGTTTGTCATATATGGCGTTTATTATGTGGAGGAAAGTTCCCTCTATGCCTACTTTCTGCAGGGTTTTTACCATAAATGGGTGTTGAATTTTGTTGAAAGCTTTCTCTGCATCTATTGAGATGATCATATGATTTTCCCCTTCAATTTATTAATATGTGTGTATCACATTGATTGATTTGTGTATATTGAAGAATGCATGCATTTCTGGGATAAACCCCACTTGATCATGGTGTATGATCCTTTTAATGTGCTGTTGGATTCTGTTTGCTAGTATTTTGTTGAGGATTTTTGCATCTTTGTTCATCAGTGATATTGGCCTGCAGTTTTCTTTCTTTTTGATATCTTTGTCTGGTTTTGGTATCAGGGTGATGGTGGCCTTGTAGAATGAGTTTGGGAGTGTTCCTCCCTCTGCTATATTTTGGAAGAGTTTGAGAAGTATAGGTGTTAGCTCTTCTCTAAATGTTTGTAGGTGTTAGCTCTTCTCTAAATGTTTGATAGAATTCGCATTGTAGCCAGTGTAGCCATCTGGTCCTGGGCTTATGTTTGTTGGAAGGTTTTAAATCACAGTTTCAATTTCAGTGCTTGTGATTGGTCTATTTATATTTTCTATTTCTTCCAGGTTCAGTCTCGGAAGGTTGTGCTTTTCTAAGAATTTGTCCATTTCTTCCATGTTGTCAATTTTGTTGGCATAGAGTTACGTGTAGTAACACATGATCATTTGTATTTCTGCAGTGTCAGTTGTTTCTTCTCCTTTTTCATTTGTAATTCTGTTGATTTGAGTCTTCTCCCTTTTTTTCTTGATGAGTCTGGCTAACGGGTTATCAATTTTGTTTATCTTCTCAAAGAACCAGCTTTTAGTTTTATTGATCTTTGCTATTATTTCCTTCATTTCTTTTCCATTTTTTTCTGATCTATCTTTATGATTTCTTTTCTTCTACTAGTGTTGGGGTTTTTTTGTTCTTCTTTCTCTAATTGTTTTAGGTGTAAGGTTAGGTTGTTTATTTGAGATTTTTCTTGTTTCTTGAGGTAGGGTTGTATTATTCTAAACTTCCCTCTTAGAACTGCTTTTGCTTCATCCCATAGGTTTTGGGTTGTTGCGTTTTCATTGTCATTTGTTTTTAGGTATTTTTTGATTTCCTCTTTGATTTCTTCAGTGATCTCTTGGTAATTTAGTAGCATATTGTTTAGTCTCCATGTGTTTGTATTTTTTACAATTTTTTCCCTGTAATCGATATCTAGTCTCATAGCGTTGTGGTCAGAAAAGGTACTTGATATGATTTCAATTTTCTTAAATTTACCAGTGCTTCATTTGTGGCCTAAGATATGATCTATCCTGGAGAATGTCCCCTGAATACTTGAGAAGAAAGTGTATTCTGTTGTTTTTGGATGGAATGTCCTATAAATATCAATTAAGCCCATCTTGTTTCATGTGTCATTTAAAGCTTGTGTTTCCTTATTTATTTTCATTTTGGATGATTTGTCCATTGGTGAAAGTGGGGTGTTAAAGTCCCTTGCTATTATTGTGTTACTGTCGATTTCCCCTTTTATGGCTGTTAACCTTTGCCTTATGTATTGAGGTGCTCCTATGTTGGGTGATAAATGTTTTCAATTCTTATATCTTCTTGGATTGATCCCTTGATCATTATGTAGTGTCCTTCTTTGTCTCTTGTAATAGCCTTTATGTTAAAGTGTATTTTGTCTGATATGAGGGTTGCTACTCCAGCTTTCTTCTGATTTCCTTTGGCGTCGAGTATCTTTTTCCATCCCCTCACTTTCAGTCTGTATGTGTCCCTAGGTCTGAAGTGGGTCTCTTGTCGACAGCATATGTACATGTCTTGTTTTTGTATCCATTCAACCAGTCGATGTCTTTTGGTTGGAGCATTTAATCCATTTACATTTAAGGTAGTTATCGATATGTATGTTTCTATTACCTTTTTCTTAATTGTTTTGCTTTTGTTTCTGTAGTTTTTTCCTTTTCTTGTGTTTCCAGCCTAGAGAAGTTCCTTTAGCATTTGTTGTAAAGCTGGTTTGGTGGTGCTGAATTCTGTTAACTTTTGCTTATCTGTAAAGGTTTTAATTTCTCCATCGAATCTAAATGAGATCCTTGCTGGGTATTGTAATCTTGGTTGTAAGTTTTTCCCTTTCTTCACTTTAAATATGTCCTGCCACTCCCTTCTGGCTTGCAGAGTTTCTGCTGAAAAATCAGCTGTTATGCTTATGGGATTCCCTTTTATGTTATTTGTTGCTTTTCCCTTGCTGCTTTTTATATTTTTCTTTGTATTTAAGTTTTGATAGTTTCATTCATATGTGTCTCGGTGTGTTCCTCTTTGGGTTTATCCTGTATTGGACTCTCTGTGCTTCCTGGCCTTGATTGACTACTTCCTTTCCCATGTTAGGGAAGTTTTGACTATAATCTCTTCAAATATTTTCTCAGACCCTTTCTTTTTCTCTTCTTCTTCTGGGACCCCTATAATTCTAATGTTGGTGCATTTAATGTTGTCCCAGAGGTCTCTGAGACTGTCCTCAATTCTTTTCATTCTTTTCTCTTTATTCTGCTCCCTGGCAGTTATTTCCACCTTTTTATCTTCCAGTTCACTCATCCGTTCTTCTGCCTCAGTTATTCTGCTGTTGATTCCTTCTAGAGTATTTTTAATTTCAGTTATTGTGTTCTTCATCACTGTTTGTTTGCTCTTTAGTTCTTCTAGATCCTTGTTAAATGTTTCTTGTGTTTTCTCCATTATATTTCTGAGATTTTGGATCATCTTTACCATCATTACTCTGAATTCTTTTTCAGGTAGGTTGCCTATTTTTTTCTTCATTTTTTGGTCTTGCATTTTTTTACCTTGTTGCTTCATCTGTAAGAAGTTTTTTTTGTTATTTCATTATTATTATTTTTTTAATGGTTGGTCCTGTATTCCTGTCTTACTGGTTGTTTGGCCTGAGGTGTCCAGCACTGGAGTTTGCAGGCATTGGATAGAGCCGGGTCTTGGTTCTGAGATTGGGACCTCCTGGAGGCCTCACTCCAATTAATATTCCCTGGGGTTTGAGGTTCTCTGTTAGTCCAGCGGTTTGGACTTGGAGCTCCCACCACAGGAGCTTGGGCCCGACCTCCAGCCTGGGAACCAAGGTGCTACAAGCCAGCTCCTGTGGGTTCCTCTCATCCCCTTAGGTGTCTGCGGTTCCCCACCTGTGCCTGGTAGGTGCCCTAGCTGTGCCAAGACACGAATTCTGTGTCCTCCTAGTCCACTATCTTGACTCCGCCCACCAGTGACTTTTAGAATAGGATACAAACTTTGCACAGATAGCATGGAAGAGCAGGGAGTATGGTTTATATGCATTTTATTAGTTTTTTTTATAATTAATTACTCCTGTATGAATTGTGTGGAATGTGGATTCATTCCTGCCTAGTAAAAGGCAGAATGAATCCCTATTTACCATTTATCTAGAGCAATTTTATCAGCACATAATTGGAACTGTGCTCTGATATTAACTGTCTCTTGAAGGACTTGGCTATTCTTACAATTAAAAGTCAAGCCTTACTCCTTTTTAAAAAATAAGTAGGACAATTACTTTTTAAAAAAGCTTTTCAGAGTTGTAGAATATTGTGGTGGTTGAATCCATTTATTCTAGCAGAAGATTGCTTTGATTCAAATACCAGCTACTCTACTATCTGTGCAACTTTTGCTGCCATTAAATCACTTTCCTCCACCATAAAATGGAGATAGTCATAATGCTGATCTCCTGCAGCTTTTTGGAAAATTAAATGAATTATAATATATAGTGCCTCAGAAAAAGCCTTGGGTCAAGGGAATCACTCCATTAGAGTTAGTTGTGATCAAGTGTTGGCAAAGATATGGAGAAATTGGAAGATTTACACACTGATTATGAGAATGCAAAATGGTGCAGCTGCTATGAAATACAGTATGGAGATTCATAAAAAAATTAAAAATAGAACTACAATTTGATCCAGAAATCCCATTTCTGGGTATATATACAAAATAATTGACATCAATATCTCAAAGAGATATTAGCACTCCCTTGTTCATTGAGGCACTGTTTGTATTACCCAAGATGCGGAAACAACCTACATGTTCATCAGCAGATGAATGGGTAAAGAAATGTGCTAAATACATACAATGGAATACTATTCCACCTTAAAAAAGCAAGGAAATTCTGCAATATGGGACAACATGGATGGACCTTGAGAACATTATACTCGGCGAAATAAGCCAGACACAGAAAGACAAGTACCACATAACTCCCCTTACATGAAGTATCTAAAATGTAAAACTCATAAAATCAATGACTGGATGGTGATTACCAGGGGCTGAGGGAGAGGGAAGTGGGGAATTATTAATCAACAGGCATAAACTTTCAGTTAAGAAAAATAACTAAGCTTTAGAGATATGCTGTACCACGTTGTATATATGTTTATAGTCAACAATAATGTGTTACACATGAAATTTGTTAAGAGGATACATGTCATGGTAAGTGTTCTTGCCACAAAAAAAAGAGTAAAAGTTATCTTAAACTCTATTTGTCAAATAAAGTAACAATGGAACATTTAAGGGAAGGGAGAGATATCCACTAAATTCATGTATTTTTAAAAAAGACTCCACCAAACAAATCAATGTTAATATCCTCCATAATAGAGGGAAAATAATTTCTATGAAGCATTTTCAAAAAGTCTGATCATTTAACTTCAACTCACTAATGTTTTTGTTGTAACAAATACATAAAGATATCCTTTATATTTTTATTAAAATTTTTTTTATTGGAGTATAATTGCTTGACAATGTTGTATTAGTTTCTGCTGTACAACAAAGTGAATCAGCTATATGTATACATATATCCCCTCCCTCTTCGACCTCCCTCCCATCCCCCATCCCACCCATCTAGGTCATCACACAGCACCAAGCTGAGCTCCCTGTGCTATACTGCATCTTCCCACTAGCTATCTATCATACGCATGGTAGTGTATTTATGTCAAACCTAATCTCCCAATTCATCTCACCCTCCCCTTTCCCCACCATGTCCACACGTCCATTCTCTATGTTTGCATCTCTATTCCTGCCCTGGAAATAGGTTCATCTGTACTATTTTTCTAGATTCCACATATGTGCATTAATATATGATATTTGTTTTTTTCTTTCTGACTTACTTCACTCTGTATGACAGACTCTAGGTCCATTGACAGCTGTACAAATGACCCAATTTCATTTCTTTTTATGGCTGAGTAATATTTCATTGTATATATGTACCACATCTTCTTTATCCATTCATCTGTCAATGGACATTTAGGTTGTTTCCATGACCTGGCTATTGTAAATTATGCTGCAGTGAAGGTTGGGGTACATGTGTCTTTTTGAATTATGGTTTTCTCAGGGTATATGCCCAGTAGTGGGATTGCTGGGTCATATGGTAGTTCTATTTTTAGTTTTTTAAGGAACCTCCATAGTATTCTCTGTAATGGTTGTACCAATTTATATTCCTACCAAAAGCGTAAGAAGGTTCCATTTTCTCCACACACTCTCCAGCATTTATTGTCTGTAGATTTTCTGATGATGGCCATTCTGTCAGGTGAGATATTCTTTAAATGAAACAGCTGTGATCATCATTATTATCACATTACTCTCTTGTAGGCTTTTGGTATTTCTGGATATATGATGCCACTCAGATTTTAGTATCAGTATGACCTTTTATATTGAACTTCATATTTTTCTCAGCAGCATTTTCATATCTTTTCTTCTTTGTCCTTGCAGCAACCTGTCAGCTAGGTAAACGAATTACTTGCACCTCTATTATAGTAATTATTTAACTCTACAGCACTTTCCTAATGATTTGCCTACCTCCTCTACCAGCAGAAATCTCCAATGAGTGCAATGTATCAGTCAGGAATGCAATTAGCTGTCAGTAACAAATACCCCAAGTAACAGAAGCTTAAATCATAATGATGTATATTATTTATTTATTAAAAAGTTTTGAAGTAATATCCAGTGGCTCAACGATAGTATAAAAGGCCCAAGATTTTTCCATCATCCTGAGTGGAATTGATTCATCATCCTTGTGTTTGTGACCTCATGGCCACAATATGGCTGCCACAGTTCCAGGTACTGTGTGTCTCTAGCATTCCAAGCAGGAAGGAGGGGAGTATGTGGGGAAAAGGTCTCCTTGTGAGTGAAGAAAATCTCTTACAGAAGCTCACTTGATGATCTCTTTTGCCTTATTTACCGGAACTGGATGACGTAGACACTCCTAGTTTCAAGAGAGGCTAGAAAAGAGAATATTGTGCAAAGGGGATGAGAATTGTCATGATTTGCTCAGAAAAAATCATGATTTGTCTTTTGGAGCTGGGTGGATTGATGCCTGAACAAAATAGGGTTTTTTCTGCCTCCTCCCCTTTCTTTTTTTCCTTCTTTTCTCCCACCCTTCTTCCCTCCCTTCCTTCCTTCCTTCCTTCCTTCCTTCCTTCCTTCCTTCCTTCCTTCCTTCCTTCCATTCTCCCTTTCTTCCTCTCTTTCTTCTTTTTTTAAATCTGGGAAGACTGTGGAGCAGAAGGGCCAGTGGTGGCAGGAAAGGAATCTAATAGTGTCATTCACAGGCATGGTAGTCCCTGATTCATTTTTTAGAAACTCATGAGCCTGACCAAAAAAATCCATAAGTATTAGAATAAATGAAACTCTCTTTGACAGATAAACTGAGGCTCGGAGAGTAGAAAGTATATTTTTCCTAAGACCACACAACTAATTAGAAGAATAAGTGAAACTTTAACTTACCTGTGCTGACTTCTGGCCTGGAGTTCTTCCTGTTTTTTTGTCTTATTTCTTACAGAAAAATTAATGCAGCATGTTTTCTTTCTATTTGTTGGCTGTTTGATAGAATGGCTTAACTTAAAGAAGGTAAGTGTTTCTCCTGGAACTTAAGTAAGAAATAGAATATTTAAGTGTTTCCCCTAATAAGAAACAATCGACAATGCCCCTCTTTGGATGATTTACAATTATGGAATAAGATTACTGGCATTTAATAAATTGCAATTCAAAGCCACACTGACCTGTACTTTTTAATCTACTTACTAGTATTATTAAATACGAAGTAGAAATACTTTAGAACTTAAAGAACTGATATTGAGACTCATTATGTGCCAGACATAGAGCTAGCCATTTGAAATATAACTTAGATATTATTCTCTTCATTTTGCTGTTGAGGAAACTGAGGATTATGGAAATTGTGACTTGCTAAACATTGTAAAGCTATAAAGTGGCAGAGTTGGGATTCAAATCTGGCAAAGCTGGACTTTAAAACTTGTGTTTTTCACACTGTCTCAAACTCCTGTCCAGTGCTTGGGTACTATAATAATTATATTTTAACCAGTACCCACTGTGTACTAAAAAGCCCTTAGTAGTTAGATAGGGAAATAATATATGTCTGAATAATTTTTTGCTTCTAAGTCGTTTGGGAATTAGCATTTTAGTATTTTGCATGTAAAAAATGTTTTATGTGTTTTATAGACTGAAAAGTTTCATATAACTATCGATTATCATTATCCTTATGTTAGAATTCAGGTTGCTTTCTTGGAATTTCAATGTAGGCCTTTAAAAAAACTTTGTACGGCATTTTCCGTACTAACATAAAGAAGTAAAACGTGCATTATAAGTTGTTTAAAGATTCCAGCAGCTATTATGCATCATAATGTGTACTGAAGTTAATTCTAAAGCATATCTATAGCCCATTTTATTGCTATGGCACCTTGTTTATAGTATAGTATATTTATGGCTTAGAATACCTTTAAATATTCTGGTCTTATGTAGTTGTGTTTTTCTTTCCTCATAAAAATTTTAAAGGACACTTAATGTTTTGAGAAACAATGCACTTGAGGTGCAAAGCTGTTTTATTATTTTGTTACAAGTTAGCTTTTTTCATAATCGTTAGTTTTTAGCTTGTAGAGAGTTGGTTCACAAACTGGCCCCCATACGTGGTGGGCAAGGAGAGACTGGCAAAAGAGTCAGACCACTCCAGATTGATAGGATGAAGTTTTAATAAGCAAGGGAAATTACTTATGAGGCTTGTCTTGGGCGTCCACAAGACAAGTAGATCTCTGCATCAGCCAGGCATCATCTTAAAAGTTTATATAGAGGCCTTAACTGGGTTCAGTCACATATCTGGTCCAGACCGTCTCAACAACATCTTGTTGTCTCAAGGCAGAGAGAGTGGGCAGAACATACATTGCAAGGACAGGGGAGGGGGTGAGGAGGAGCTTCCAGTTACCTGGGTCCAGCTCTCCAGTCAACCAGCAGTCACGTCTTCTCAATGATCTCCCCCAACATAGGGGTTTATAGTAAGAATAAGATAAGTACTACATTAAATTTTAAAACTTTAAGTACATACTTTTATCTAACACATATAATAATTAGTCCTATGTACTGCTATTACACTGGGGTACCTCTTCACATATCGAAAGTTTCCTGTTAGGAGACAATTCTCCATAGGTCACTTGCATTTCTGAAAATTTTATGAGCAAAAGTATTGGCTACCTTTGTCCTGGACTATCTTTTGAAGGATGCTTGTACAGTAAGTCCCCCACATACAAACAAGTTCCTTTCCGAGAATACGTTCATAAGTCCACTTTGTTTGTAAGTCCAACAGGGTTAACCTAGGTACCCAACTACACAATCTGCTATATAGTACTGTACTGTAATAGGCTTATAATATTTTCACACAAATAATACATAAAAAACAAACACAAAAAATAAAGAAAACATTTTAAATCTTACAGTACAATACATTGAAAAGCACAGTAGTACAATACAACAGCTGGTGTACAGGAGCTGGCATTAGGTGAACAGGCAAGAAGAGTTACTGACTGGAGGAGGGAGAGGAGGTGGGAGATGGTAGAGCTGAAAGATCATCAGCAATAAGAGACGGAGGGCAAACTGCAATTTCACTCATGCCTGACATTGATGGAATGTACGTTCGCATCTTTGAAAGTTTGCAACTTGAAGGTTCACATGTAGAGGACTTACTATATAGCAGTCAGCCTTGGAAGATAGCTCTAATGTCTCCTTATGGAGCAAGGGACAGATTTTCCTACAGACTTGGAACATAGAGATAGCACATAGAGCATGGGCCAAGCGGTCTTCTGCTCATTACAGAAAATTAGGGCTCTGTAAGCCAGTGTTAATCTCCTATAATACAACCTTCTTTTTATTGCCTTATGGGAACTAGGGTTTTGGGAGCTGGCACAAGTGCTGATACTCTGGATACTTTTATTATCATGAGTAATAAGTCTTTTATTTCTGACCCAGGGATCTCATGTGTTCTGTTAGCATATGTGAAACTGTGGCAGGCTACATTGTTAGCTTATAAATAGAATAAAATCTCAGACCCTTCATAGCTTTTAACTGAAGTATCCAAATTAATTATCTTGGACCTACCACCTAGATTAGCAATTTTAATACATGGTAACTCAAAGTTTTTTAAAATTTGAAGAGGATTTAAGCTTCAGAATATTCCAGACTAATATAGTAAAAAGCCATCAAAAATGTTAAAATGTCATCATATTTCCACCAGATTTAAAAAATAAAGTGGTTGAAACATTACAAATAAAGTTGAATTCTACTTTGTCCTTTCTCAGAACACTGCTTTTCTCTTCTTTCCTGGAGGCAATTACCATCTTGATTTTGGTGTGTGTCCTTACAGTCCATGATTTAATACTTTCACTATATATATGCAAAGATATGTAGTTCTAGTTTGTGTTTTTTAAAAAATTACATAATTTGTTTCATAGTGTATGATTTCTTAATGATCTTTTCTCACTCAACATTGTTTTTAGATCTAGTCTTGTTGATGCATATTGATCCCATTTATTAATTTTCTTCTGCTTCACTATATGAATATAACATATTTTATTCATCTAAACATTACTGATTAGGCATTTGGGTTGTTTCCAGTATTTTAATATTGTAAACAATGCTGTGATGAACATCTTTATGTCTTGGGACAATGAGGGTACCTTTCTCTTGGATGACTAATAGAATGTGGCAGAATTGACATGGTGCCAGTCTGGGCCTAAGAAAACAAAGCAAGCTCTACTTTTGCTTTTTGGAGGAAGCCAGCTACTATGTAAGAGATCCAACTACTCTGAGACTGCCATGCTGTGAGGAAGTCCAGTCTAGCTATGTGGAGAGGCCATGAGGAAAGAGAGATGTCCCTCTAGTCTCCCTGCTGTTCCAGCCATCCTAGCTGAAGTGCCAGACATATGAAGAAGTCACCTTTGACTTTCCATCCATGGCAAATGTCACAAGGAGTAGAGACAAGCTGTTTCCACTGGGGCCCTGCCAAAATCGCAGACTCAAAAGCAAAGAAATGATGACTAGTTTTGAGCCACTAAGTTTAGATAATGAAAATACCCATTTTTCTCGTGGGCATTCTTTTCTTGTATTAATTAGAAAGTATTCTTTATATACTATGGATACACGTTTCTAGTGTTTTTGTGAGGAAACTTGGCTCATCAAGGTATAAACTCAAATGCTTTTTTTTTTTCATCAACTGCTACCAACTGTACTATGTTGAAGCCTCGTTTTCCACTAGGACAGTATCTCAGCATCTGCATTACTTTTCAGCTGCATTCCATTATTAGAACAGACTCTTAGCATTTTCTAAAATTTATTCCTGAGTGTTTTAAGATCAAAGTCTCTTATTCGATTAAAAAATTCTCTAGGAACTTCCCTGGTGGCACAGTGGTTAAGAATCTGCCTGCCAATGCAGGGGACACGGGTTCGAGCTCTGGTCCTGGAAGATCCCACATGTCATGGAACAACTAAGCCTGTGTGCCACAACTACTGAGCCTGCACTCTAGGGTCCATGAACCACAACTACTGAGCCTGCGTGCTACAACTACAGAAGCCCACGTGCCTAGAGCCCGTGCTCCAGAACAAGAGAAGCCAACACAATGAGAAGCCCGTGCACCACAATGAAGAGTAGCCCCCGCTCGCCGCAACTAGAGAAAGAGCGTGCAGCAATGCAGCCAAAAAAAAAAAAAAAATCCTCTAGATCTCCCTCCTAAATAGGTGAGACTTGCAGGGGTAGGAGTTTGGAACAGTATGTGTGGGTGCGTATGGGACACATGTAATCTCAACACACATGGGATGTTGGACAGGCAGGAGTGATGTGAGGCAGATTCTGCCCTGCTTCATGCTCCTAAAGTGTTGAGGCTTAGTTCTTTCCTTGGTTGGCCTTAAATGGTGTTTGAGATTGATGTCTGTGGACTCCATAGGACAAGATAATGGTTTCCACAGATTCAGCTGATGATGGTCTCCTCTCAAGCAGCCTCTGAAGGCATTGTGGGTTCCTTTCATGATTGGCTATATCTTCCACTGATCCTCAATTGACAGCTTTACAGAATATTTTTTTGAACTGAGTGCCTGTTTGCTTTATGCTGTAACCATCACCAGCAAGACTGTAGCCCCAGATCTTAGGAAACTAGAATGCAGGTTTAGGATCTGGGAGTCCTGACCTTCCTTCTTTTGCCCTGTGGGCTCCCACCGTGCCTTCACTTCCAATTGTCTCTTCTCCTACTCCACTAGTGCAAGGAAGATCATCAAGTTCAGTGGCTAAGTAAACATCCTACCAGAAGCAAAATATCAACATGACCTTCTTGCAGCCATCATCAAACTTTACCAATCATTGTCTTGAGTGTTCCCTTGGTTTGGGGAAGAGGAAGCCCCTTCTTCCCTTCCCTTAGAGAGAGGGGAAAGAAGGAAAAATAGCTTCTATTTACAAACAAAAGACAACTTATAACTTCCTTTCATCCACATATAAATCAGAGGTTTAGGGGAAAGGTAGTGTCAGTTTTGTTGAAATTGCATCTCTCTGCAAGCTCTGAAGGGAGTGACAGCTGGAGGTTTCTGATCTTGAATGTGTGTTTCTTGGATCTGTTTTTCTCAGCCAAGTCTTGGTTTTCCTAACATCATCCTTTCATATAATTAACTCAACTTGATACACAGATTGATGAGTTTGGAGATATACATCCTTAAAACCACGATCACAATATATGCCATAAACATGTCCATCACCTCCAAAAGTTTCCTTCTGCCTTCTTTATTTGTAATAATAGTAATAAAGGCTGTGTCAATTTACATTCCCACTAACAGTGTACAAGACTTCGCTTTTCTCCATACTCCCCCAACACTTGTTATCTCTTGTCTTTCATAATAGCTATTCCAACAGGTGTGAGGTGTGCCTCATTGTGGTCTTGATTTGTATTTTCCTGATGATTAGTGGTACTGAGCACTTTTTCATATACCTGTTGGTCAGTTGTTTGTCATATCTATTCACTTCCTTTACCCATTTTTAAATCGTTTTCTTTGCTATTGAGTAGTATGAGTTCCTTATATATTTTGGTTATTAACCCTTTTTAGATATATTTTCTCCCGTTTAGTAGGTTATCTTTTTATTTTGTTGGCTGATTCCTTTGCTGTGAAGAAACTTTTTAGTTTGATGTAGTCCACTTATCTACTTCTGATTTTGTTGCATGTGCTTTTGGTGTCATATCTAAGAAATCATCATCAAAATTAATGTCAAAACATTTCCCCCTTTGTTTTCTTCTAGGAGTTTTATGATTTCAGGTCTTTAATGCTTAAGTCTTTAATCCATTTTGAGTTGACTTTTGTGTATGGTAAGATAGGGGTCCAATTTCTTTCTTTTCCATGTTGCTATTCAGTCTTCCAACACCATTTATTGCAAAGACTATCATTTCTCATTGTATATTCTTGGCTCTTTTGTTGTAAATTAATTGACCATATATGCATGGGTTTATTTCTGGGGTCTCTATTCTATTCCATTGATTTTTGTGTCTGTTCTTATGCCAATACCATACTGCTTTGATTACTATAGCTTTGTACTATAGTTTGAAATCAGGACATGCAATGCCTCCAGCTTTGTTCTTCTTTCTTAAGATTGCTTTGCCTATTTGGGTTCTTCTGTGGTTCCATACAAATTTTAGATGTTAATTCTATTCTGTGAAAAATGCCATTGGAAACTTGATAGGGATTGCATAGAATCTGTGGATCACTTTAGGTGGTATGGAGGTTTTAACAATAATAATTCTTCTGATCCTTGAGCATGGAATATCTTTCCACTTATTTGTGTCATCTTCAACTACTTTTATTAATGTCTTATTGTTTTCAGTGTACAGATCTTTCACCATTTTGGTTGAATTTATTCCTAAGTATTTTATTCTATTGATCATATTTCAAATGGGATTGTTTGCTCAATGTCTCTTTCTGATAGTTCATTGTTAGTGTATAAAAATGTGACTGATTTTTGTATATTGATATTCTATGCTGCAACTTCAGTGGATTCAGGACTGTCATAACAAAGTACCAACAACTGAGTGGCCCAGAACAATAGAAATTTATTATCTCACAGTTCTGTAGGCAGGAAGACAGATTAAGGTGCTGACAAGGCCATGCCCTCTCTGAAGGCACTAAGGAAGGACTTGTTTCCCCCCCACCAAAACAACATTTATTTTGAGATTTGAGAATAATGGGAAAATTAAGTAGTAATGGGAATTGGACCCTCATCGGGGTCTTCTGGGAAATCAGAAGCACCACCCTCTTCTGCAGCTCTGTGCTTCTTTAGTTTAGCAGTCAATTCTTTCGCTGGATTGAAGATGCCATTGGTCTGCTGGTCACAGACATAGCAGCGCAGGATGGTGCAGAAATGCTGCAGCGCACAGCTCTCGCAGAAATAATGCCTGCACTTGGTGACAACTGGGTTTTGGAAGGTCTGGTGACAGATGAAACACTTGAACGGTATTTCCTCCTCATTGCTTCCCACTTCATAGTTTTCATCCTCATGGACACCATAGCGACCCTCGTCAAGCTCACGTTCGATCTGCCAGCCATGTTTGTAATCTGAACGGTCGTGGAGGAATTTGCAGCTGTCTCCAAAGCCGCAAAAGCCAGTCTCCTTGTAGTCCTTACAAATGTCGGGCTGGTAATCCCAGCGCACGGTGGCACGCAGATGCTCGGGAGCCTGGATGGGGCCTTTCCTCACCATCTTGGAGGAAGCATTGCCCATAGATGTATCCTTGGGCTTCATGTACTTCTGATAATTATTGATTCCCCGATAGATCTTGTCATCTTCCTTGTGCCTCAGCTCCTCCTGGATCTTCTGGCTGCGCTCAAAGATGGCTTGTGCGTCACGCTCCTTCCCTGTGTCTAGCTCGTAGACAGCAGTCGCACCCATATCCTCTGGCCCCACGGGTTTCCCTGAGCGAGTGGACTTATAGACCGCGCCGAGACTCTCGGGCTCGTTCTCCTCCTCCTGGCTACTCTGGTCACCGTAAGTTGCCTTCTGTTTACCACCGCCAGGGGTCTTCTGTATCATCGGATTGTGGGTCTCCCGCTTCTTTTCCCGGCTAACCACAGCGCTGCCTTCGTCACTGCTGCTGCTGTCGTCTCCGGACTCTTGGTGGCAGATCGGGCGCTTTCTGAGACCTGTAGCCCCTTTTCGCCCAGGCTTTTTGAAAAGAAAGGTGCACATCTGGTCTGTCATCTTTCCTGGAAAAAGTTGCTCTACCGTTTTAAGAGTCTCGGGCTCCCAAACGGCTGTGGCCTGCTGGGTGGCGCGGGGCTTCTTCACGTCACTGCACGTAGTGCGCTCCGTCGCGAGTGGGTGCAAAATCGGTTGCGGAAAAAGGAGTGTCCATGGACACTGCGGGAGCACGAGTGGCTGTAGTTCTTTGACTTGTGGTAGCATAACTCCAGTGTTCACATGGCTTTATCCCTGTGTGTTTGTCTGTCTTTTCACATGGTGTTCTTTATATCAGGACAGCAGTCATATTGAATTAGGGACCCATCCTACTCCAGTTTGATCTCATCTTAACTAATTACATCAGCAATGATCCCATTTCCAAATCAGGTCGCATTCGGAAGTAATGGGAGCTAGGGCTTCAACATATAAATTTGCGCGGGGCGGGGTGGGCTCAATTCAACCCATAGCACATCTGTTAGAACACCTGTTACAACTTATTATAATTAGTTTATTTACATGTCTTTATTCCTTAACTCCTCTGCAGAATATAAATTCTTTCAGGGATTCCTCCTTAATCATTAAAAAAAAAAAAAAAAAAAATCCCAGTGCTTAGCACATTGCCTGATACAGAAGAAGGCAAAATACTAGTTGTATGGCTATTTTAAGTGGTAGACTCTGATAATCTAAGGTCTGGGATTTTTATTCTCCCTTTATTATAATGACATCTAATATTTACCCCAAACTCTAGTTATTTGGTTGCCCCAAATAAGGTATTACTTATTTTTTTGGCAGGTAGTTGATACAGCTTTAATTAAATCTAATGGGACAATGTGATAGATTAAACCAGGCATTTCTTCATGCCATTTGGTGATCTGACCAAGGAAATCAGTCTTTTAAAATTCCTTAAGGCACTTTCATTTCATTTAATGATCAAATTAGAGATTGATGTATTTAACCTCAATATCTTCTGTATTCTGTTACCTGCTTTAATTTGAATTTAGAAGTGATCGAACACAGGAGGTCATTAGATGCATGACTGCACATTCTGGTTTTGTGAATTCATGTTCAAGTCTGATGCTCGAAAATCAGTTCACTGTAAGCTTTGGATGTGAGACTGTAGTATGTATTTATCTTTCCCTTATGGTTACCCATCATCTGACCCATTTCTTCTTATGTTTGGGGAATCTCCCTGTTCCCATTCTGAATCTTGTTGAGACGTTGAGATGCCTCCTACTACAGAAGCTGAAAATGCCCAGTCCTTACTTTCCTAGCCTTTACTGCAATTTAGGACTCTTGAGGAACTCTCTGGCTGCAGTGCTACAGGAAGATCAGAAACTGCAGTAATAATGGTGGCAGTCAGTGCTTGGTAATACAATGCTGTGTTTGGTGGAAGAGCCAATGGTGTCTTCCCCAGACCAATGATGTGGCATGTTTTGTATGTTGCTTCTGGCTGCAGATCTTCAACAGGGCTGCTGTGTTGCAATGCACACCATACATGGCTGGCCTTGAACCTGGTTCTTCAATCATCCTGGTGAGTCTGAGACATATGCTACCCTTTGAATAAATTCCTGGCCCCTATCATTCCCAGTTAATGATAACGTCTTCAATTTTCAGCTAAAAACCTTGACAAGTACAAGGATATTCAGTATTTAACTGATGTACCTATAATTAAATATTAGATGTGTGGACCAAAATAAGTTGTTCAGTCTTATGTTTGTCATGAAGATTAGTCTTGTACATCAGCTTCTATGCTGGCTTTGATTGATACTTTTTTTGTTCATTTTCTAAGTCTCATTTATTTTTCAATAAATACTTTTTGAGTGCCTGAGTGTTAGTTCCTATGGCTACCCTAACAAATTACCACAAACTTGGTGGCTTAACGCAATATAAATATATTCTCTTATATTTCTGGAAGCCAGAAGTCCAGAATCAGTTTCACTGGGCTAAAGTCAAGGTGTTGGCAGGGCTGGTTCCTTCTGGAAGCTCTAGAGAATGTGTTCCCTCGTCTTTTCTAGCTTCTGAAAGCTGCCTGCATTCCTTGGCTTGTGAGCTCTTCCTTGCATTATTCCAACTTCTTGCTTTTGATGTCACATTGCCTTCTCATATTCTGTAGTCAAATCTCCCCTTGCCTTCCTCTTATAAGGACATTTGTGATTATATTTAGGCCCCACCCATATATCCAGGATAATCTTCCCATCTCAAGATCCTTAACTTAATCACATCTTTGGAGTTGCTTTTGCCATTTAAGGTAACATTCACAGCTTCCAGGGATTAGGACCTGGTTATCTTTGGGAGCTATTAGTCAGCCTAATACACTATGCTATGCACTACGCATTGAGAATACAAGGTGAAAAAGATAAATGTTTCTTCTGCCCTTATGAGGTTAGTGGGATACACACATTTAAGTAAAAATTACAGAAATAATTCTACAAGTTTGCTTATGATAAGTACTCAAAGGAGAAATACAAGATGGGATGGGAGAATATAATGGACTGACCTGGCAGAGACTAGGGAGGTTATGGAAAATTTTTCTAAAAAATAATATTAGCTAACACTATGTGCTAGCACTTTGCTCAGTGGGTTACATATATTCATTAATTTAATCTTCACCACTAATCTATGAGGCAGATACTTATACTATCTCAAGATTAATAAACTGAGACACAGATACTATAAATAGCCTGCTTAAGAGTCTGTGGCTACTAACTGGCAGGGGAAGAAACATTGAATGGTCCTTAAACGAAGTGGATTTCAGTTGTGTTGCCTGCCTACCCTTATTGTGTAAATTGTGTCCTGATTTTCTTTGGAGAAATTTCTGTTCCGTTATTGTACCCAAACACTCTGCCCTCCCCTAGTTAGGGGTGGGCACATGTCCCAACCTAGGGGTGACTCTCCAGCAAAACAAAACAAAACAAAAAGCTGAGGATGATCCCTTTTCCAGAATAGACTGCCCATCATTTCCTACCATCTTAATTGCTTAGGCTTCCTTGGCTTCTGTTATTTTCCAGCTGTGTCTTTAAAGTAATTATTATTTTTAAAATTAATTTATTTATTTGGTTGCACCAGGTCTTAGTTGTGGCATGCGGGCTCCTTAGTTGCGGCTCTTGGGCTCCTTAGTTGCAGCTCGCCAGCTCCTTAGTTGCAGCATGCAAACTCTTAGTTTTGGCATGCACTTGGGATCTAGTTCCCTGATCAGGGATCAAACCCAGGCCCCTTGCATTGGGAGCGTGGGGTCTTATCCACTGCACCACCAGGGGAGTCCCAAAGTAATTATTTTTTTAATAGTCTTTGATTGTGTGAGCTACCTCCTACCTTTCCAATAAATTCATTTCCTGCTTAAGTTTCTGCTGGTGTCTGTTGCTTACAACCAGAGCATTCTAAGAACAAGGAGGAATTAGGGAGGTGAAGATGAGAGGAGGCAAACAATTCCAAGGTTGAGGGTAGAGTGTGTACCTGAGGTGATAAGCTGCTTGTATTTCTAAAGCATTTTGAGAAAGCCATGTGGCTGGAGCTACTGTGGTAGAGAGTGGCATGAAGTGAAATTCAAAAGCTTTGCAGGGGCCAGATACACAAACACATGCCATGTGAGGATTTGGGGCTTTATCCTCAGAGTAATATTTTGTTATTGTCTTATTTCATTTTGTTTTTTTAAAGCAAGACATTTATAACTAATGTATTTTGGCAGCTGGACTCAGTGAGGTACAAGCAGAAAGCAAATTTATTCTTTCTTATCACTTTCTGTTAAACTTGCTCCATTAAGTCATTTTTTCCTAGATTCAGGATGAAATCTTGGCTAGGGTGCATGAGTTTTCTGATTCCTCTTAGAATGAATAAATGTCTGTCTCTTTTAGGTTATGAAATGTAAGGTTCAGTCTAGTATCAGAACTCCACATTTTCATCCAATTATAAAATTCTCTCATTACCTTAGCCAAGGCCTAAGGCAGGCTTCAAACCTGCTTTAAGGGAGGGGTGTGATCATCTGCTTCTCCACATAGCTTTTCTCTTTCCTCTCTTCCGCTGAATGTGCCACCTCTGGCTCCTCCAGGGTTGCAGGTAGAGGAGGGATGAGGTTATCCCTTTCCTGGGAGGTTTCTGTAATGTACCTGCAATTTCTTTGTTGCCCACAGTGCTTCTCTTGCTGGAGGTTAATGATCTCCCCTACCCCTCTACTTCCAAGCCCTGACCTCTGCCAGTTCACATTCAGCTTCTTTCTGCTGGGCTTACCTTCACCCCCAAGTGGTCCTTTTCCAGGAGACTCAGGGCTGGTGGAGACAGCAGGCAGCCTGCAGCAGGAGGCAGGTTCACTGTGTCACTCAACTCTAGGAGTGTAATCATTTTTCATACAGTCTCAACTACTCTCCACTCTGCCATTAGGCTGACCAAACTCTCGCTTTTAGACTTTTTCAGGCATGTTTCCCATAACTGTCTCTGTGTTATCCCAGATCCCAGGGGCCAGTGCCAAGCTCTCTAAATGCTTCTTCTGAGGCTCCCCCATGCTTGGAAATTGCCTGGGATTCACCAAAGTTTTCCTAATCACTCCTCAATTGGCCAATCAACCTCATCGGGCCTATTGCAAGCCTTGTTTTGGACCATCACCTTTGCAAACCTAGCCCCTTGTTCTACAGTGTGAGTGTAATTGACATCTATTATTCTTAGTTTGGAGGCTTCAGTCCAAACAGACAATAGGAAATGTGCCATTTTAATGTTCCCTTCAAAGTGATATATATGATCAGATATTTATTATTTGCATAATTTTAATGAATATAGTCTCCAGTCACATTACTTCCCCAGACCCCATATAAAACAAACAAAACACTGATCATTCTTATATTTAAAAATCAGAATATTTTCTAAATTGGACCAGATTTGAGTTCCTTTACCCTAGACAGTATTAAATTAGTCAAACAATTCCCTCCTCAGTATTCAGCAGGAAGTGAGGGGCCTTTTATCTTCTTTTGGTTTGAAAAAAACTCAACTAGCTGTCAAACACTTGAATGTGGACCAAACGTTTAAACATTCAGTGAAAATTTGGATGTGTTTCATACAGCACTCAGCAAAGTAGAAAGCCCTCTGACCACTTTCAAAATAATCCAAGCAAATAGCAATTAGGGATATATTCTACGTCTTTTTGCTCACAGCTCACCAGGACATAATGTGAGCTCCCATGCATATTGGGAGGGAAACGGAAGGCACTTAGGTTGTTCCGTACTTTGATATGTGACTGGCAGGGTTGCAAATAATGTGCCTGCAAAAGAAAGTTGCTTCCCTTCCTGACTTACTTCACTCTGTATGACAGACTCTAGGTCCATCCACCGTATGCTAACACATATATATGGAATCTAAGGGAAAAAAAAAAGGTCATGAAGAACCTAGGGGTAAGACGGGAATAAAGACACAGACCTACTAGAGAATGGACTTAAGGATATGGGGAGGGGGAAGGGTAAGCTGTGACAAAGTGAGAGAGTGGCATGGACATATATACAGTACCAAACGTAAAATAGATAGCTAGTGGGAAGCAGTCGCATAGCATCGGGAGATCAGCTCGGTGCTTTGTCACCACCTAGAGGGGTGGGATAGGGAGGGTGGGAGGGAGGGAGACACAAGAGGATAGAATAGAATAGGGGATTATGCTTTTCAAACAGCCTTCTCGTTGCCTTCTGTGATGTAAGTATTATTATTCCCAATTTACATGTGAGCAAACTGAGATTCAAGAAAGATCACTGTCTCTCACAGATATAGGAGACAAACTTGTGGCTACCAAAGGGGAGAGGGAACGAGAGACAAATTAGGGGTATAGGTTTAACAGAAACAGTGTGTAAAATAGATAAGCAACAAGGTTATACTGAATAGCACAGAGAATTATAGCCATTATCTTGTAATAACCTATAATGGAGTATAATCTGCAAAAATACTGAATTGCTATGCAGTACACCTGAAATTAACATAATATTGTAAATCAACTATACGTCACTTAAAAAAAGATCACTGTCTTGACCCACATTACCCAGTAATTAAGAGCTTGAACTCATTTGTTTTTGTCTCCAGATTTAAGACTTTTCCCACTATCCCCTACTAATGATGATAAGGTTTTATTTTTATTCTCCTTGATTACATGCTTTTAAGAAATGTGAGCATCAAAACAAACATTTGTTAGAGAAGTCTCAGAGGCTGCGGTCCTGTCAGCATTCAGCAGTATCCTTTGGGGTAATTTTTCCAGTTCAGATGCACCCTCACTTGAATCATTTATGCTATATTTTCTTTTTTTTTTAACATTGCAATAAAGCATTTATCAAGGAGTTATTAGAATTCTTCAAAGATTTTAGAATCCTTGGGAAACATTGCAAAACAAATATCCACAGGTTTGGAAATAGAAATTACAGTTAACCATTGTCAATGGAAAAAAACCCACTATTTTTATATGCACCACTTATTAATGAGGTATGCTTTATTTTCTAAGTAAGAAACTTTACATGATGGACAAGTTTCTTTTTTTAATTAGTATGGATGCTGAGGTAATAGTGTATGTTAAAATATGTTGGTTTTCTTTGGAAAACTCATGTATTGAAACATGGCTAGACTATTTATGTAATTGGCTTCGCTTTGAAAATGATAGTCTTTGCTCAAAGAAAATAAATATTTTTATTCATAGAATGTAGGCCATAGAGTAGAGGCAAGAGTATGGGCTTTGTTGTCAGACAGGCCTGAGTTCGAATACAGACTTCTCCTTACTGATGTCTTTGTGGTTTGAAGTAAATTGCTTCTCATCTCTTAGCCTCAGTTTCCTCATCTATAAAATGGGGGTAATGAGACTTGCATGATAATAAATCTAAAGCATATAGCACATAGAAATCCCTCAAAAATGTTAATTGATTTACATACCTCTTGCGGTAAAAATCTACTATCCATTAGGTAATATAATTACCTATTTTTATTATTATATGAGAGGGTGGGAAAGTACATTCACCTAGCTTGCAGAAAAGAAAAGCCTAGGTAGATGGGCTTTGGTAACGTTCATTCGTTTATTCGTTTACTAATTCAGTCACACAGAGTAATTTCTCTAAAACACAAAACTTATTACTGGCTCCTCTATCTAAGACTGGTCAAAGGCTCCCTAGCCTCAGTCAGTTTCCTTATCTGAAAAAGGACAAAATAATAGTATTTAAGAGAGCAGTTGGGCACATTAAATGTGAATCTTCATGTATATGAAGCACTTATTGTCTGGCATGAAGTAACTACTCAGAAAACTGTTGAGTGGTGTAGTTATTTATTATTTATTATTTTGGCCACGCCGTGCGGCACATAGGATCTTAGTTCCTTGACCAGGGATCTAACCTGCGCCCCATGCAGTGGAAGTGCAGAGTCCTAATCACTGGACTTCCAGGGAACTCTGGTACAGTTATTTTTTATTAAAAAAATAAAAACAACTATAAATATTTAAAAGTTATTTTTATTTTTTATCGTTACTGCAACCAAAGCGTTTTCATATACATTAGCCTCATTTGTGCTACACAATAATCCTATGTTATTTTTATTCTTCCTATTTTACAAATGAGAAGTAAACTGATTTGAACAGGTCACAAGGTTAGCAGGTCATCAGACTTCAAGTGGATGTTTTCCCTGCTACCATGGCTTCCTTTGTGATTCATGTACCTCTCAGGGACCCATCCCTGGGTCCCTGAAAATTCCATCTCTTGGGTAAATCTTTCTTTTTGAAAGACTCCTGCTGAAATGTCTACCAAAGTGGAGTTAGTTACCTGCTATACCTTATCACCTATGAACACGTCACAGCTTATTGTCAGAAGGGTTGGGTTGGGTTTTCAGGTGAGCTAGCTCATCCCTCACAGAGCAGAAGACAGTTAGTCAGTCCTGGTTGCAGTAGAGGAGATAAAAGAAGGTCCAGGAACTCTGGAATCCCACCCAGCAAAGGCAGGCTTGGGTGCAGTCTGCAGCAGGTGGGGAGGAGGGAGATTTCCCACTCTTACCTATAAAATCGAGAGAATAATGGTTGCTTTACAGGGCTGTTGTGAGGATAAATGAGGTAACAGTAATAGCTCACATTTATTAAACAAATACCATGTACATGTATTACCTCAGTCCTCCCAACAACAGTTTGAGTGAGCTCTAGTGTTATCCCATTTCTCAGAAAACTGAGGCAAAGAGAGGTTATTCTCCTAGCTGGTTCTCTGCCAGCTAGGTGAATAAGAGCCCAGCCTCTGTTTTCTGAGATAGCATATGGAAAACCCCTGACCAGAGGGGGATTAACTAGGAACTTGCCCTTTCAAGGCACTGAGTCTACTTTATATTCATAATTTTATAGCTTTTTTCTAAAAAAGGCCATCTGAAATCAGATAAGCTTCAAACGCAGGTCTGCCTGTGAGCCTAAGAGTAGTGGGTACTTAAAAGAAGTGAGCTGCCTTCTCGCCTAGATGGTGGAGTCTCAAAGCAGGAGAAAGATGATAAGGAGACAAAGTGTGACCTGGACCGCTGGCGAGGCATGGTTGGGAGTGGGAGATATTAACCCTCTTCTTTTGCGGACCCTCTTCCTAACACAAGTTGTTACTCCCATCAAAGGGCTCCGTGAAAGCATGAACTGAAGATTCTCTTCCAAGCAGTGCCTTGGGGCTGCCTGAAGGCTTCGCTGAGTTTTGCTGATTTTCTGGAGCTCAATTTATAGCCAGCCAGTGAGTGGAGCTAAAGCTTCACAAGAAGCTGCTAGTCCAGCAGACCTGCTTGGGAATTCCTGCCTGACCGTTTCCTCCATGTGTGTCCAGCTCCTTCCTCACCTCCCATAAACAGTCCCGCTGAGAAGCTTATCTCAGCCCAGTGGAGCGGAGGGTCACACTTCCAGATAGCCTCTTTGTGTCACATGCGGCCCACTCCTCCCCCACCTTGGTCTCCTTTCTCAGCCCTGGCCCCTGGCATTCTCAGGGCTAAATCCATGCAGTGTCTGCTGGGTTTTATTAAACTCCCTAGCCTGGAGAGAAATGGAGCTGAAAAGATCCTTTCTCTTGTTCTTGGAGTGAGCATACACAGGCATTTTAACTCCTTAAACTGAGCAGGTTGTTTAAACCAGTGGTTGCAAACGGCAGGAAACATCCAGAGTGGTGAGCTGGGTGAAGACAATAGAGACGGGTAGGGACTATGGCTTTCTCAGCAGCTACCCAGCCCCAGTCGTTGTAGCCTGGTGGAAATGCAGGTTGAGGGTTGTCTGATTCTCTGATAGTCTAGGAGTAAGTGTAGAGCTGGATTTTGGGTGAAATTTCCCAATTTTTTTTTTTTTTTTTTTTTTTTTTGCGGTACGCGGGCTTCTCACTGCTGTGGCCTCTCCCGTTGCGGAGCACAGGCTCCGGACGCGCAGGCTCAGCGGCCATGGCTCACGGGCCCAGCCGCTCCGCGGCATGTGGGATCTTCCCAGACCGGGGCACGAACCCGCGTCCCCTGCATCGGCAGGCGGACTCGCAACCACTGCGCCACCAGGGAAGCCCGAAATTTCCCAATTTTTAAAACACTTTCTGAGTCAAACAAAATGCTCTGTGGACTTGTTTAACGTATGGGCTGCCGGTGTAAGAACGCTGATTTCAGCCATGAGGAGAAGTCCTGGCTTTGGCTACTTTTTCTTCACTTCTTGCTGCTGCTCTGCCCTATTTGATTTCAGTGCAAGTGGTTGTCAGCCAGGAGACCTTGCTGGGCTGAGGAAGAAGCTGTGTGGATCTTTCTCGGTGAAACCTGAGCACAGCGTTTGATTGTTCTTTGATTCTGTCCATTCATTCATTCAGTCATTATTCAACAAATACTGACGGGGTATTTTAGACTCATACTCTACTGTAGGGGTACAGCAGTGAGCATGGCACTGCTTTCAAGGAACTCACAGTCTCAGAGGAGTGAGCAAAACCGGTACTCAATAATTCAGCATGGTCTGGGCTTTAATAGCTGCCTATGAGACACATAAGAACATGGACAACAGAATTCTAAGCTCTGCCTGAGGGAATGAGGAAAGAATCCTTGGAAGATGCAGGGAGGTGTGAAGGCGAAAGCAGGGCAGGACAGGGGCAATGGATCTGAAGCCTGACTGAACAGGTAGAGTAGGTATGGGGGGTTGGGAGGGCCTTCCCAATAAGGGGAAACAGGGTGAGCTGGGCTGAGTGGTGTGGTGGCGCATAGTACACTGGGAAATATCAAGTGTTCAGTGTGTGTGTGGGTGCTGGTTTGGAGTGGCTGCAGAAGATGCTGGAAGGGTGGTCTGGGGCCAGGTTGGGAATGGTCCCATGAGAATCTTAAGGACTCTACCTGGTAATCTCTGGGGAGCTAGTGAAGTTGTATAAACAGGGAGTGCTGTGCCATATCTGTTTCAGAAAGATCATTCTGGTTCCAGTGAGAAGCATGATTTGGAAAGGCAGACCAGGGGAATTGTGGGTGTCATGGGATAGGATAAGAATTGGAGAAGGAGGAAGGTCAACATGTCAGGAGAGTGGTTCTCAGTCCTGGCTGCAACACCCATGGTTAAGCTCATCCCAGGCTAGGGAAATCAGAAGTTCTGGGTCCCAGCCGTGGGATTCAAAGCTCTCTGAGCGATTGGGTATCACTGAACTTGGAGACGATTGCCCGGTGGGGGAAATGTCTTCGGGAGAGAGCGAGCTGAAGTTACTTGGGAATCCTTGTGTCTCAGATTGAGCCCTTATTCAGTCCAATAGCTCAATTTGACAGATGAGCAACTGAAGCCCTAAAGAGGCATTTGCTGTTACATTAGATAAAGAAACTTAAAAAAAATTAAATAATTGATAAATACTTTGTGTAGGAAGGAGCCTGGGATTTGAATGGCTCTGTTTTAAATTCTGCCTGGGTTACTCATCAGCTATGATAAGCTGGACAAGTCATTGACCTCTCAGTCTTATTTTCTCATTTATAAAACGGAATTATTAATACCTGCTTTTGAAAGTCATGGTGAGGACCCATCATTGTAAAACATGTAGCACAGTGCTTGGTCCACAGTGGTAAAATGATGAATAAATGTTACTACTGTTCTGATGATTACAGTTATGAGAGATCAACTTCATGTGTCAGCTGTGGTTTCTGGACTACTGTGCTAAAAAGCCTCCAGGGATAGGATGGTCAGAAGCAAGGAGGGGGGGAGTGTCAGAAAGAATTCTTAAGGGAGCTTTGTTATGAGCAGAGATTAAATGGAAAAAGCAGATTAGATTTAAACTCCCTTCCATAACTGATCCCCTACACTTAGTGTTCTAAAATGTGTGCTATTAGTCATTATTCTATGCTGCCTCCTCATGCACAATTGCTTCTCTTTCTTTGAGACATAATTTTAGTTTTGAAATAGTTTTAAGACTTACCAGAAGTTGCAAAAATGGTTATAGTTTCTGTGTACTTTTCACCTTGCTTCACCCTATGATAATATCTTGTATAACCATGGTTCTGCTTATTTATTTATTAATTTTTTTACAGAACTGTACTCATACTACTATTGTTTCTTACTCCTTTCTCAACATAATTGTCTGCTCACTTTCCTTTATCATAAATTCATGATAAACATGTATTTCAATGTCTTGATGTTTCATCCTCTAATTTAAACAACTTTCTTACTGTTGGATGGGTGATGATATTCCAACCAATTACATAGGTCATTTCTGCTGCTTTGTCATAGTATTGCTGGTGAGCATCTTTGTGTATGAGGCTATTTTCATATTCAGGATTATTTCATTAGGATGGATTACTGAAGGTAGAATTGTTGGGTCAGAGAATCTGAATGGGTGAAAGTTTTGGGGTACATATTTATTGGTGGTTGCTGAAGAAGAACTGCCTGAAACGAGCTCTCAGGGCTCCTGCTCCAGAAGCTGAGGGAGGGACTCCAGGAATGAACTTGAACTGAAAAGGCTTTAAGTACGGGGGCAGTGAGTGACTGCAGCTGAAGCTTAGCAGGAACTGGAGCAGCAGATCCCTGCTGAGGCTCAAGCACGTGGCAGCCCCTCGACTCCTGGCTGAGAAGCCCAGAGCCCCTGAGGCTTTGCTGTTCTTGACTTGGCTGCCTGCTCAGTGCCATTGCTGAGACTGCCTCTCATCTCCTGTGCCCAAGTTCTGGGTTCTTTTTTCCTTACCCGTTTCAGGCCATTTCACTGAAACGTGAGTAAATGATTGATCACTCTAAAGCAAGGAACAAATGGACTTGCTGCGCAATCAGACCTCCTTCCAGTCAGCGCATATTTGGGCACCCGGTGGTGGGTACAAGGTCATCAGCGTACGAGGGTTGGGATTTTCTATGCGGTGACTGGCAGAACGATCCCAGTGATTTGTCTGGGCTGCAGTTAAAGGCTGAACAGGAGCACTCTCAGGGTAGGGACTGGAAGTTTCATCTGTTATCAAGGGCTCAGACTTCCCAGGCAGGAGGAGTGGGGGCCATCAGGAGCAAGTGCTGAGGTGGCGGAGAGCGTGAACTGAATTGATGGCTAAATTCCCTCCCACTGGCTAGAACCTGGCATTTACTTGTTTTCCATACAGCATATGATAATCTCTTACCCATGAATAGTGACAAACTGCAAATTACTACCAGCTCTGCCACATTTGCTGAGCACCTACTGTGTGCCAGGCACTGTGATAAGTATTTTATACACATTAGTTTGTATAATTGTATGTCAGTGTTTATCTCTGTTTTGGGAACAAGAAACCTGAGGCTCGGAGAAGGTGCCAGGGTTGATCAGGTCTACCTGTGTTCTTGCCCTTGCTGCTTTAAGTTTGCTATTGCCCATGATAGGCTGAGTGTTTCATGAATGCTCTTTAAAAAAATGCAATATATTTGTTTTTCTTTTCTTTTTTCCTTTAACATCTTTATTCGAGTATAATTGCTTTATAAGGTTGTGTTAGTTTCTGCTATATAACAAAGTGAATCAGCTATATGCATACATATATCCTCATATCCCCTCCCTCTTGCGTCTCCCTCCCACCTTCCTTATCCTACCCCTCTATGTGGTTGCAAAGCACCCAGCTGATTATCCAGTGCTATGCAGCTGCTTCCCACTAGCTGTCTATTTTTCATTTGGTAGTGTATATATGTCAGTGTTACTTTCTCATTTTGTCCCAGTTTACCCTTCCCTCTCCCCATGTCCTCAAGTCCATTTTCTACGTCTGTGTCTTTATTCCTGTCCTGCCCCTAGGTTCTTCAGAATCATTTTTTTTTTTTTTTTTTAGATTCCACAGATATATGTTAGTGTACGGTATTTGTTTTTCTCTTTCTGACTTACTTCACTCTGTATCACAGACTCTAGGTCCATCCACCTCACTACAAATAACTCAAGTTTGTTTCTTTTTAAGGCTGAGTAATATTCCATTGTATATATGTGCCACATCTTTATCCATTCATCTGTCAATGGACACTTAGGTTGCTTCCATGTCCTGGCTATTGTAAATAGAGCTGCAATGAACATCGTGGTACATGACTCTTTTTGAATTATGGTTTTCTCAGGGTATATGCCCAGTAGTGGGATTGCTGGGTCGTATGGTAGTTCTATTTTTAGATTTGTAAGGAACCTCCATACTTTTCTCCATAGTGGCTGTATCAATTTACATTCCCACCAACAGTGCAAGAGGGTTCCCTTTTTTCCACACCCTCTCCAGCATTTATTGTTTGTAGATATTTTGATGGTGGCCATTCTGACTGGTGTGAAGTAATACCTCATTGTAGTTTTGACTTGCATTTCTCTAATAATCAGTGACATTGAGCATCCTTTCATGTGTTTCTTGGCAGTCTGTATAGCTTCTTTGGAGAAAAGTCTATTTAGGTCTTCTGCCCATTTTTGGATTGGGTTGTTTGTTTTGTTTGATATTGAGCTGCATGAGCTGCTTGTATATTTTGGAGATTAATCCTTTGTCAGTTGCTTCATTTGCAAATATTTTCTCCCATTCTGAGGGTTGTCTTTTCATCTTGTTTATGGTTTCCTTTGCTGTGCAAAAGCTTTTAAGTTTCATTCAGTCCCATTTGTTTACTTTTGTTTTTATTTCTATTTCTCTAGGAGGTGGTCTATGTTTCCTCTAAGATTTTTATAATGTCTGGCCTTACATTTAGGTCTTTCATCCATTTTGAGTTGTTTTCATGCATGGTGTTAGGGAGTGTTCTCATTATATTCTTTTACATGTAACTGTCCAGTTTTCCCAGCACCACTGATTGAAGAGGCAGTCTTACCTTCATTGTATACTCTTGCCTCCTTTAACAAAGATAAGGTGACCATAGGTGCATGGGTTTCCCTCTGGGCTTTCTATCCTGTTCCATTGATCTATATTTCTGTTTTTGTGCCAGTACCATACTGTCTTGATTACTGTAGCTTTGTAGTATAGTCTGAAGTCCGGGAGCCTGATTCCTCCAGCTCCGTTTCTCTTTCTCAAGATTGCTTTGGCTATTCAGGATCTTTTGTGTTTCCATACAAATTGTGAAATTTTCTGTTCTAGTTCTGTGAACAATGCCATTGGTAGTTTGATAGGGATTGCATTGAATCTGTAGATTGCTTTCGGTAGTATAGTCATTTTCATAATGTTGATTCTTCCAATCCAAGAATATGGTATATTTCTCCATCTGTTTGTATCATCTTTAATTTCTTTCATCAGTGTCTTATACTTTTCTGCATACAGTTCTTTTGTCTCCTTAGGTAGGTTTATTCCCAGGTATTTTATTCTTTTTGTTGCAATGGTAAATGGGAGTGTTTCCTCAATTTCTCTTTCAGATTTTTCATCATTAGTGTATAGGAATGCAAGAGATTTCTGTGCATTAATTTTGTATCCTGCTACTCTACCAATTCATTGATTAGCTCTAGTAGTTTTCTGGTGGCATCTTTAGGATTCTCTATGTATAGTATCCTGTCATCTGCAAACAGTGACAGTTTTACCTCTTCTTTTCCAATTTGGATCCCTTTTATTTCTTTTTCTTCTCCGATTGCTGTGGCTAAAACTTCCAAAATTATGTTGAATAATAGTGGTCAGAGTGGGCAACTGTGTCTTGTTCTTGATCTTACAGGAAATGGTTTCTCTTTTTCAGCATTGAGAATGATGCTGGCTGTGGGTTTGTCATATATGGCCTTTATTATGTTGAGGTAGATTCTCTCTATGCCTACTTTCTGAAGAGTTTTTATCATAAATGGCTGTTGAATTGTGTCAAAAGCTTTCTCTTCATCTGTTGAGATGATCATATGGTTTTTCTCCTTCAGTTTGTTAATATGGTTTATCACATTGATTGATTTGCGTATATTGAAGAATCCTTGCAATCTTGTGATAAGCCTCACTTGATCATGGTGTATGATCCTTTTAATGTGCTGTCAGATTCTGTTTGCTAGTATTTTGTTGAGGATTTTTGCATCTATGATCATCAGAGATATTGACCTGTAGCTTTCTTATTTTGTGATATCTTTGTCTGGTTTTGGTATCAAGGTGATGGTGGCCTTTTAGAATGAGTTTGGGAGTGTTCCTCCCTCCGCTATATTTTGGAAGAGTTTGAGAAGGATAGGTGTTTGCACTTCTCTAAATGTTTGATAGAATTCGCCTGTGAAACCATCTGGTCCTGGGCTTTTGTTTGTTGGAAGATTTTTAATCACAGTTTCAATTTCAGTGCTTGTGTTTGGTCTGTTTATATTTTCTATTTCTTCCTGGTTCAGTCAGGGAAGGTTGTGCATTTCTAAGAATTTGTCCATTTCTTCCAGGTTGTTCATTTTATTGGCTGATATTTGCTTGTAGTAATCTCTCAGGATCCTTTGTATTTCTTCAGTGTCAGTTGTTACTTCTCCTTTTTCATTTGTAATTCTGTTGATTTGAGTCTTCTCCCTTTTTTTCTTGATGAGTCTGGCTAATGGTTTATCAATTTTGTTTATCTTCTCAAAGAAACAGCTTTTAGTTTCATTGATCTTTGTTATTGTTTCCTTCATTTCTTTTCCATTTATGTCTGATCTGATCTTTACGATATCTTTCCTTCTGCTAACTTTGGGGTTTTTTTCTTCTTCTTTCTCTAATTGCTTTAGGTGTAATGTTAGGTTTTTTATTTCAGATTTTTCTTGTTTTTTGAGGTAGGATTTTATTGCTCTAAACTTCCCTCTTAGAACTGCTTTTGCTTCATCCCATAGGTTTTGGGTTGTTGTGTTTTCATTGTCATTTGTTTCTAGGTATTTTTTGATTTACTCTTCGATTTCTTCAGTGATCTCTTGGTTATTTAGTAGCATATTGTTTAACCTCCATGGGTTTGTATTTTTACAGTTTTTTTCCTGTAATTGATAACTAGTCTCATAGTGTTGTAGTTGGAAAATATGCTTGATATGATGTCAATTTTCTTACATTTATCAAAACTTGATTTGTGACCCAAAATATGGTCTATCCCGGAGAACGTTCCATGAGCACTTGAGAAGAAAGTGTATTCTGTTGTTTTTGGATGGAATGTCCTATAAATATCAATTAAGTCCATCATGTTTAATGTGTCATTTAAAGCTTGTGTTTCCTTATTTATTTTCATCTTGGATGATCTGTCCATTGATGAAAGTGGGGTGTTAAAGTCCCCTACTCTTATTGTGTTGCTGTTGATTTCCCCTTTTATGGCCGTTAGCCTTTACCTTATGTACTGAGGTGCTCCTTTGTTGGGTGCATAAATGTTTACAATTCTTATATCTTCTTCTTGGATTGATCCCTTGATCATTATGTAGTGTCCTCTTTTTCTCTTGTAATAGTCTTTATTTTAGAGTCTATTTTTTCTGATATGAGGACTGCTACTCTAGCTTTCTTTTGCTTTCCATTTGCATGGAATATATTTTTCCATCCCTTCACTTTCAGTCTGTATGTGTCCCCAGGTTTGAAGTGGGTCTCTTGTAGACAGCATATGTACGGGTCTTGTTTTTGTATCCATTCAGCCAGTCGATGTCTTTTGGTTGGAGCATTTAATCCATTTACATTGAAGGTAATTATCAATATGTATGTTTCTATTACAATTTTCATAACTATTTTGGGTTTGTTTTTGTAGGTCTTTTCTTTCTCTTGTGTTTCCTGCCTATGGAAGTTCCTTTAGCATTTGTTGTAAAGCTGGTTTGGTGGTGTTGAATTCTCTTAGCTTTTGCTTGTCTGTAAAGTTTTAATTTCTCCATCAGATCTGAATGAGATCCTTGCTGGGTAGAGTAATCTTTGTTGTAGGCTTTCTCCTTTCTTCACTTTCAATATGTCCTGCCACTCTCTTCTGGCTTGCAGAGTTTCTGCTGAAAAATCAGCTGTTAACCTCATGGGGATTCCCTTTCATTTTTTATTTTATTTATTTATTTTTTTGGTGGTACATAGGCCTCTCCCATTGTGGAGCACAGGCTCCGGATGCACAGGCTCAGCGGCCATGGCTCATGAGCCTAGCTGCTCAATGGCATGTGGGATCCTCCTCGTCCGGGGCACAAATCTGTGTCCCTTGCATTGGCAGGTGGACTCTCAGCCACTGCGCCACCTGAGAAGCCCACATTTTGGGTCTATTTTTACATTTATTAGGTTATCCACATAATACAGAATGCCAATGCCATTATCTTAAAAATTCAAGAGGACCCAGCAGGGCTGTTCCAAATACAGGTTGGGAGTGGTTCAAAGGGATTTGCAGATGGAAACAAAGCCTGTATACATGGCAAGGGATGGGTATCGTCCTGCCTCATTGCCAACAAAATTACTTAGTAGTTTTTGAAATGCATCTTGCTCTTTCTCACCTCCCTGTCTTTGCCCATGCTAATCCTCTTGCTTTAAACAGGCACCCTCTGCCCTGCCAAATCTCAATTCTCCTATGAACTTAAGTAATTTTTTTGGCATTGAAAGTGGAGGAAATGAAGGCAACACTTTGTAATTATTGAATTTTTGTATCTATCTTGGTAGTTTTTGAGTTCAGGGATCATGCTATGTGTATATCTTTATAAGCGGCTATCTGGAACAACAGGGGTTTCAGTAAGTTTTTGCTGAATGAATGAGAGTTGGCTGAGGTTGAGTCACTGACATCTGCTGGTCTCAACTCTCAAAGCTGTTGGTCTGGGCTTCCCTGCTGGCGCAGTGGTTGAGAGTCTGCCTGCAGATGCAGGGGACACGGGTTCATGACCCAGTCTGGGAGGATTCCACATGCCGTGGAGCGGCTGGGCCCGTGAGCCATGGCTGCTGAGCCTGCGCGTCCAGAGCCTGTGCTCCGCAATGGGAGAGGCCACAACAGTGAGAGGCCCGTGTACAACCCCCCACCCCCCCCAAAAAAAGCTGCTGGTCTGATGTTCAGCCCTGTAGGCCCTCAAGACAGGATGGGCATAGATTCCTCCAGCTATGAAACAGCTGCAAGCTTATTTGCAAATGACAAGGAGGAACACTAAATATTTAATGCTTAAAAGTTAAATGTTATTATAAAAGTAATTTAATATAAATGGCTTTCAGCAAATCTTTATCAGTATTTCATGACTGCAGTGGGTGTCTGTGTTCTAATGTTTGTGAGTAATTAATTTTAGTGGTTACGTGCCCTCAATTTCTCTCTATTTTTCTCCTCAGCAGACCCCTCAGGTCCATCAGGAAAGTAAAGAGCTAGATGTCAGATGTCACTGTGGACTGAAAGAGACACAGAGCTCTGAGATGAGGTGTCCAAATGACATGTTAATAGGCATTTGGGAGTTGCTAAGTGGTACATAAGCAGTGATGTTGTAAAACTCTTAAGTATGGTGCTGACTTGGTGACATGATGCCTTTATTCCCCCACCGAATAGTTGCCAGAGTTAGGTATACCCTCCTCTGTGATTCCATAGTACCTTCATCATATTCCCTTATAACAATAATAATTCTGATGATGACTGTCATTCATTGAGTACCTACTATGTGTTAGAAACCACACTGAGACTGTTATATTCTATTACAACAACCATGGAAAATTGACATTTTACTCTCCATTTTTCAGATGAAGTAACTGAGGCTTAATGAACGAAGCTGCTCAAGTTCATGTGGTGTATTGTTGCTTTTTGTCTCTTTGGATTGTGAGTTCTGTATCAATAAGGATCTCCTCATATTCTCCCCTGTAACTCCAATAGCACAGTGAAGAGGATAGGGTACTCAGTGCATGCTCAACGAATATTTGTTGAATGAATAAATGAACAAAGACAATAATCGATACTATGAAATTATTATTATTATTATTATATTAAGCACTTGCCATTTCACAAAGATCTTTTAAAGAAAAATCCTTTCTGGGATTGAAGGGATGGTTGATTTTCTTTAATTCAAGGATCCTCAAACTGCAAATATAATCTTGGTACTTTGCAAGGGGTTTGGAGTGCAAAAGTGAGCCCTGTATCTTCTCCTCTAGCCTTCAGGTTTCATAGTAGTAAAAGAGTAGGAGTAGGGACACGGGATGCTGATTAAGTTTCTTGATTTTTGATCTTCAACTCTGACCTTGGCTTCCCCTCCTTCTCACGCTGACAAGGGTCATCTTTTGATAGTATGGACTTCCCAACTTTGGTTGTGATGGGGAGGAGGGCTGTAGAATTGCATGGTTTTCTAACAAACACTTGCATTGCATGTTATGGGAAATCACGCTTATCTTTGGTATTGTGCATCTGCAACTTCTTTGCTTTGAATAAGTATATCATAGATTGATGCATAACATATGCAAAGTTATGCAAATATAGGCAGTCCTCTTAAATGAGTCACTGGGGTCACACAGACAACTTGCCCTTTGCAGTTTTCCACTGAGTGCCCTCAGTCGCCTAATAGGAGAGATCAATAAGGTCAACGTGGCTCTTGTCAGGGGAGGGGGGTGTTGGCTGAATACCAGAGCCCAACCCAAATTCCCAAATTATGTGACATATCCCACTGGGAGGACATGTTCAATTCAATGGACATTGACTGCTTACTTTGGTCCAAAATCTATGCTAGGTGCTGAGGGTCTCTGGCTAAGATTTGAAGTGTCCCATTGTAAGATGGCCAAGGCAGGTAGCAGAGAGATGCAATGCTTTTGAGATCTAATAACTCTTAGTGGAAAAAGTATGGGGGAGGGGAGAGCTGGGGTGGGCAGGAGACTCTTTACAGAGAGGGACCTGGGATTCAGAGAAGTTAAATAACTCACCCCAAGTCACGCAGCTTGTAAAGGGCAGGACTGGGGTTGAAACCTTGGTTTTTCTAAGGGATAGTGTTACAACTGCTTAGTGATGAAGAACATGCGCTGTGGAATCATAAGACCTGGGTGTAGACCCTGACCTGTCTCCTATTAGCCTTGGGACCTTGGGTATCTTACATAACTTTTTTGAGCCAGAGTTTTCTCAGCCTCTCTTGATACTGTTATTTCAGAGGGTGGTTATGAGGGTAAAATGAAGGAACATTGGCAACGTATTGATGACCTTGCCGGGAATCTGGTAAGCACCAATTAAATGAAAGCTCTTAGTCTGCTGGAAGGTGTGTATTCCTTTGTCAAAGCCCAACATAGTGTGGATTGGGAAGCAGGAGGTCCCACAGGGTCCTAAACAAAGTAAGCTGTGGCAGGTAAGACAGCTGGGTTAGGGTCTGTGGTTCTCAACCCTGGCTGCCGTTAGCATCCCTTGGAGAGATTTAAAAGCCTAATGGTCTCTGAACTCTACACACAGAGATTCTTATCTCTGCAACCTTAGTTTTTAAAAAGCTACCAGTGGGCTTCCCTGGTGGCGCAGTGGTTGAGAGTCTGCCTACCGATGCAGGGGACACGGGTTCGTGCCCCAGTCCGGGAGGATCCCACATGCCGCAGAGCGGCTGGGCCCGTGAGCCATGGCTGCTGAGCCTGCGCGTCCGGAGCCTGTGCTCCGCAACGGGAGAGGCCACAACAGTGAGAGGCCCGCGTAATGCAAAAAAAAAAAATAAAAAAAAATAAAAAAATAAAAAGCTACCAGTGATTACAGCTGTGCCACGAAGTTGAGAATGGCTGGATTGGGCAATCTTAGGAAACAAACAGTTTTGATGGTGAAACACTGTCCACCCCTACCTCTGTCTCAATGTGACTGAGTTCCCAGATAGTGGGTCACCAGTGAGCATCCTGCAATGGCCACTGTTGGGAAATATTGATCATTTGAGAGTTCTGACAGTGGAGTCAGGGTGCTAACTAACCCAGGAGCCATGGACTCTGCTCTGAAGGGACCTGATCCAGTGGCATTGCTGGGGTCAGGCCCCAGGCTATGTGTGGTGGCAAGAGATGACAAATCCAGTAACAGGCTAGGAGAGGCCGGCAAAGCAGTCATACCTACAGGACCAAAAGTGCATGTGTGTAAACCCCAGGCTTCCTAGGTCTCTTCTCAGCCTGCCCCACCAGGGTAAATTTCTCCAGAGCAACTTTTTGGCAGTCATTATGTCACAGCAGGCTTGTATGTCCTAATCAGTATGATTCATTTTGTTACTGTAATGAAGAACTCAGATTTTCAAGTGATTTATTTTAAAACATCATAATAATATATATCAGAATGAAATGAAGTTATCTCTAGTTTTCTTTTTTTTTCTTTTTTTTTTTTTTTTTTACGGTATGCGGGCCTCTCACTGCTGTGGCGTCTCCCGTTGCAGAGCACAGGCTCCGGACGCGCAGGCTCAGCGGCCATGGCTCACGGGCCCAGCTGCTCCATGGCATGTGGGATCTTCCCGGACCGGGGCATGAACCCGTGTCCCCTGCATCAGCAGGTGGACTCTCAACCACTGCACCACCAGGGAAGCCCTCTAGTTTTCTTTTTTGCCTTTGTAACCAGCCAATGACAAAGCATGAGCCGTCATCTAACTGCAACAGCCCCCTTACTGCTCTGTCACATCAAGTCTTGCCCTTCCTTTCATTCTCCACCCAGCAGCCAGAGTAATTTTCTTAACATGTAGATCAGATCGTGTAATTCTCCTGTTTAAATCTGCTGGTACCTTCCATTGTACTAAAAATAAAATGCAAAGCCCTTCCCCGAGCCTCAAGACTCTGCAGTAAATGAATGCACTTCTCTGCCGACTTCTCTTTCTCTCCCCCTGGACCACCACCCTTGAGCTCTAGAGAGTGCTGAACTCTTTCTTACCTCAGGGAGTTTGTGTTTTCTGTTCCCTCTGCCTTGAATTCCTTTATCCCAGCTCTTCATGGAATCTCAAATGTTACTTTATGGGAAAGGCCTTCCCTGACCGCCTGAGCTGAAATTCCTTCCACACTTCCTGCCCTGGGTCATTTTGTATCGCATCACTTCTAGTTTTCCCCCATAGCAGTGATTACCATTCCTAACAACTAAATCTTACTTTTGATTGGTATATCAATGTACAGCAGCTATTCTCACTAGTATAATGGAATTGCCATGAGGCCGGGGCCCTGTCTAACTTCTTTACCATTTTATTGCCAGCACCTAGCACAGTACCTGACATGTAGTAAACATGCAATAAATATTTGTTGAAACAAAGAATGAATAGTTCGATAATTCTGTCACTCTTACACATTCTGAAATACTTTCTAGAGAGGGAAAGAAAGAGGGGGAAATGATAATTGATTTGCTGTAAGTTGTACATAAACTGAGTAAGCCTATGGAAACATTCCTTTATTCAGTCAACAAATGCATATACAATATTTGCTCTGTCCAGACACGGTTCTAGGCAATGAAAATACAGGTAAAAGTAAGGCACCAAGTTCCCTGCTCTTAATAAGCTTTTAGCAAATATTAGCAAACAAATAAACAAGATTATTCCAGCAAGTAATAAATTCTATGAAGAACTTATTTGTTAACAGGATGATGTGGTCAAGAATGATTGGGGGCTCTGGTCAGGGAAGGCTTCACCAAGGAAGAGGCATTTACGGAATTCCCCAGGCAATGTTGCCTCCTATATGGATATCAAATATCTTGTGTGTATGAAAAAAAGTAACTTTCAAAGTCACTGCTCTAGAAGATAGTACTCAAGTTTTAATTAGAATCCACTTAAGTCAGACACTAGTTTGTTCCCTAATAGTGATTAGCACTGTGTTGGGTAATTAACAGCTCTTAGATTTGGAGGGGAAAATACTTAATTATCTGCCTGACCTTGATTTTGTGAGTGCTGAGTCAAAAGGTCTGAAAATGGCCAGCATCTAGCTGGGTAGTGGAGACAGATGTAGTCCAAGCTTAACTTGGCTATGAAAGAATCCACTGGGCAAATGGTGAATGGACTTCTTGAAGGGAGGTGAGATTCCAAGGACTGGGCTTGTTGGACTCTCTTTTTTTCACACTAGAAGTCATGGTCCAGACAGCTTTACTCATGCTATTTCGGGTTTGACCTAGACCAAGAAATCTGCATGCGGCTCATTGGCTTTGCTTGGTTCCCTCATGCCCACCCACTTTTTTAGAGACTGTAGCTAAGTCTAACTGTAGCTAAGCTCTTCTGCCCTTTAGCTTCCCTGGCTAAGGGAGGCTTGATCACAACCCGAAGCTAAGAGGTCCCCTTCTAATAGAAGCGACAGTTTTCCACACCATCATTTCCTCCTACTCATCATCTCAGTCTCTCCTTAGCCAAAGACAGATTCTGGGAAGTTGTGTAGGAAAGAAACTGGCTTTTTCAATTACAAGTCAGGCAAATTAATGTGTGTTCTTTCATTTTTTTCCCTACTCCATGTCTACCTCGCCGTCCCTCTTCCCCGTCCACTTCCATTCAAGCCAGTTTTAGATGAGAGTTTCAGACCAACTTTCAATTCTCTTTCAGCAGATTTTTAATTATCTTGAAGCCACACTGAGAGGAGGCTGGTTCAGAGGCTCCAGGCGGCTTTGGTCACATCTGCAGATCACGTAGGTACAATCTCTATGGCAACTGACCCATGCTGGGTAGGAGCAAATAAAGCTCAGATCCAAAGGTTAATTGCTGTTTCATTTCTGCTTTTTTCCCCCCTTGCAATTCCAGCATTGTGGATGGAGGTTCTAATTAGAATCAAATTATCAGCAGATTAAACAACTTCTCTATTATTTCGGTGGCTGAAAAATTACTATGGCTGGCTTGGAAAAGGAAAGTGATAGATGGTTTTTATTGGCCTCAATGGCTCCTTTTCCCACCTCCCAGCGGGACAGATAGCTTACCTGATCCAGCAAAATGGCCTGGATCTTTGCAGCACCAAGAAGTAGCATTTTTCTTCATTCTTATGCTATTTTGACATTGATAATATTACTGACACTGTCAACCATTTTTTTGGGAATTTACTTGTGCCAGACACTCTGCTAAGCACAAATGTACATGATCTCATTTAAACTGTAAAGCAATGCTGGGAAGTCGAGCTTCTGAACCTCACTTTACAAATGAGGAAATAGCCTCAGGGATATTAAGTAACTTGCAAGTTGCAGAGCTAAGGCTTGAACCCAACTTATCTAATTCTAAAGCTCTTAACCATTAGCCAGATACCACCATACGCTCTGTGCAGCTCTGACTTGGTTAGAGAACCAGGGAGATTCGTAGAGAAGGTAACTTGGCTCTCCTGTGTAGCTGCTCCAACTCAAATGTGCTCAGGGATTTGGCTAAACTCATTCTCTTCCCATTGTGTTCTGAAATAGTAATTACAGAGTAAAGGTATCGTGGTGCACATTAAATCTTATGTAGTTCCTCTGTTTCCCTAGAATTAAAAAAATCAATATAAGGTCTTTATTCATCCTCCCCTAACACAGTACTCTTGTGTTCATTTCTTTTTTTTTTTTTTTACATTTCTATTGGAGTATAATTGCTTTACAATGGTGTGTTACTTTCTGCTTTATAACACAGTGAATCAGTTATACATATACATATATCCCCATATCTCTTCCCTCTTGTGGCTCCCTCCTTCCCACCCTCCCTATCCCACCCCTCTAGGTGGTCACAAAGCACTGAGCTGATCTCCCGATGCTATGCGACTGCTTCCCACTAGCTATCTATTTTACGTTTGGTAATGTATATATGTCCATATATACACTACCACTCTCTCACTTTGTCCCAGCTTACCCTTCCCCCTCCCTGTGTCCTCAAGTCCATTCTCTAGTACGTCTGTGTCTTTATTCACCTCTTGCCCCTAGGTTCTTCATGACCTTTTTTTTTTTTTTTTAGATTCCATACATATGTGTTAGCATACGGTATTTGTTTTCTCTTTCTGACTTACTTCACTCTGTATGACAGACTCTAGGTTCATCCACCTCACTACAATTAACTCACTTTCGTTTCTTTCTATGGCTGAGTAATATTCCATTGTATATATGTGCCACATCTTCTTTATCCATTCATCTGTTGATGGACACTTAGGTTGCTTCCATGTCCTGGCTATTGTAAATAGAGCTGCAATGAACATTGTGGTACATGACGCTTTTTGAATTATGGCTTTCTCAGGGTATATGCCCAGTAGTGGGATTGCTGGGTCGTATGGTAGTTCTACATTTAGTTTTTTAAGGAACCTCCATACTGTTCTTCATAGTGGCTTTATCAATTAACATTCCCACCAACAGTGCAAGAGGGTTCCCTTTTCTCCACACCTTCTCCAGCATTTATTGTCTGTAGATTTTTTGATGATGGCCATTCTGACTGGTGTGAGATGCTATCACACTGTAGTTTTGATTTGCATTTCTCTAATGATTAATGATGTTGAGCATTCTTTCATGTGTTTGTTAGCAATCTGTATATCTTCTTTGGAGAAAAGTCTCTTTAGGTCTTCTGCCCATTTTTGGATTGGGTTGTTTGTTTTTTTTTTTGATATTGAGCTGCATGAGCTGCTTGTAAAATTTGGAGATTAATCCTTTGTCAGTTGCTTCATTTGCAAATATTTTCTGCCATTCTGAGGGTTGTCTTTTCGTTTTGTTTATGGTTTCCTTTGCTGTGCAAAAGCTTTTGAGTTTCATTAGGTCCCATTTGTTTATTTTTGTTTTTATTTCCATTTCTCTAGGAGGTGGGTCAAAAAGGATCTTGCTGTGATTTATGTCATAGAGTGTTCTGCCTATGTTTTCCTCTAAGAGTTTGATAGTGTCTAGTCTTACATTTAGGTCTTTAATCCATTTTGAGTTTATTTTTGTGTATGGTGTTAGGGAGTGTTCTAATTTCATTCTTTCACATGTAGCTGTCCAGTTTTCCCAGCACCACTTATTGAAGGGGCTGTCTTTCCTCCATTGTATATTCTTGCCTCCTTTATCAAAGATAAGGTGACCGTATGTGCACGGGTTTATCTCTGGGCTCTCTATCCTGTTCCATTGATCTATATTTCTGTTTTTGTGCCAGTACCGTACTGTCTTGATTACTGCATCTTTGTAGTATAGTCTAAAGTCAGGGAGCCTGATTCCTCCAGCTCCGTTTTTCTTTCTCAAGATTGCTTTGGCTATTCAGGGTCTTTTGTTTTTCCATACAAATTGTGAAATTTTCTGTTCTAGTTCTGTGAAAAATGCCCATGGTAGTTTGATAGGGATTGCACTGAATCTGTAGATTGCTTTGGGTAGTAGAGTCATTTTCACAAAATTGATTCTTCCAATCCAAGGACATGGTATATCTCTTCATCTGTTTGTATCATCTTTAATTTCTTTCATCAGTGCCTTATAATTTTCTGCATACAGGTATTTTGTCTCCTTAGGTAGGTTTATTCCTAGGTATTTTATTCTTTTTGTGTCAATGGTAAATGGGATTGTTTTCTTAATTTCAGTTTGAGATTTTTCATCATTAGTGTATAGAAATTCAAGAGATTTCTGTGCATTAATTTTGTATCCTGCTACTTTACCAAATTCATTGATTAGCTCTAGTAGTTTTCTGGTAGCATCTTTAGGATTCTCTACCTATAGTATCATGTCATCCGCAAACAGTGACAGCTTTACTTCTTTTCTGATTTTGATTCCTTTTATTTCTTTTTCTTCTCTGATTTCTGTGGCTAAAACTTCCAAAACTATGTTGAATAATAGTGGTGAGAGTGGGCAACCTTGTCTTGTTCCTGATCTTAGTGGAAATGGTTTCAATTTTTACCATTGAGGATGATGTTGGCTGTGGGTTTGTCATATATGGTCTTTATTATGTTGAGGTAAGTTCCCTCTATGCCTACTTTCTGGAGGGTTTTTATCATAAATGGGTGTTGAATTTTCTCGAAAGCTTTCTCTGCATCTATTGAGATGATCATATGGATTTTCTCCTTCAATTTGTTAACATGGTGTATTATTGATTGATTTGTGTATATTGAAGAATCCTTGCATTCCTGGGATAAACCCCACTTGATCATGGTGTATGATCCTTTTATTGTCCTGCTGGATTCCGTTTGCTAGCATTTTGTTGAGGATTTTTGCATCTATGTTCATCAGTGATATTGGTCTGTAGTTTTCTTTTTTTGTGACATCTTTGTCTGGTTTAGGTATCAGGGTGATGGTGGCCTCATAGAATGAGTTTGGAGTTGTTCCTCCCTCTGCTATATTTTGGAAGAGTTTGAGTCGGATAGGTGTTAACTCTTCTCTAAATATTTGAGAGAATTCGCCTGTGAAGGCTTCTGGTCCTGGACTTTTGTTTGTTGGAAGATTTTTAATCCCAGTTTCAATTTTAGTGCTTGTGATTGGTCTGTTCATATTTTCTATTTCTTCCTGGTTCAGTATCGGAAGGTTGTGCTTTTCTAAGCATTTGTCCATTTCTTCCAGGTTGTCCATTATATTGGCCTAGAGTTGCTTGTAGTAATCTCTCATGATCTTTTGTATTTCTGCAGTGTCAGTTGTTACTTCTCCTTTTTCATTTCTAATTCTGTTGATTTGAGTCTTCTCCCTGTTTTTCTTGATGAGTCTGGCTAATGGTTTATCAATTTTGTTTATCTTCTCAAAGAACCAGCTTTTAGTTTTATTGATCTTTGCTATACTTTCCTTCATTTCTTTTTCATTTATTCGTGATCTGATCTTTATGATTTCTTCCCTTCTGCTAACTTGGGGTTTTTTTTGTTCTTCTTCCTCTAATTGCTTTAGGTGTAAGTTTAGGTTGTTTATTTGAGATGTTTCTTGTTTCTTTAGGTAGGTTTGTATTGCTATAACCTTCTCTCTTAGAACTTCTTTTGCTGCATCCTGTAGGTTTTGGATCGTCATGTTTTCATTTTCATTTGTTTCTAGGTATATTTTGATTTCCTCCTTGATTTCTTCAGTGATTTCTTAGTTATTAAGTAGTGTATTGTTTAGCCTCCATGTGTTTTTATTTTTTACAGATTTTTTCCTGTAATTGATATCTGGTCCCATAGCGTTGTGGTTGGAAAAGATACTTGGTACGATTTCAATTTTCTTAAATTTACCAAGGCTTGATTCGTGACCCAAGATATGATCTATCCTGGAGAATGTTCCATGAGCACTTGAGAAGAAAGTGTATTCTATTGTTTTTGGATGGAATGTCCTATAAATATCAATTAAGTCCATCTTGTTTAATGTATCATTTAAAGCTTGTGTTTCCTTATTTATTTTCATCTTGGATGATCTGTCCATTGGTGAAAGTGGGGTGTTAAATTCCCCTCCTATGATTGTGTTACTGTCGATTTCCCCTTTTATGGCTGTTAGCATTTGCCTTATGTATTGAGGTACTCCTTTGTTGGGTGCATAAATATTTACAATTGTTATATCTTCTTTTTGGTTTGATCCCTTGATCATAATGTAGCATGCTTCTTTGTCTCTTCTAATAGTCTTTGTTTTAAAGTCTGTGTTGTCTGATATGAGAATTGCTACTCTAGCTTTCTTTTGATTTCCATTTGCATGGAATATCTTTTTCCATCCCCTCACTTTCAGTCTGTATGTGTCCCCAGGTTTGAAGTGGGTCTCTTGTAGACAGCATATGTACGGGTCTTGTTTTTGTATCCATTCAGCCAGTCGATGTCTTTTGGTTGGAGCATTTAATCCAGTTACATTCAAGGTAATTATCAATATGTATGTTCCTATTATCATTTTCTTAATTGTTTGGGGTTTGTTATTGTAGGTCTTTTCCTCCTCCTGTGTTTGCTGCCTAGAGAAGTTCTTTTAGCATTTGTTGTAAAGCTGGTTTGGTGGTGCTGAACTCTCTCAGCTTTTGCTTGTCTGTAAAGTTTTTAATTTCTCTGTCAAATCTGAGTGAGATCCTTGCTGCGTAGAGTAATCTTGGTTGTAAGTTTTTCCCTTTCTTCACTTTAAATATGTCCTGCCACTCCCTTCTGGCTTGGAGAGTTTCTGCTGAAAGATCAGCTGTTAAAATTAAGGGGATTCCCTTGTATGTTATTTGTTGTTTTTCCCTTGCTGCTTTTAATATATTTCTTTGTATTTAATTTTTGATAGTTTGGTTAATATGTGCCTTGGTGTGTTTCTCCTTGGATTTATCCTGTATTAGACTCTCTGTGCTTCCTGGACTTGATTAACTATTTCCTCTCCCATATTAGGGAGGTTTTCAACTATAATCTCTTCAAATATTTTCTCAGTCCCTTTCTTTTTCTCTTCTTCTTCTGGGACCCCTATAATTTGAATGTTGGTGCGTTTATTATTGTCCCAGAGGTCTCTGAGACTGTCCTCCATTCTTTTCATTCTTTTTTTAAAATTCTGCTCTGGAGTAGTTATTTTCACTATTTTATCTTCCAGGTTACTTATCCGTTCTTCTGCCTCAGTTATTCTGCTATTGATTCTTCTAGAGAATTTTTAATTTCATTTATTATGTTGTTCATGATTGTTTGTTTGGCTCTTTAGTTTTTCTACGTCCTTGTTAAAAGTTTCTTGTATTTTCTCCATTCTATTTCCAAGATTTTGGATCATCTTTACTGTCATTATTCTGAATTCTTTTTCAGGTAGAGTGCCTATTTCCCCTTCATTTGTTAGGTCTGGTGGGTTTTTACCTTGCTCCTTCATCTGCTGTTTTTTTATTGTCTTCTCATTTTGCTTAACTTACTCTGTTTGGCGTCTCCTTTTTGCAGGCTGCAGGTTCGTAGTTCCTTTTGTTTTTCATGTCTGCCCCCAGTGGCTAAGGTTGGTTCAGTGGGTTCAGTGGGTTGGGTAATCCCCTGCCTCCCCTGGTCGGGGGGACTAGTGTCTGTGTTCTGGTGGATGAGGCTGGATCTTTTCTGTCTGGTGGGCAGGTCCACGTCTAGTGGTGTGTTTTGGGGTGTCTGTGACCTTATTATGATTTTAGGCAGCCTCTCTGCTAGTGGGTGGGGTCGTGTGCCAGTCTTGCTAGTTGTTTGGCATAGGGTGTCCAGCAGTGGAGCTTGCTGGTTGTTGAGTGGAGCTGGGTCTTGGTGCTGAGATGGAGATTTCTGGGAGATTTTCACCATTTGATATTACATGGAGCTGGGAGGTCGCTGGTGGACCAATGTCCTGAACTTGGCTCTCCCACCTCAGAGGCACAGCCCTGATGCCTGGCTGCAGCACCAAGAGCCTGTCATCCACAGGGCTCAGAATAAAAGGGGGAAAGAAAGAAAAAGAGAGAGAGAGAGAGAGAGAGAGAGAGAGAGGGAGAGAGAAGGAAAGAAAGAAATAGATAAAATAAAAAAGTTATTAAAATAAAAAACAAAATAATTATTAAAATTTTTTTAAAATAATTAAAAAAAGAAAGAGGAGAACAACCAAACCAAAAAACAAATCCACCAATGATAACAAGCAATGAAAACTATACTAAAAAAAATAAACAAAAGAAACGGACAGACAGAACCCTAGGACAAATGGTAAAAGCAAAGCTATAGAGACAAAGTCACACACAGAAGCATACACATACACACTCAGAAAAAGAGAAAAAGGGGAAAAAAGATATATATATATCGTTGCTCCCAAAGTCCACCTCCTCAATTTGGTATGATTCGTTGTCTATTCAGGTATTCCACAGATACAGGGTACATCAGGTTGACTGTGGAGATTTAATCTGCTGTTCCTGAGGCTGCTGGGAGAGATTTCCCTTTCTCTTCTTTGTTCGCACAGCTCCCAGGGTTCAGCTTTGGATGTGGCCCTGCCTCTGCTTGTAGGTCGCCTGAGGGAGTCTGTTCTTCGCTCAGACAGGACGGGGTTAAAGGAGCCGCTGATTCGGGGGCTCTGGCTCACTCAGGCCGGGGGGAGGGAGGCGTACGGAGTGTGGGGCGAGCCTGCGGCGGCAGAGGCCGGTGTGACGTTGCACCAGCCTGAGGCATGCCGTGCGCTCTTCTGGGGAAGTTGTCCCTGGATCCCGGGACCCTGGCGGGGCGGGCTGCACAGGCTCCTGGGAGGGGAGGTGTGGAGAGTGACCTGTGCTTGCACACAGGCTTCTTGGTGGCGGCAGCAGTAGCCTTAGCGTCTCATGCCCGTTTCTGGGGTCCGCGCTTTTAGCCGCGGTTCGCGCCCGTCTCTGGAGCTTCTTTAAGCAGTGCTCTTAGTCCCCTCCCCTCACGCACCAGGAAACAAAAAGGTAAGAAAAAGTCTCTTGCTTCTTCGGCAGCTCCAGACTTTTTCCCGGACTCCCTCCCAGCTAGCCGTGGTGCAGTAGCCCCCTGCAGGATGTGTTCACACCGCCAACCCCAGTCCTCTCCCTGGGATCCAACGGAAGCCTGAGCCTCAGCTCCCAGCCCGCCCGCCCCGGCGGGCGAGCAGACAAGCCTCTCGGGCTGGTGAGTGCTGGTTGGCACCGATCCTCTGTGCGGGAATCTCTCCGCTTTGCCCTCTGCACCCCTGTTGCTGTGCTCTCCTCTGAGGCTCTGAAGCTTCCCCCTCCGCCGCCCGTGAAGGGGCTTCCTAGTGTGTGGAAACTTTTCCTCCTTCACAGCTCCCTCGCACTGGTGCGGGCCCCGTCCCTATTCTTTGTGTCTGTTTTTTCTTTTTTCTTTTGCCCTACCCAGGTACGTGGGGAGTTTCTTGCCTTTTGGGAGGTCTGAGGTCTTTTGCCAGTGGTCAGTAGGTGTTCTGTAGGAGCTGTTCCACGTGTAGGTGTATTTCTGATGTATTTGTGGGGAGGAAGGTGATCTCCGTGTCTTACTCTTCCGCCATCTTGAAGCTCACCTCCTGTTGTGTTCATTTCTTTCCCTCTGCTCAAGCCTTCGCTCTCCTGGAATTCTCCTTCCCTTTCCATGTCTGTCATTTTATGCTTCTCAACCTTTAAAGCCCAGTTAAAAAAACACAATATCCTATATGAAAAGTATCTTTTTATTTTTGGTAACTATGTTTCATATTTTTTCTTTTATCATGAATTCCTATAACCATTCATTTTCTGAATTGTGCAGTACTGGTTAACTATTTAGATTCCAACTTAGGTTTCCTGGATTTGAATCACAGCTCTGCCATTGAATACTTCAGTGTTCCAGAGCAAGTTACTTCTCTGTGCTCAATTTCCTGTCTGTAACTGGGGACCATCGTAGAACCTATACCTTAGAGTGTTCTTCTGAGGATTAAATGAGTGTCTACAAGTAAAATGCCTAGAAGAATGCAGTGTTTGTAGTAAGAACGACATAAGTGCTTGCTGTTATGTCCTGTCTTGCTCATTAAGTGTTTTGCTTTATATTATTCAGGACAGAAATTCAACTCCAACACATGTAAGCATAGCAAAGGAATTTATTGGCCCATTAACTGGGAAGTCTAGTGATAGACCTAACACCAGGGACTCAGTGGTGTCACTCAGCAATGTTCTTTTCTCTGTGCTGCTTTGATTCCCAGGCAGGTGCTCTATCTGTGGTGCCCCTTTCAGCATTAGGCTTACATCCTTCCACTCCAGCAATTAGGTAGCACCCCTTTTCTGGTGGCCCCAGTAAAATTCTGGGGCTTGCCTTAATTAGCCTAACTCAGATTACATGTCTACCAGTGAGCCAAAGTTTGTAGCCAGGGGGATCCTCATTGGTCAGGCCCTGGAGACAGAGCAGAGTTAGCCCTAGTCAAACATTGTGGCCAAGGGGTTCCCCAAAGAGAAATCAGGGCATATGTCTATCTCAGTGTGTGTCATCCCATTTTGATGATAAGCTCTTATGTGGAGGAAAACGTTGGACTCCCTTTTTATGCTTAACATTGGGCAGAAGCTCAAAAATGACTTCGAAATGGACTTATATGTGATGTCAGCCCTAAGACTAGAAAGTGATCAGCATGAGAAACCTAGACTTATTCAAAGCTGTCTTGGAAAGTTAGCAGTTGGGGAGGGAGGGAGAAGAATGAGGTGGATGGGGATGGGAGAAGCCTTCATCTGCATTTGTAATGTTTTATTTTTCAATAAAAGTATATGAAGCAAATATAGAAGTTTGATCATATTGGTTAAAACTGAGAGATGGGAACTTGGATGTTCTAATAGTCTTTGCCTTTTTCTGCATGTCTGATGTATTTCATTTGAAAACAATAAAGTAACAAAACAAAGCAAAAAGCAGTAGCTACTTAGCCAGGCAGTGATTTTTTCCCCTCTGGGTCTCCTGGATACCAAAGGAGAGCTCAGCAGTCACAGAATCCCTGGTGGTTTTCTGACTAATGTCATTCATGAAAATCATCCCTTCCTTCCTGCTCCCTCATCTGATAAAAATCACCAAGTTCAGAGTCATCTCAAAGGGAAGTTCAGCAGCCTCCGGACATGGTTTGGAGAAAGAGCTTTACCTGAAACCCATATGAGAAGTAACACTGTCAAACATAACGATCATAGTAATAATAGCCATCCCTTACTGAGGGTTATTTCTCAGGTATTGTGCCAAGCACTTAGTATACATGATCTCATTTAATTCTCCCCACAGCCCTCTGAGGTGGGTAATACTATTGTTCCTACACTGTAGATGAGGAAGCAGAGGCTCACACTGGTTAAGTCACTTGTCCGAAGTCACGTAACTGTAATTTGTGGAACTTGGTCTCTAATCCAGATCTGTCTGATTCCAAGGTCCGTCTCACCCCTTCTGTTTACCCTCCCCAAGGGGTATCATTAAGAACATGGGCCCTGAAGCTCTGGACTGTGCTGCTCACTAGCCAGGTGACTCTGAGAAATCCCTAAAACTCTTTGAGCCTCAGTTGTACATGAATGAAATGGAGGGAAAGAAGTACTCACTTCAGAGACTTCCCGGAGGGTTAAATGAGACTGTGCATGTCAAATGCTTAGCACAGCGGTTGGCAAATAACAAGTGCTCAATAAATGTTAGTATTTTTTTTCCATTAGAAAAAGGTGACACCTCATAAGTCCATTCCATTTTAGTCGCCTTCATCACGATAGTATTTTGCAGCACTTTAAAAAATTAATTATTAACACACAATTCAATAAATTTAGATGGGTCTACAAGGTTTTTAATGAAAATGAATAACCCCTTTCCCTATCCTTCTCCACCCTCAATATCTGCTTCTAAGAGTAAATCACTTTTGATTCTATTGGCTTATTTTTTTTGGGGGGGATTTTACTTCCTTATCTCTTTTAAGTTAAACTTTTTATTTTGATATACCTGTAGATTCACATACAATTTATTTCATATAATAAATAGTATAGAGAGGTCCTATGTACACCTTATCTGCCCCCCCCCCCAGTGGTAACAGTATTATGATATCATGACTAGGATATTGTCATGGATGTAGTTAAGATACAGAACATTCCCACCACCACAAGGATCCCCTATGTTTCCCTTTTATAGCCATACCCCCTTCCCTCCTGTCTCCACCTTCTCCTTAACCTATGACTTCCACTAATCTGTTGTCCATTTCTATAATCTTGTGATTTCAAGCAGTTTGTATAAAAGGAATTGTGTAGTATGTAACTTTTGAGATTGGCTGTTTTCAATCAGCATAACTCTCTGAAGCTTGTTGTGTGTTTCAATAGTTTCCTTTTTATTGCTGGGCAGGGTTCTATGGTTAAATGTACCACTCATTCTCAGCACTTTTTATATTAATTCTCAGCTATGTATTCCCATGTGGCCCCTGCATTTAGTTTTAGGGCAAATACCACTTTTCTTTATTCTCTCCCTTCTCCCTGTTAACGCATGTTAGTCATCTTCAAAGTGATGCCTCCCAGCAGACTTACATGTTTGCCTCCTGCTTTTTCATCCCTTTATTTGTCATTCTGACAACAATTCAAATTATCCTCTAAGAAAACAAGGAAGGATATCTACAGATGTCCTCATATATAATTTCCCCCTGGTAATGTTTTCATTGTCAGGTGCAGAAGTTATTTTGTACATTTGCACAGAACATGTGAAGAATCATAAGTGACCCATGTTAGTGAAAAAACAAGGAAAAGGTTTGATGGGGTTAAAGCTCTGACTCAGAGATCATTAGCTACCTCGGTGCAGGCAGAGACAGGTCCTGAGCTGCATTGCCCAGAGAATCCTTTAGCTGCTTTCTCAAGGATGACCTTATCGGTAACATCAGGAAATGATTTCCTTGCATAATTGCTCCTACCATTCACTTTTAGTTGTAAAACATCTAATAAAGTGTGTGAAGTGTCTGTGCCTCTGTGTGTGCGCACATGTGTGTTTAGGGTAGAGGTAAGGAGGGAAATGGGTTTGCATGCACAAACAATAGATTTTCTAAATTAGTTTGTCTTTCTCCTTCTCCATTTGGGTTCTTTCTGCCTGTTTCTTTGCAACCTTCTCCTACTTAGCTTTGCACAGAGTTCTTTTCAAGGCCATGGTAGCAGTAAGAATCAAAAAAGCCTTGTTTTTCCTATTGAAGATTGTAAACACTTTCAGGGAAAAGGACTACTCTTTCCCATTTTTAATTGTTTCCAACATAGTGTCTTCCACATACTAAGAGCTCAGTAAATACTTTTTGGTTTGATGTATTGTTGAGTCATGAAAGTGTGAATTAAAATGATCCACCTTTTTGAGTTTGGCTATTTCTAGGGCTTTGAGAAGACATTTTTCGTACTTGCCACTTTCTATTTTTTTCTCTCTGACATTTTGCCAGAGCTTGGTTTGTCCCCATACTTTCCGTTCCTATAGAAGAATGGACTGGGAGTCAGAAAGTCTATTTCGAGTGTTGGATCCATCATTTACTAACTGCAAGATTTTAAGCAAGTCAACGAATCTTTGTAAAATGGTATTGTAATGAATACTCAGGTCTGCTGGGGCAACCTAGAGATCATTCTGCCCAGAATTTTCTGATACAGTGTAAAATACCGTCATCGCCTGTTTTGAGGGGGTGAAGGGAGTACAGGAGAGAGAGAACTCTTTCTACCTGTATATATAGAGATGGGTATTCCAAAAATATGGACACTGACATTATTCTTCAGTGCATGGGTTTTAGGGCCCTTATTAGCAGGTCTTTGATATCTTTCACTTCAATTATCCCAAAAAGATTTGCCATATATTTTCCCCTTTCATAAGGCAGACTCTCTTTATGTAATTTGTTGCAATTAAAAATTCTTTTGGCTTTCCTGCAGAGCTCTGGGGATATTGCTTTTTCTTAGAGATCTCAGTGGAGTGAATTAATCTACATTCAAGCAAGATTAGAGATTCAATTATATGATAACCTTTAAAAGGATAATTATGTTCTTAATGCCTTCAGCTTTTGTTGTCAGAGCCGATTTCTGAACATTCCTTTCCAGTTTGGCCTCTAACTGTATGTCCGAGGTCAGTGGTGATTCCCCTTTTGCGATATGTGGTTTTCATAATTTGTAAGGCATAATTACTACCCCCAGGAAGGCATTGGGACACCAAGATGCCTGAAACATTGGCCATTAACCTAGATACTCCAAGATGATGGATTGAGTAAGAGCAAGTATAAAGAATGACAACTGAGTGGAACTATTGTTGCTGAAATGTCAAACCAAGAGGAAGGCCAACTGGTCAACCATCACTTCTTGAAAATCAAATCACAGGGGAAAGAGACTAACATTTCTGCAAAACCTATCATGTGCTACACACTGGGCAAAGTGTTTTAAATATATTATTTCATTTATTTTTCACAACTAGTACCATTTTATAAACAAGGAATTGAGACTCAGAAATACTGATTCTGTAGCATGCACAAGATTGCACTTGTAAGGGGCAGATTTGAGCACAAATCCCTGACTCCAAAGCTGATGATCTTTCAGTAGGACTTGCTGCTTTGTGGTGGAAGAAACAGGTTCACTAGGATGTGGAGTTGGATGAAGATGCTGATTCTAGAGGGGCTTCTGGAAAGATAGCAACATGAAACTAACCCTCTTTTCCATTCAGTATCAATCAACTCCAATATATCTTCCTCTTTTGAGTCAATTAGTTGGGCCTGCATGTTGCTAGGTGGAAATGAGCCCATGGATTCTGTGGCAGTCCCAGTAGAGAGAACTTGTACAGGGTTTTCTGCTCTGTGGGTTGGGCCAATGTCTAGCTACTGGTGACAGAGAGCCCTGAGGCAGGGGTTATAAAATGAGGATGCTATGAAGAGTTTGGCCCAAAGAGATGTGTGGATTTTGGGAAGAAGTTTGATGGCCCTCCATGTGTGTGTGCCAGGTTTCCACCACACCTGAGATGCCAAGGAATAGCCAAAAGTACAGTCTTAGTTCTCCCTGCCTTTGAGGAACAGGGAGGCTCCTACAGAGCAACATTTTGCCTTCCTCCACTGGACTGCTACCTGGCAGGATAGTCTAACAACAACACCTGAGTCTAAGTTATCCAGAAAAATCACAATATATCCACATCAGAGATAGCCAGATCCAGCAGAGCATACTGAATTCAGCCATAAATAGACCTGCTGAAGGAAACATGACAATATGGACAGAAAAGTAAGTGTATTTAAAAAGATTCAAGTACAGTTTGAAAGGATTTTTTAGAGCTAAAAATATACTTCCTACAGTCATAGCTGAGTTAAGGCAAAATGACCACTTTTAAGATGACATAGCAGGCATGGAAGAGCAAGTCCATTGACATGAAAAGTTCAAATTCAAATGTAAATTAGGAAAATGCAAATTAAAATAGCAATTGGATATCACTTTACAATGTTCTAAAAAAATTAAAAAGACAGATAACATTTAATGTTGGTTAGGATGCAAGAAATGGGCACTCCCATACATTGTGCTGGAAATGTAAATTGTTATGGCCATTTTGAGGAGCCATGGCAACATCTATTAAATTAAAAATACATAAAGCCTTTGAGTCCAATATTCTAAACTTGGAAATCTATCCTATACCAATAAAATCACCACTACACAAGCACATATGTATGAAATTATTTATTGCAACAACACTTGAGGTGGTGAAAAATTGGAAACCTAGTAAATTCCCATTAGTCAGGGACTGCCCCATATAAATTATTGTAGGTTCACATTATGGGGCTATTACATAACTTTTGAGAAGCTTGGGAGAGAGCTGTACTATATCTCTCATTGTGGAAGAATTTATATGAAGTATGAGTAAAACAAGGTATGTGTGTGAAAGTATGTGTATTTGATTATCTCACCATGGAGAAAAATATACTAGGTTATTTACATGCATTATCTGAGTGGGTGTAGGGAAGAAGAGGGAGGTAGGAATCAAGAAAAGAAAAAGGAAAAGGAGAAGTAAAATATGGAACTAAAAAAATACCTAGTGCATACATGAATTTATCTTGTTTGTGCATTTTTGAATACATATATGTATATGTTAAAAGAAATAACAGAAATGAAAAATATCAGATGCTGAATTTGAACAGTTAATGCCCTCCCTTTTCTCTGCTGCACTATGCCTGTCCACTAGTTGCAGACTCCTTGGTTGCCATCTGACAGTTCAATGGAAGAATCCAGTGAAAAGTTCAGATGTCTGGGTCAGAGACAGCACAAAGTTCAGCTTCAGCCTAGTCTAGGGGCAGGGATCAAAGGTTCTCAATTGTAGACCCCTGAGAGTTTTTAGAATATTACTCACAATTTAGTTCTGCTCTTTTGCTTATATTTTTGGATTTGCCTTGTCTTCAAATGAATTTGTTCTTATCAGGTCCTTTTCTCCAGATCCATAGGACAACTAGAAAGGAGTCATAGACCTGGGTTCGAGTCCTGGCTAAGCCACTTACTTTTTGCTGTGAAACTCTGATAGAGCCAGTGGCTTACAAACTTGAGCATGCATTGGAATTACTTGGAGGTCTTGTTAATACACCGATTTCTGGATCTTACCTCCGGAGTTTCTGATTCTGTGGATCTGGAGTGAGGCCTGATAATTTGCATTCCTAATAATTTTGGTGTGATGGTGCTGCTGCTCGTCCAGGAACCATAACTTGGAAAGCATTTAATTAAGCTATTTAATCTCTTGTAACTTCCTTCCCCCTCCCCACCCCATAGGAAGAGTGAAAATAATAACAGACTTAGGGTCTGCTGGGATTTGAAGGGCCTTATTAATTCAACCCTCTCCCTTTTGTAGATGAAACTGAGGCTCAGACAAGTGAGGAGACGGATGCTTTTTGGCAGAGCCAGGGTGAAAACCCAGGTCCTTTGAGTTCTGGTGCAGTGTCTGTAGCATCCAGCTATTTAATTCTGTCTGGGTCATAGTCTTGATGGGGGAGCAAATGAAATGCTGATGAAAGTGTCCCTACTGAATCCTTACAAAAGCAAAGGGTTATTATTATCATTTATTTATGTCCTAACTCTTGAGTGGCAGTAGGGCAGGGAGGTGTCTTTGAAGGGGTCTAATAAGCAGCATCCTTTTTTTCGTGGCTCAGTTCTAAACCAATTGATAAATAACATAAAATACATGGAGGATGAAAATATCATTTCATTATTGACAAAGATCCTTTGAAGGATGAAGCTTTTATTTATTGGTGAGGGATTTCCAAATGTTAAACCCATGAATTAAAATGGGAAATAAAGGTTTTCTCCCTATTACCTTTTTTAAAAAAAAATAGATTTATTTATTTGTTTTTGGCTGTGTTGGCTCTTCACTGCTGCGTGCAGGCTTTCTCTAGTTGCGGTGAGCGGGGACTACTCTTCGTTGTGGTGCATGGGCTTCTCATTTCAGTGGCTTTTCTTGTTGCAGAGCACGGGCTCTAGGCACATGGGCTTCAGTAGCTGTGGCCCGCGGGCTCAGCTGTTGTGGCTCACAGGCTTTAGAGTGCAGGCTCAGTAGCTGTGGCACACGGGCTTAGTTGCTCCGCGGCATGTGGGATCTTCCCGGACCAGGGCTCAAACCCCTGTCCCCTGCATTGGCAGGCGGATTCTTAACCACTGCGCCAGCAGGGAAGCCTGTCTCCCTATTACTTTTAATGAATCTCATTTAACCATTTCCATTGGCCAATGAAATAAATCATATTATTATCACCACTTTACAGCTGAGGAAACTGAGTCTCAGAAGGACTAAGTGATTTGGCCAAAGTGGAGTTTGGATTGGAACCAAAAGTTGATACCTTCAACAACTGTCTATACTTAAATTATGCCAGTGTTTCCTTTTGTGAGCATTAGGTTTGCTTGGGAAACAGAACCTCTATGAGTCATAGGCAATCAAGGGTTTATTACTAGGATTAGGCTTTGCATGCTTGTGGAGCTGGAGAAGGGATGGGAGGCTGTTGTCACCACCACTGGTGATGAATCTGAAGCCACTATGGGTTGGGAGAGTGGGCAGTTGGAGAGAAAAACCAGCCGTAAAGTTGGGGAGAGAGAGGACAAACTGGGATCGTGTCTGTCTTTCACCTCCGCTCCACTGGTGATGTGGGTGACCAGCAGAAGTGGCTGGCATGTGTTCTGACCTGAGACTCAAAGAAACTGAAGAGCAGTCCAGACTACAACACCCAGCAAATCAGCAACCATGTGGGTGGGCTACAGTGGTGGCTGGCACATGTTCTGGCCTGAGACTCAAAGAAACTGAAGAGCAGTCCAGACTACAACACCCAACAAATCAGCAACCATGTGGGTGGGCTACAGTGGTGCCTGGCACCCAGTTGCTTCAGAGCCAATTGCTGCTGCTTCACTTTTTTTTTTGGCTGTCATGCTGCTTGCGGGATCTTAGTTCCCCCACCAGCTGTAGAATCCGTGCCCCCTGCAGTGGAAGCACAGAGTGTTAACCACTGGACAGCCAGGGAATCCCTACTTCACTTCTACTCTCCAAATCTCACACAAGCTAACCCAGGGCCAGGCAGGGACGGGAATTCTGAGAAACATAGTTCTAGCTTGGCTGAATTGACTGCACAAAACCGCCACACACTGTGAAAATTGTTTTGCATATGTTCTTCATTTATCTTCAAAGCAACCTTCTAAGGCAGGACCTCCAGTTTACAGATGGGGAAACTAAGTTTGAAGAAGTTACATAATTTTTTAAAGGTATAAACTGCCTTAAGGTACATTCCAGTAAGTGTTTTGAACTCAGATCTCAGTAACTTTAAGCCCATGCTCTTACCCCCTGAATGACACTATCCACTGATTTTCCTCTAAGCATCCACCTGTGCTACTCTTATGGAAACTGATGTCACTGACATAAAGTACGAGACTTCACACAGGACTGCTCCAGGCATATTTGGAGCCTCAAATGCTTTTCTCACCTTTCCTCATTCCCTAGACTAGGACTTCCTAGACTGGGAGCTTCTATTAGAGGACAGTCCTGCTTGGGATGGGCTTGGGACAGCAGGAGGCCCAGGAAGGTCACCTCCAGCTCTTAGCAACCTCATCTCTTTACCTCAGTGCGTGTCATGACTTCATGACTTGAAGGCTATGATCTCCCAGGATATGACTTGCTTCACAGGGAAGGAATTTATTGGCCTCTGTGAAATGAACCCAAGAGAGGAAGGGGGAGGACTTCTGAGCAGCCTGTTAAATGAGAGATACTGGCTAGAGGGTGTGGAGGAGAAAGCCTTCATGTGACACTATCAGGCTCCCCAGTGGCAGCCAGGTGTCTTGGTTTTGATTTTCGTTTTATAAATATTTTTCCTACCTGTCAGTTCTCCAAATGGAGGCAAACTCATCTCTGTGGCAGCTGAAGCCTAAGAGCCCCAGTGAATATGTCAGAGCTGAGGAGAAAGTTTCACTCTAAAATAGGCATAAAAGGAAGAAAAGATTGAGGTTCTCTTTTATCACAGAGTCTGGACAATACTAAGGGGGAAAATCACATAACAGGGTGTTAAATAGAAAATGTCCTGCTCTTTCTGGAGCTTCAGTTGAGCCCCTGAAGCTGAGGACATTGGTTGATAAGTGCTCACACCTTCTACTAAGAAAGCTGTCAATCATATCTATGCAAGGCTTGCTAAGAGATGCCCACCAATTTCGGTCACTATTTGCAAGCGCATTTAAGAAGAGCCTAGAAAGTCATTGAGACAAAATAAAACCAAAATTCTCTCTTAGGTTGGGTTCTTTCAGAAGCAGACCCTGAACCAAAGATTCATGTACAAGTAATTTATTAAGAAAGTGTTCCCTGGAGAAACCAGCGAGGGAGAGGGAGGATGGACAGAGAGGAGGAACACCAAGGAGGGTGCTATTTCGGCTGAGTTCCCTGGGTCAGGCTGATCCCTGAGGGAACTCTAGAAAGTAAGTTACACGTCAGTGTTTGCTCTGTCTGGAAGCAAAGGAGCTGGGTTTCTGTACTCTCACACAGGGTCTGCTCTTAGCTCTCGGTGCCCAAGGCCATCCTCTGGAGGTCCCAGCTGCCCTATTAGCAGCAAAGCATTGCAGAAATTGGAGGATGAGCTGATAAAAGAGATCCCAAGGGGCTTACGGCAGTGACGGCAGCAGTGTCTTCTACAGGAGGAAAATTGGGGGGTAGAAGGAGGTTCTTCTCTCCACCACAGCACTTCAGGCCAAAAGAGGGGCCCTAGGAGAACCAGGCATGGAGATCGGGGCTGCCTGCATTTGGAGAGCCTGGTTTCTCTCGCATCTCTGATCTAGTCTGGTGGGATGCTTGCTGAGCTGAAGGAGCTCCTCGGCTCACCTGACGCTGCCACTGGGCCAGAGTGGAGTGTGGTGAGAGTTCTGGGGACAACTTGATTTGTGCCTCCTAGACTTTGGCATCAAGGCTGGAGAAGCAACAAAGCAGCTGCAGCTCCCAAGGACATGGTGAGGAGCCAGGGCAGAAGTGGAGCATCCACACATAGTGGCAGCTGAATGGTGCGGTGGTCAAGGGTATGGACTCTGGAACTAAACTGCCCAAGTTTGCAACCTGTCTCTGCCATTTACTAGCTATGTTATCTTGAACAAGTTTCTTGACCTCTTGTGTCTCACTTTCCCCATTAGTAAAGTGGGGATAATGCTATTATCTTCCTCGTGGGGTTGTTGTGATTATTAAAATCAGATTGGGCATATATATATTCACACACATATATATGTTTGTATATACATATATACACATATATATACACAGACACACACATATATCTACCTATATATCTACCTACTATGTACATAAGTAGAATCTACTTTGTATATATCTATTATATATAAAATATCTCACACGTATATTATATATTATTATTAATATACTAATATATTAATACGTGTATTATATATGTAACATATACTACCTATAATATATTACATATGAGCCATATTATATACATATAATATAATCTACTATACATTATCATATATCTTAGATATTACTAAGTGATGGCTCGAAGTCATTCTATAAAAGCAGATCTAGGATTCAAACCAGGCATCTGACTCTAGAACCTATAGTCTCAATCACTATGTCATACTGATCTTGAATATACTTTATACTCTAAAGGTTAAACTGCTAGGGAGCTTTGAAGTTAGCCAACTTGGATCTAAATCCCAGCTCTGCTATTACTGTTAACTGTGTGACCTTGGCAAATTGTTGAAACTTCCTAAGATTCAAACAGTATCTCCTTCATTGAATTGTTAGGGTTAGATGAGCTAACACGTGTAAAGTACATAGCAGGGTGCTTAGCACAGAGTAAGTGCTCAATAAATTATTATTGTGTTATTTTCCCAGGCCTGTTTCTACCTCTGCTTCCTGCCTGCATATTCATGCCTCACTTTTGGCTTTCTGTCCATGTTGAAGAGCTGTAGGCTTGGGTTGGGGAGAAGGGGGAAAAGAGACGGCAAAGCCGGGCTAAGGAGGGCATCTCTCTATGACAGGGTCTAAGATTAAAAACAGAGAGAGAGAGAAAGGAATTGGCAGAGATGGAAATGTCACTGACTATGCATTAGTGCCTCAGGGCTTTAAATATTAGTCATTTGACTTTCCTTTTGTGTTTTATTTATTTTTCTACACAGCGTGATCAAGCCCCGAGTTAGGTTTTAAAATTGAATGAATAATCCTGTTATCCTTGAGAAATGCATCAGGGACAGGAAGTATTATTCTCATTTCACCAGTGAGAAGCTGATAAACAGAGAGGCTAAGTGATTGGTTCAAGGTCACAAAGCCAGAAATAGTATTTGTGGTCAGTGTTCTGGCCTTCAGATATTACTGCATCCCCAGGTTACAGGACACTAGTTATGTCAGGAGATGAACAACAAAGTGACTTTATGAACACGGAAGAGATAGGGAAAGAAATTATGTTGGTTGATCACCTACCCTGTGCTAGATACTATGGGAGGCATTTGTATTTTGTCAAATTCTCACAACTACCATACGAACCAACATGTGAATCATATTGGTGCTATAGTCCCAATTTATAGATGAGCAAACTGAGACCCATTTGGATTTGAACTAGTGTTTCTGATTCCAGAATTTGTGTTGTTTCTCATTATGTCAAGCTGCTCCTGGATGTTTGGTTCTTGTTTCTATTTCATAAGGAACCTGAAGGCCAGTGGGGCTTCCTCCTGGACACCTCTCTCTATCTAAAGCTCCCCGCTACTCTCCCAGATTCTATTCTGTAGCAACAGGATGCCCCCACTCCTATTTGATTGCTGCTGCTTCCTGTCCTCCCCCTCCCCCTCTCCCTAAAACCTGAGAATTGGAACCTTAGTGATGTTTTCTGGGAATGACAAACCCTGTGCAACCTCTGATAGTGGTTACACAATCCAATTCTTGTCTATACATTGTTATTGACTCCTTGCTCAGGCCAATATGTTGTTAGATTTATTTCTTTATCTCCGGAACCTGGCAATAGCTCTGTTCTAGCATATAGCTCAGTTCAAAGCAACTTAATGATGATGATATAATAATAATACTACTACTGTAAAGCAAACACAGTGGTTCCCACATTTCTCATTGACTCTCCAGAAGAACCCAGGGTATGGTTATGTTTATTTTCCCAGATTTACAGATGAAGAAATGTAGAGTCAGAGAAATTAAATTAGTTGTCTAGAGCCTCACACCTAGTAAGAGGAAAAGCTGGAATTTTGAACGCAGGCATTTTTTATTCCGAAACGTCTCCCTTTAATAATTTATCTCCTTGCTTCAGTTAGCATTTGTTGGATAACAAACCATTCCAAAACTTAGAGGCTTAAAACAATAACTGTTTTATTTAGCTCATGATTTTGTGTGTCAGCTGGAAGGTTTTTCTGGTCTTAGCCATATCAGTGCATACGTGCCCTCCCATGCATCTGTGGTCAGCTGGTGGGTGGCTGGGAACTATGTGATCTAGGATGGTCTCAGTTACATGTCTGAAGGTTGACTGGCCATTTGTTGAGGCTTCCTGGTTCTCCTCTCCTTGGCTTCTCATCCTTCAGCAGCTGTTCTGGGCTTGTTCACATGGTGGTCTCAGGGTTCTGAGCTCTCTTGCAAGAGAGCAAGCCCCCATGCACCATCACTTTTCTGTTTACCCCTGCTTCCCTCCCTGTTAGCCAATGTCTTCTTGGCCAAAGCAAGTCACGTGGCCAACCCAGATTCAGGGATAGAGAATTAGACTCCACCATTTGACTGTGGGGGAGGTATTTGTAGCCAATTTTGCAGTCCACCACACTTATTTTCTGCTAGGTCACTCAGTCTGTGAGGTAGAGAGATAGGCAAACAGGTTAGTGACAGGGTATTTTCAGAACTGCTTGTAAATATAAAGACTGCTTGGGCTTCCCTGGTGGTGCAGTGGTTGAGAGTCCGCCTGCCAATGCAGGGGACACGGGTTCGTGCCCCGGTCCGGGAAGATCCCACATGCCGTGGAGCGGCTGGGCCCGTGAGCCATGGCCACTGAGCCTGTGCGTCCGGAGCAAGACCGCTTATTTTATTGGCTTCTAAAATGCCCTGGGCAGCACGGAGCTTGGTAGTCTCCTCAAGTACAAGAGATTGCCTTGAGAAAAGAGCCAATACAGGTCCTGGACTGCCTGAGCCCTGAGCAGATTCGGTGGGGAGAAGCTGTCATGGAGGTGGTGACCTAGCCTTAGAGACTCTTCGTTTTTTTCTGAGTAGGAATTTGCATCACTCCTGCATCATTGCCCCATGCCCTTCCCCTGCGGAACCTGGCACAGCTGGCAGTTCAGCTGGGTATCTGTTTCAGGAAACTCAAAATTAACTTTATGGCCAGAAAGTGCCAAGCATGGCTCAATGTAGTTTCTATTTACTTTGGAGATTTAACAGGACCAGATCTAGTTCAGCTGTCTTTTATCATGTTTGGAAAAATGTTTCTTCATGGTTAATGCTCAAGAGGCAGTTTATTCCAGCTTGTTATGATATGTCGTAGGTTTTTCTGTAAGTGAACAAGGGTGATTGGGACACTTATGGGAACTCAGGCTGTGATGGAGCCCTGATCGTCCCCTAGTTGGCTCCAGTTCCACTTGTCACTCCCCTTCCACTGTCAATAGTGTGGTTAAGTGTATGGACTCTGAGAAAGACTGGGTCCAAATCCTGGCTCAACTACTTACTCTGTGATTGGGGAAAATGACTGAAGCTTTTGTGTTTTAGTTTTTTTAATTGGTAAAATGAAGATAATAAAAGTAACAATTCATAGGGTTATTGTGAGGATTAAATTAGTTAATGGCATAAAGTGCTTAGACCCATGCCAGGCACAGAGTAAAGCTAAATAAATGTAGTTATCATTGTTAATGACAACAAAAACTTATTAGTATTAGTACTGTCACTTGGCGATGGTTCTAAAACCTTAGCAGAATATCAGCTTTATCTCAGAGAGCTTATTAAAAATACAGTGCCATACGCTTGGAGATTCTATTTGTGGGACACTTAGGAATCCACACGTTTTACTAAGAGTCAGATGATTTTAAAGCTGCCAGTGCCCAGAGCAGCATGTGGGAATAACTGCTTACCGTATAAAGCTTGACACATTTTCTTCAACACTCAACACAAAGATATACTGAGATCACTTTAAGAGACTATTTGGAAAAAACATATATGTAAAAACATCTTTCCCTGTCCCTACAGATCCTGCATGCAAAATATACTCACCCCTTCTCCAAGAGAAAATCCAAGACACAGTCCTTGCCCTCTGTCCTTCCTAAAAGAATGCCGTAATAAGGAAATGATGTTTCTAATTACTGATAATAATAGTTTACATTATTGAGTACTTACTAAATGCCAAGAATTACGCTGAGAAATTTACTTGGATTAATGGTTTTAATTCTTTCAATAATCTGATGAAATAGGCACTATATTATGAGGAAACTGCAGCTTAGTGAGATGAATGTCTTTGCCAAGGTCACCCAGGGAATTGAGAGCTAATCCACATACTTAATTGCTATTCCATGACTCAAACCCAGGCTCTCAGCCTCCAAGGCCTGTATCCTCAACTACCAATCTAAATTGCCTTTTAAATAGAGTTTGCTAGTTGTTTCTTATTATGTTTTATCATTTAATTTCCATATTAACAGAACTCCAAGCTTTAGCTGGGCACTTTGCCACCCAAAACAAAGATAACATTTCCCAGCCTCCTTTGCAGGTAAGTGTGCATGTGGCTAAGTTCTGGCTGATGGGATATGAGTGGAAGTGACATATATAAATTCTGGGTCATGCCTCTAAAGGAAAGAAGTGTGACCTTCTTCTCCCTTAACTCTTCTGCTGGAGTGAGACCATCATGGTGTGCCATTTTGGAATTAAAGATGACAGTAATATTGTAGGTAATGTGGAGCAAAAACACAGAAAGCACTTGGGTCTCTGACACTGACAGCTGCAATGGACTGCTTATGTAAATTCAGATGATTAAATGAGAGATAAATAAATTTTGGGTGTCAACAGCAACTGAATCCTAACTTATACAACCCTCTATCAACACATCGTTTTAAAAGGCTGCAGTTATGAGTGACCTGTACTTATTTTGGATCTCAAGCAAAGTTTTATAAAGTTTCTTTCCCCACCCCCACCCCCCCTTGGTGAATGGATCTGCTGGGTTCTAGGAGATCTCACCTCCAGGATGCCCATAATGCTAGGTGCATTTGTGTGTGCAATTATTTCCATGAGATATTTCAAGGTGTCAATAAAGTATCAACATTATAAGAAGTTGCAATTCCACAGTATGAGTCTACTAACTGGGTTGCTGGACACTCTGGCCCCTAAAATCTCCTCTTTTGTCTGGCCAAAGTTGAAAAGGGAAAGTTTCAGTGGTGTCATGCAAACTCTAATCTTGGCACTCAGGTACTGGTTATCAACTTCCCACTTACAGTGTCCTGTTTCTGTAGATAACAGATTCTGAGATGTTACAAGAGATACATTTGAAATTGATAAGAGGTCCTTTCAACACTGTATATAGCCATCTCCTCACAGTTTTAGGTAAAGCCAAGTTTGGGGCTTATTCAGTGCTGGTTTTAGTTCTTGAGATGTAAGATACTGAGAACTCAACTCGTGGTGAGTATTTGAATAAAAGTATTACTTGATTTACATTTAATCAGAGTAAAAAGTAGTAATAATCATGATAATGACTAAATATAATGAGTGCCTGGTATGTATCAGTCACAATTCCATATATTTACATAGATTATGTCATTTAATTCTCACTATAGCCCTACAAAAGAGGTAATACTCTTATCCCATTTTCCAGATAAGAAAATTGCTGTCCTACCACTGGGTTTCTATCCAATTCACTGAAGGCAGAGGAACCTGGAATAAAATCTATGACAATAGCTACTATTTTAAAAGTACTTCCCATGCATGTATGCACTGAGTCCTTTATTTTATTTTATTATCATTTTAAATTTAATTTATTTAATTTTTATTTTATTATTTTATTTAATTTTTATAACAGTCCTATGAAATAAATCTTAGTACTATAGAAATGAAGGAAATTAGGGCCTGGAAAAGTCAAATAACTTGGCCGTGGTCACATGGCTTAGAAGTGTCATGGCCAATATTCAAGTTCAAGTCTGACTTCAAGTCCTAGACTCATTAAACTAGCCAAGCTACCTTGAACTTATACCATAAAAATGCTTCTGATTACCAGCATGCCATTCCTAATAACATGTGATATTATGGTGGATTTTGTTTTTAAGGTTTTGTGATCCAGTATTATTTTGTATAAAGTGAAATTCTGTGGAGCTAAAGAGACTTTCTCTATACCCATTACATCTTTTAATTTCTACTGTATAAAATGTCATACTTAGCGAAACATGGGAAAATATTAGATAAGATCTAATTTGCTTAATAAATCAGTTGAGTACTCAGAAAATGCAAAACACATACACAGAATCCAACAAGAAAGAGGCAAGAATCCTCAAAATGGATAAATTAGGAGAGTCATGTGGAATCTACAAACGTGATAAACACATTAGAAAAATGAAACTTAGACAGATGTGCCCTTAGACTAATTGGACAAAAATCCTTGAAAAGCTCAGTGGTAGGCATAACTGGAAAAGACAGCTGAACGAATGAATAGACAATAGGGACTATACTCAATGTTTTGTATATAAAATTCATTGTATCCTTTAAACAATTAGGAGCCATATGATCTAAATGTGAAAATGCCCTCAGATAAATTGAGGAAATTTCCTTGAACATTGCAGAAGAAAAAAAGAAACCTAAAAGAATGATTGCTCTCAAAACGGGCTGAAACTGTCATATCAGTTTTGAAATGCTGTTTTGTTATTTAGAATTTTAGGCGAATGTATCATTATGAGAATTGGCTTCAGGTAAATTGTTTTGCTCCCCTTTTGCTTCTCAATCTCTCAAATTTGTCCCCTCCTTTCCACCTTGCCACTATCAGTGTTAAAAATGCTCATTATTCTTAGAGCAGTAGTCTGCATGTAGCTTCCTCTCTTCTTATCTGTCTTCCTCATTGCACAATACTGATTTTTTTTAAATGGGAGATTGATAGTGAAACAGGAGGGAAGGGGGCACAACACAACCTTTGAAAGAATGACATAGCCATAGGACATGACAAAAATTGGATAGAACCAACTAGATCCAAGACAGCGGAAGATTTGCCTTCCAGTGGACCTTGAGCCTCATTATACGTTCATTGTAATACATTAGCATAAGCTAAGTGACACACCCACCAGTGCCATGACAGTTCCGAGGCTGACCATCAAAGATCAAAAAGTAGGCTGTGGCCCAATTTCTGGAAGTCTCTGCCCCTTCTCCAAAACAGTTGGAATAATCCTCCTTCTCATTAGCCTATGAAATTACCCAACCCATAAAAACTAACAACCCTCATATTTTGGGGCCTCTCACCTTCTGAGATGACCCATACTCTGTCTGTGGAGTGTGTTTCTCTGTAAAGAAATCCACTTCTTACCTATCACTTTATCTCTCACTGAATTCTTTCTGCAATGAGACATCAAGAACCTGAGCTTCATTAAGTCCTGAGACCAGGTGTGTGATCTAATAATTAGAAGACGGTGGGTTCAAGTCCCAATCTGAGTTACACAGTTTCAGTAGGACACTACTTTTCTTAAACTTCTGTAATGGTTTCCCATCACCTTTGTGATAAAATCAACCTCCTTGGCTGTTGCCTATTTTCTATTCTCCTGGCTTGCTTCTTCCTCACATGTGACTTCAGTCCAGCCATAATGAACTGGTATGAACTTCTATTTCCACTGTAAAGACATGCTGCACACTCTGAGGGGGAAGTGAAAATATGCCAGATCCTGGATAAATTACAACAAATACATACTGTAAATGCACTGCTGGGCTCCAAGGGTTAAGAAAAAAAAGTGGGTTGAAATCTGAACAGTGAAGGATTATCTGACATAGTTATTAATGGCACCTCTGTTTCATTCTCAAATATGTTCTAGTTTGGACAATAAACTATATGATCATTTTATTAATAGGCTATAGTATAACCAGTTGTTTCACAATCAAGGAACAAAGACACCAAATTCCCAGTTTGAGATCAATGGGTTCTCACTCCCCTTCTCTTTACTGTCTCTATCCAGCCAATTCCACATTTATAGGTTTATTACTCCCATAACTCCACTTCTGGTACCATATTCTGTATCAGTTGGGAAACAATATCAAAACTCACACTCTCTTAGATAATGATTTACTGACTCACATAGTAGGAAAATCCAGACACAAGTTTGGCGGATCTAGCAATTTAGTGCTGTTATTGAGGACCCAGTTTCATTCTTTCCTTTTTTTCTTTTTCTTCATTCTGCCCTTTACTATGTCAGCTTCATCCCACACTGGGCCTGCCACTTGATAGTAAAAAGGCTGCAGCAGTTCCAGGCTTTACATCTGCACACCAGTTTCCTCTAGCATTCCAAGCAAGAATCCTGAAATTCACCTTCATAGACTTGTTTGGATCACATGCCCTCCTCTCTCATCCAAGCATTCTGGCCAGGATGATGGAATGTGCTGATTGGCTTGAGTAGGTTAGGGTTAAGCCCTGGAGCTGTGGGATGGAGTCAGCCTTTCCTCAAGTACATGGGCTGCTTGGAGGTGTAATCAGGAAGAGGGAAGGAGGACTGGATACTGGATCAACAACCAAGTTTTCAGACCATGGTAGAAGCCTTGGTGTTCCTACCAAACTAACCTAGCCATGTTATCAGAGACTCAAGCTTAACACTCAGTGTGGAGGTTACACTACAATACATTTGATTTGCAGCTATTTAGGCCATGAGAGGAGTTTGGGAGCCAAAATGGTGAGTGGGTGTAAAGAGCATTTATTCTGTTCCTGAAGCCAAACAGAGCTGAGTCTTGAATCTGGGTATGAACCTCTTAACTGGCTTTGAATCTGAGCCATGTTAATTACTTTTTGATCCTCATTTTTCCTTGTCTGCAATTTGGGGATAATTTTCCTATCTTAAAGATATTCAGTTTTGTGAGAAATAATGAGATTGTGCATATAATGTGCCCAGCATAGTGCATGGTACAGAGTAGATAAGTTCCCTTTTAGTTTAGAGTCACTAAATTGACTCTGAAATCATCAGCATTAATGATTTTTTCTTGGGTCATTTAGTCCACCTGCCAAGCTGTGCCTGCTTTTTTGTACCTCCTTATATAGTAGGTGGAGGTAAACTGTGAGATAACTTGGTCTCAGTCTCAGTATCTCTTCTTTAAATAGTGGGAAAAACCTGATTTCTTGAAATAACTAATAAATATATTTTAATATTAATAATAAACACTAAGCATACCCTGGATCTTGCTGACCTAGAGTCATTTTCCTCTCACTCCAGCAAGCTTCAACCATCGTATTTGGCCCAAGTGTTGATCCTTTTCTGATGCCTCAAGAAACTAGCTGTTCCTTCATTTCTCACCAAGACCAAAAGCTATTTTGCTCTAGGGGAGCCCATTAGCTCTTTGAATTAAGTTTCCAGATTCTAAGACAAGAATCTCAAGCGGAAGGCCAGGGAGCATCAACAAGGTATCTGACTCATTTTTTTTTTTTTACATCTTTATTGGAGTATAATTGCTTTACAATGGTGTGTTAGTTTCTGCTTTATAACAAAGTGAATCAGTTATACATATACATCTGTTCCCATATCTCTTCCCTCTTGCGTCTCCCTCCCTCCCACCCTCCCTATCCCACCCCTCTAGGTGGTTACAAAGCATCTCCCTGTGCTATGCGGCTGCTTCCCACTAGCTTTTTGTTTTATGTTTGGTAGTGTATATATGTCCATGCCACTCTCTTACTTTGTCACAGCTTACCCTTCTCCCTCCCCATATCCTCAAGTCCATTCTCTAGTAGGTCTGTGTCTTTATTCCTGTCTTACCCCTAGGTTCTTCATGACATTTTTTTTCTTAAATTCCATATATATGTGTTAGCATACGGTGTTTGTCTTTCTCTTTCTGACTTACTTCACTCTGTATGACAGATTCTAGGTCCATCTGCCTCATTACAAATAGCTCAATTTCGTTTCTTTTTATGGCTGAGTAATATTCCATTGTATATATGTGCCACATATTCTTTATCCTGCTTTCATCACTGTATTCTGACAATGTTTATATTCACTGCTGCCCCTTTCTGCCAACCTATTATCAGCTGATTGGTCACCCCAGACTTGCAGGAAATAGCAGCATAAACAATGCTTCGGTGAACCCCTCCAAGCAGTCAAGACCATGAATATTTCATCAGGTTGCATTTGCTGTCTTTGCTCCGGTGGTCCCACACTGGGTTACAAGTGACTAAGCTCTGGGGAAACCCTTTCCCCAGATAATTAGTGTTTCTTCAGCTCCACTGAATTAGCCTTCCTATTTTATTGTGCCCCTGGGTTACAGGAGCTTAAAAGTTATAAAACAGCAAATTATTGCTGAAGGCCTGCAGCATGTTATTCTGAAGCCCCTGCCACTATATGAATGGGGCTAAAGTCATAGGGAAGTTTAGTCTGTGTCTTCATGTTTGGGGGATATTTAATGTTTTTAATTTTCAAAGATAAAAATAGACATATTTCTTTCCAATCATAGAGATTATAAAGATAAATGTTTGCATATCAAACAATATAGAAAATCATAGTGAAGAAAGCAAATATAATCCTAAATTCCAAGCCCAGAGATAATTATTGGTAGCAGTTTGCTGTGAGTGGTCCAGACCTCTTACTCCCTTTTTCTCTTTCATTTTACATAAATGGAATCATATTCTAAATGCAATTTAACAGTTGCTGAGTATATCTTTTACACCCATAAATATAGATCTATATCATTATTTTTATGACTAAACAGCATCATGCTGCATTTGTATACCAGATTTTATTTATCCAATCCCCTGTTGATGAATACTCCGTTGTTTCCAAATTGTTCCTATTAGCAATAACACCGCAGTAGATGACCTTATACACTTTTGCATACATATCAGCTTATCTCCTCAGGATACATTTCTAAAAAGTGGAATTGCTAAGCACATCTGAAGGCTTTGGTTCATATGGCTAAATTGCTTCTCAAACACAATTTGCATGTTGACTAATCATACCTGAAAGCTGGCCAAAACGTCTGTTACAAGAAACCCATTTAGGAGATGGGCTTCCAGGTCCTAAAAATAAGCAAACCAGCATGGGCTTCCGGCAACAAACTCCAAAATCAACCTTAGAGAATCTATAGCTGGTAATTATCCAGGATAGTGGAATCTAGGAACAAACAAAACAAAGCGTGAGAAGCCCTGGAGGACTGAGGACTATCTTGGGTGGTGAGCCTAAGAGGTGGGTGGCTGGCTCGAGACGTAGGGAAGCCAGAGACTGGAGAAAATCTTTGGGGTTCAGCTCCCCACACCCCACCCCCGACCTCTGCCTTAAGACAAATCAATGTCTAATTCTTCCAGTGCTAGGCTACTAGTGCTAGTGTCTGTCCTGTTGGGGTGAAGAATTGGTGGGAATAGGTGTGGACTGACTGACTTTGGGAATTTGCTCCTCCACTGCCCCCGCCCTGGGGGCTACTGTATAGCAAGAGAGGATATGCTTTCTCCCTGTGTTGCTTCTCCCTGTAGGGGAGGAAAAACTTTTACCTTTCTTGGTTCTTTGGCTGGTCTAATAGTCAAATTAAGGTAGGATAGATTAACAGGGGAAAAATTAATTACATACATATGGGCTCCCATAAGAATATGAGATCCATAGGCAGTGAGACAACTGAGGGTTATATGCCATTCTGAGCTAAGGAAAAGGGGTTAGGGGTCTGAGACTGCAAAGGAGAGGAAGACAATTCACAGGAAGTTGGAAAGGGCAAAGGTTTGGTAAACAAATGTTTGCTGTTCCGTGCAGAGACAATGGGACACAGAGACTCTGATCCTTAGGCGCTGCAGAGCTGCCCACCTTACAACACCTCGCCCATGTTCTTTGTAGTTATTTCTGGTGATGGTTCTCTTCCCGGACAAGGCCCTCTATCTGAATTCCTTTAGGCAATTAAAGGAAAGGTAAATATCTCTTGCGGAGTCTTTTGGGCCTTCATCGACTTCAGCTTAAAGTAATCCACATGTTAAAGTGGCACATTTTGGGGTGAGGGGAGGGGAGAACTTGTTTTAAACTCCTTCATCCCTAACTAAGGATTTAAAGGTGAAAGTCTGGCTAGAGTTCTCTGGTGAGGTGGCAGCAATCAAGAGTGGTGCTTCTAGTACTGGGGTTCTCTACCCTGTGACTCATAATCTCCCCATCCTTAATCTTTGTAGTGACAAAGATAGGGCCTGGCTTTTGGACCTTTCTCAATATGCATGGCCAGATGAGCTGGCTGATACACCTAGGAGAACACAAGATCACCAGCCAAAATAATCAGACACCAGAGTACAACAACTTCCCCAAATGAGAGATGACACAAAACTGGTTAACATTTACCATCTGAAGCAAAATTATTCGAACAGATGGAAAGAAGATTTAACATAAGTATGATAAATATACTTAAGGATATAAGGGAAGATATTAGTAATCTTCCAAAATGGAACCAAGTGAAAATATTAGATTTGAAAAAATATAAAAGTTGCAAAAACCGTAAGCTATCACTAGCTTTTACAACAGAACCCGAGTAAAGAGATTAAGGAGTGTGGAGAGGAGGAAAACCAGGGTAGGGAAACCAGGCACCACACAACCACTAATTCTTTTGTTGCCTCCTTCCAGGAGGTATACACACCAACCAGAGGTATTTTTCTTTTTTTTTTTAACATCTTTATTTGAGTATAATTGCTTTACAATGCTGTGTTAGTTTCTGCTTTATAACAAAGTGAATCAGCTATACATATACATATATCCCCATATCCCTTCCCTCTTGCGTCTCCTTCCCTCCCACCCTCCATAACCCACCCCTCTAGGTGGTCACAAAGCACCGCGCTGATCTCCCTGTGCTATGCGGCTGGTTCCACCTAGCTATCTATTTTACATTTGGTAGTGTATATATGTCCATGCCACTCTCTAACTTCATCCCAGCTTACCCTTCCCCCTCCCCGTGTCCTCAAGTCCATTCTCTAGTAGATCTGCGTCTTTATTCCCATCCTGCCCCTAGGTTCTTCATAACCATTTTTTTCTTTTAGATTCCATATATATGTGTTAGCATACAGTATTTGTTTTTCTCTTTCTGACTTACTTCACTCTGTATCACAGACTCTAGGTCCATCCACCTCACTACAAATAACTCAATTTCGTTTCTTTTTATGGCTGAGTAATATTCCATTGTATATATGTGACACATCTTCTTTATCCATTCATCTGTTGATGGACACTTAGGTTGCTTCCATGTCCTGGTTATTGTAAATAGAGCTGCAATGAACATTGTGGTACATGACTCTTTTTGAATTATGGTTTCCTCAGGGTATATGCCCAGTAATGGGATTGCTGGGTCGTATGGTAGTTCTATTTTTGCTTTTTTAAGGAACCTCCATACTGTTCTCCATAGTGGCTGTATCAATTTACATTCCCACCAACAGTGCAAGAGGGTTCCTTTTTCTCCATACCCTCTCCAGCATTTATTGTTTGTAGATTTTTTGATGATGGCCATTCTGACTGGTGTGAGGTGATACCTCAAAGTAGTTTTGATTTGCATTTCTCTAATGATTAGTGATGTTAAGCATCCTTTCATGTGTTTGTTGGCAATCCGTATATCTTCTTTGGAGAAATGTCTGTTTAGGTCTTCTTCCCATTTTTGGATTAGGTTGTTTGTTTTTTTGATATTGAGCTGCGTGAGTATAGTATTTCAGCATCTAGCACAGAGCAGAACATAATATTTCCTCAATAAATATTTGTAACATGTTGACAAAAGACACTGAGCATGAGTATCTCACATTGCCATTGAGAATTCCTGGCTGACCTGGGGCTCTGAATGACCACTCTCTCCCTCTACTCTCATGGAGACACTGTTCTGCCTGTGAAATCTTGGGATATTTGCTTCCCTTGGTTATGCTGCCTGAATTTCCTGAAACTTAAAGAAAAGTACTCACTTCACACTTTTTCTTGGAGAAGAAACATCTGGATGAATCTCCATGAGGGTGGGTTATTCATTCCTTCTCCAGTTTTTGCACACAGTACATTCTGAATTTTCTGATTCAACAAATTTTCTGATTCGTCTACCTTTCTGATAGATCCCAATGGAGGTGCTGTTTTCTCACTTCAGCCAGCTCCATCTCCAGTTAGTGCTGGGGTCTGCTCTACTGGTTCCACTCCCTAGGAGTCCATGGGCCACATATGTGTCTCCAGCTGTCACATTACTTCCAGCTTGGGGTGTCTTTATTTGAATGCTGCTTACAGTTCTCACAGAGAAGAAGGAAACAGTTCTTTTCCCTGGAGAATACCAATTTTACCCCTTTCTCTTTCTGAATATCTTGAACTGGTTAAAATTTTTGGTCCTGAAATCTGCCTCTTATTAGGAGTGTGAATTTGAGAAATATATTGTAAATCTCTTTAAGCTTAAGTTTTCTTCTCTTCAAAAGGAAGTAGTAATTTCATGAATTAAGAGCAATATTGCACCTAGAAAACTCTTAATACATCTAGCAAATGATGGTGATATTATGATGATCATGATGACGATGATGATGATGATATTTTTGGCTTCTTACTAAACATTTTTTATCATGGAAAATTTCAAATAACTCTATACTATACAGAGAGAATACAATGAAGCCCCACGTACCCATCACTCACATAGCTAGTCTCACTCTACACATACCCTCAGATGATGTGTTTACTGGAGACAGAATTGTTCTCAGTCTCCTTTAGAAACCTTTTATCCTATAGTTAACCTGAAAGAACCTTTTGCTATTGTTCTCCACCAACATTTGGATTTGAGATTTCCTTTCTTTTCTTTTTTTTTTTTTAAGATTTTTTTGTTGTGGACCATTTTTAAAGTCTTTATTGAATTTGTTACAGTATTGCTTCTGTTTATGTTTTGGTTTTTTGGCCATGAGGCATGTGGGATCTTAGGTGCCCAACCAGGGATAGAACCCATACCCCCTGCATTGGAAAGAGAAGTCTTAACCACTGGACCCCCAGGGAAGCCCCTGGATTTGAGATTTCTGTGTCTCATTTATTTTACTCTTGCACTTGAGATGGAAATACAATAAAAACATTACTCATTGAGATAAATGAGGAAAGAGGTTAGAATCTAATTCAGTTAGATCTTGTCAGCCATTTAAAGACAGTTGTAGTTTTATGATTTTTAAAGTCTTAGAGTAACAAATTAAACTAAATATTGGGAAGCTGAAGTCTTTTGGGATCTATTTTGATGACTATTAGAGAGATATTTAAAGGACTATCTTAATAGTTTGTAAGTATGTGCTTATAAAAATCTTCTTTTTCTTAAATGAGGAGGTTAAGTATGTTCCTTGGAATTTATGTTTTAAGGAAATGTTGCTATATGAAATATTCAGAAGAACAGAGACAATGGTAGGTCAAGATAAAATTGCCTTTCATTCACTGAACAGTTATCCAAACAGTTATAATAATTTCTATTATCTATTGAGTATCTACCATATGTCAGGGCTTAACATAGTCTTATTTCATTTAAATTCTCATAACCATTCTCTTGTGGCATTATCCTTTTCAAAAAATTTTTTAATTAATTAATTAATTAATATTTTTTTGCGCGGGCCTCTCACTGTTGTGGCCTCTCCCATTGCGGAGCACAGCCTCCGGATGCACAGGCTCAGCGGCCATGGCTCACGGGCCCAGCCGCTCCACGGCATGTGGGATCTTCCCGGACTGGGGCACGAACCCGTGTCCCCTGCATCGGCAGGTGGACTCTCAACCACTGCGCCACCAGGGAAGCCCACATTATCCTTTTTTTAAACTCATAGAGGTTAAAATATTTGCCCAAGTTCATATAGCTAAGAGGAAGAACTGGAGTTTGAAACAGTTCTAACTAACTTCAAAGCCCATGTCCCTTCCTCTATGCCTTGCTTCAACCCAATAGCAGAGGCAAACTCACATGTGGCTGACTATCATCAAATGGGGTGAGAGCTTTGGGAAACATAAGTATGAAGTATTTGGGGACCCTAGGGGAACTCAGAGCAGGGTACCACTAACTGACCTCAGGAATGTTTGTTAAGGCTTCCCAGAGGGAAGGCTGATGTGCCTTGAAGGATGATTAGAAAAAAAAAAACTAAAAGTGTCTATTCAGTGAAAAGTGGTCAAGTGTTCTTGTGGGGCCAGAGGTGCTTTTGTAAAAAGTATACAGAGTAGAGTAGATAGGACAGAAGCCTGGGCCCTGGGAACTAACAATCTGGGTTCAAATTCCAACTCTGTCACATACAAGCTTGTCAAGTGCTTTAAATGCTATAAACTTGTTTCCTCAGATGTAAAAGGAGAGCAACAATAGTTCATACCTCATAGGTATTAGAAGGAATAAATTAAAGGAGATGATGCATATAAAGCATTTAGCACACTGCCTGGTCCCAAGTCTTGACATTCTCCCCTTCCCTCACCCGGTTTCTTCCCCAGCTGCCAGGAGTCAGAGCAGTGGGTCCCAAAGTGTGGTCTGTAAACCAGCAGCCTCAGCAGAACCTGGGAACCTGTTAGAAATGCAGTCTCCTCTCTACCCTACATCTACCGAATCAGAATATCTGGGGATAGGGACAAAAGCGGCCTGAAATTTAATGAGCCCTCAGATAATTCTCAGGTATGCAAAAACTTGAGAAGCATTGTTTGTGTTCTTTCGAGGCTTAGTTAACACATCACTACACAGAGGACGGTCACTGGCTGTCTGCAAGGTCCTCTTTTTCATTAGCCCACTGTAAAGACATTCTCCGAACAGAAAGTGTCATCCAGCGCTGTAAACCACAGGACTAGAGCCTGCCCAATGCCCACAGGGGAAGTAACTAAACTACCCCGCAGGGTAAAAATCGGTCAAACTGAGCCGCATGCGCAGGCGCAGTGCTCCGCGGGGCGGGCTGGGGGCGGTGCTTCTAGGGCCTTGGCGGGAAACGGGAAGCGGAAGCTAAACGTCATCTGCTCAGAGGCAGCGCCACAGCCGGGGGAGAGCAGCAGCAGGTAAAGGACGCTCTTGTGTGGGGAAAGGGGAATTACCCCTATGGTATCTAATTATTTTCCTCGTAGCCTTTCTGACTGGGTGTAAACTACTTTCCATGAACATAAACACTGCCGCTAGTGAGGCCTCCATAGATGTCAGTATAGTGTCAGAAGTGACAAACGTTCAGTTTGAGTTCTGAGAACTCTCTCGTCTCACTGGAGATGAGAAATTTCAGGAGGTAGTGATGAAAGTGACAAAGTATATACATTCCCTGCCTGGGAAGAATGATGGGTTAGTGCCCATATTCATTTATACCAACAGTGGCTTCTTCCCTTCGGTGGATCTTCACTCTTGGAACCAGAGCTCTGCTGAAGCAGTGGATCCAAGGAAGAAAGAAAGAAATTCAGTTGCTACAAGACTATGCTGAAGCCGTAGAGGAATAAAAGAGCGCCTGCTTCAGCAGTCTGAGCCCAGCAAGCTGAGTTTTGTGGGAAAGTTGTGGATGGCAAATTCTGAGTCAAGATGCATTTAATGTGTTTTTTGCTTGGGAACCCTGGCTCTGGGTGTAAGCTGTGGTCTGACAGCTGACCACATGGAGCTAGCTGAAGCCTTTATGGTGACCTATTACTAGATGTACCATCAGTTTAGGAGTGGGGTGAGTCCAGAAATTTTGTACTTCAGCGTTAACCCCAAAGTTAGCCATAAGGATATGGGGATCTGGCCTGAAGACAATTTCAGTCTGCTTTGACTAGAGACAGTGGAGAGTCTGTTCTGTCTGTAGTGTTCACTGGGGACAAGGAATACCAGGATCAGGGGTGGGAGATTCTGCAGTATTTCAACAGATATATCAACATCCAATCAGGTATCTATTCTTTTTTTTTTTTTTTTTGGCTACGTTGGGTCTCCGTCGCTGCGTGCGGGCTTTCTCCAGTTGCCACGAGCGGGGGCTACTCTTTGTTGCGGTGTGCGGGCTTCTCATTGCGGTGGCTTCTCTTTTTGCAGAGCACGGGCTCTAGGCGTGCGGGCTTCAGTAGTTGTGCCTCACAGGCTCAGTAGTTGTGGCTCGCGGGCTCTAGAGCGCAGGCTCAGTAGTTGTGGCTCACGGGCTTAGTTGCTCTGCGGCATGTGGGATCTTCCCAGACCAGGACTCGAACCCGGATCCCCTGCACTAGCAGGTGGATTCTTAACCACTCCGCCACCAGGGAAGTCCTCAGGTGTCTGTTCTTCAATCAATAATGTTCAGAATCAAATCCCAAGAGACAAGATGAAAAGTTTCTTTCTATGATAACAGAACAAAACAAAACAAAACTCTACCAACAACACAGAATCCTGCCAAACAGCCTGATTTGTGTTGTCTATTAGCTCCTTTTGGGGGAAACTGCACTGCAGTTGGGAGAAGAGAGAGGCTTATTATTGGTGACATAGTTGATGGACGCTGGCAATGGAGGCTAATGGGGAAGGCAGAGACAGACTAAATATGCCCTGTGGAAGGACAGGGCTCCTGTTGAGCTTGGTCAACTTGTGATTTAAAAAGATATTAAGGAAAAAATAATTGGTTGCAATTCCAGTGACACTTGCCGGTGTCATTCTCACTATTAATTGAGTTACCATACTGTGCCCAATAAAGTTTTAACAGAGCGAAGCATGGCAAATTTGTAGACCCAGCAGGTTGCTTATTGGGGCTGCATAGTCTGGCTTCTGCTATGAACATGGAATGATGGGCTATCAACTTTACATTTACCCTCCAGCTGGGCTCTCTCAGCTGTTTGGAAGAACCAAATATAGGCAATAAGTAAAAGGAACAACCTAGGAACCCATGCAGTTAATAGTGAGAGAGAGGTTTAATAATGGCTATTTGGTAAGAGAGGTACTGTCTCAGAACAGCAGAGCAGCATTGTAGGACAGTGAATAAGAGCTCAGATTCTGGAGTTGGTGAGACCTGATTTGATAGTTTGAATTATTGTTCTGAAAATATTCCTCCTTCATAGAGCACTGTAGAGTTCTAGACTTCCCTTCTACACTGATGTTGGGTGTAGTCATGTGACCTGCTTTGGGATGTTAGCAGGGGTGATGGGAGCAGAGGCTTGAAATGTGTGAGGCTTGTGTGGTTGGCCTGCCCCCTTGTGCTTTGGTGATCCGTCACAGGAAGGATGTGGTTCTGGTAGCCACTCTCCTTTCAGCCTGGGATCCAGAGTAAGATAATGGAGTCGATCTAACAATCTGCAGCTGAGGGTAACTTATCAGCTGAATCATAGCTGACCTGCGCATTCCTGAGCCTGAACATAAATGCTGTTGTAAGTCACTGAGCATGGGAGTGGTTTGTTCTGTAGCTGGCCTAGACACTTGGGTACAAATACTCCCTCTGCTGCCTTCTAGTAGTACAGTTCTGGCCACATACCACTCTCTTTAAGCCTTAATTGTGTTATCTACAGTATGGGCAGTGTTATAACTATCACACGGGTAGCATTAAATGAACTAATACATATAAGTGTGCTTCATTATATCATGTACTTAATGAACATTAGGTATAGTTTAGAGCTATAAGTATAATAATCATGGCTACAATTTGTTGAGCACTTACTATGCTATGCCTGAATCTAATTCAGATAATTTGCCTCTTTAATTTTTTGATTGATATTCTTTGCAACTCCAAGAGATAATTATCCATATTATGTTATCGCTGAAACATATTAATATTATTATTAATTCCCATTTTACAAATGAATGCTCAGAGAGGTTAAGTAACTTGCACAAAGTTGCGTATATAAGAAATGGCAGAGTTGGGTTCTTTTCCTAGTCTGCTTTACCCTGTGGGTTATATTCTTTGCACTGTGCTAAAATTTTTCATCCAAGTTTATGACTACAACTAATGTCAGTATAGTGCGCCATGATTAATGAGGCACTTTGACATGATCACATACAGTCCCTCCAATAGCAAAGGTGGACATACAGCGTTGTGGCCCCCAAGAGATTTTTTCTTTTTTCCGGCTGCCAGGAAATCACCTTGGAATCAACACATGCAGGTCCCCCTCATTCAGTAGGATGGGTGTGATCACTTTAATATCACGTAGGGAGCATCCTTTTAGAAGGATTAATGTGTTTAGAGCCACAGAGGCTAGTCTGCTTAGAATGGTGGGGTGTGCGTTTCTCAAATCCCTGGGTAGCCACTCTTACAAGGGTAGACAAGCAGCCCCATATTCTGAAGGCAGAGGCTGTAATCAGACCTTGTTAGTTTTGAGGACATCAAAAGAAAAGCAGCCTGTTCCCCTGGTCAGGAAAGAAGGTGGGTAGGTGGTTTTGGATCTGAGAGGCAGAGGATAAACAAACAAGAGTGATCCAGTACTCCTGGGGCCAGATAGTTCCCTGGAAAGTGGCCATATACAGGAACTACAAGTGTTGGTCATTAGATCTATAACTGGCAGAAGTCCAACTTTGGGGCTTTGTTGGTTGAGCCTAACTTTAAAGGGACTGAGACGCACTTCTTTCAAAGAATGACTGCAGGCTGTGCTGGAATCTGGAGCAGTGAAATATCACAGCAGTAGATGCACACAACTTTGGTAAAGAACCAGCTCCAGCAAAGAAACTAGAGCAGGCCTGTTGACTAATCAGACTCGATTTTCTATTTCCCTGGGTAAGAAAAAACCTTTTTATGGGTCTCTAAAGCCCTTGAATTTCTTGAATAATTCATGAGAATGAGGAGCTTCAAGAGGGAGATACTGGCTTTATTGCTAATAAAGCTAATAGAAGTGATGTGACTGTATTTGTATCTCACATATGTGTAGCTCTTTGTATCTCTTATGTATAGTCAGGAAGACCAAAGCTTGGAGACATGCCCAGAGATTTACAGTTAAGAAGTGATGGCACCAGAACTCAGATTCTGGTCTTGTGATTGTACTTCCTGCCTCTCCTGCCTGGTTCCCTCAATCTGCCTAGGTGGAAGAGCTCTGTACTTAGAGTTGTTGCCCTGCCTACGTAAGACTCACATAAGGCAATGTACAAGTTTAATAAGATTGATGCATTGAGGAGATGTGAGAAGTTTATCAGAACAACTTCAAACTGAACATTGGATACCTCTGTTTATAATAGGTTTTGTTTTTCACGTTTTAGGGTTTTTTCCACTGGCCGCTTTACCTCACTTGGTCCTCATATTCACACCATTTCCGTACCCTCCTCCCTGCCGCCCACTTATCTGTCCCTTCTTTTACCTCTCCATTTCTCTCAAGAAGAAAAAACAAATTCCTCTTATCTCATGGTTTTCTTCTTTGTTCTCCTGGCTCTTGCTTATACCCATGTCCCCAAGGCTTCACCTTCTATCCCAAAGACTTATCATTTTGCCAGCAAAGTCATTTCTCTTTCTAAGAGAAATATTGTTACCAGCTTTTTTTTTAACATCTTTATTGGAGTATAATTGCTTTACAATGCTGTGCTAGTTTCTGCTTTATAACAAAGTGAATCAGCTATACGTATACATATATCCCCATATCTCCTCCCTCTTGCAGCTCGCTCTCACCCTCCCTATCCCAGCTCTCTAGGTGGTCACAAAGCACCGAGCTGATCTCCCTGTGCTATGTGGCTGCTTCCCACTAGCTATCTATTTTACATTTGGTAGTGTATATATGTCAGTGCTACTCTCTCACTTCATCCCAGCTTACCCTTCCCCCTCCCCATGTCCTCAAGTCCATTCTCTACGTCTGCATCTTTATTCCTGTCCTTCCCCTAGGTTCTTTAGAACTTTTTTTTTTTTTTTTTTTAAGATTCCATACATATGTGTTAGCATATGGCATTTGTTTTTCTCTTTCTGACTTACTTTACTCTGTATGACAGAGTCTAGGTCCATCCACCTCACTACAAGTAACTCAATTTCGTTTCTTTTTATGGCTGAGTAATAGTCCATTGTATATATGTGCCACATCTTCTTTATCCATTCATCTGTTGATGGACACTTAGGTTGCTTCCATGTCCTGGCTATTGTAAATAGAGCTGCAGTGAACATTTTGGTACATGACTCTTTTTGAATTATGGTTTTCTCAGGGTATATGCCCAGTAATGGGATTACTGGGTCGTTTGGTAGTTCTATTTTTAGTTTTTTAAGAAACCTTTGTACTCTTCTCCATAGTGGCTGTATGTTACCAGCTTTTAAGATAGTTTATTCATACATCAAGTGGTGCATGCATTTCCCTTATTGAGGAATTACTCTGTGTCAAGGGCTGTTCTAGGTGCTAGGAACACACCAGTGAATGAAACAAAGTTTATGCTTTTATGGAGAGAAATAAACGAGAGCACTTTGTTATGTAATATGGTGAAAATATAAGGAAAAAATACAGCAAAGGGAAAAATAAAGCATGGTAAGGGAGTAAGGAGTCTTGGGAGAGAGTAGTTATTTCATATAAAATGTTTATATATATATATATATACATATATACACATATATGTATGTGTATATATGTATATATATAAACTGACATATCAGAAGGAAGTGAGGAAATGAGCCATACTGATACTTTAGAGAACAGCGTTCCTGGAAGAGGAAACATCAAGTGCAAAGGCCTTGAAGTAGAAGTCTGCTTAGCTGTTTCAAGGAAGAGCAGAGACCAATATGGCTGTATTAAAGCAAATGAATAGGAGTGGGGTGGAGTGTGACTGCTATAATTCATATTATTAAGAACCTTAAGGGTCATTGGAAGGAATTATGGTCTTATTTGTATCTCTAGTATGTGTACTATTTGTTATGTACAGCTGGGGACACCAAAGCTGTGAATGAAATAGGAAGCCATTGGAAGGTTTGGAACAGAGGAGTGAGCTGAACTGACTTATATTTCTAAAGGATCTCTCTGGTTGCTGTCTTGAGAATAGATGCTAAAGAACCAAGGGCAGAATGGGGGAGGTAAGGTGGGACACAGAATAATCCATGTGAGAATTAAAGGTGCCTTGGTCCAGGGATGTTTGGTGGTGAGAGGGGTAAGAAGTAGTTGAAGTCTCTATATAGTTTGAATGTAATGCTGGAAGAATTTGATGATTGGTTACCTGTGGTAACCTAAGACAGAAGTGATAAGGACGTCTGAAGCTTTCTGGATGAGCGCTTTGAAGGATGGGGTTACCATTAGTCAAATAGGGAAGACTATGGAAGGAACATGCTTGGTGGACGATGATCAGTTGCTTAGTTTTGGGCTTATGTAGCCTGGAGACATAAGCATGTAGATGTCAGTCAGGGAGTGGAACATTCTAGGCTCAAGTTCATTGGGGAGATCGGAGCTGGAGATATAAATTTTGGAAGCATCTGAAACTGATGGCTTTGAAAACCATGAAATTAGGTGACATCACCCAAGGAATGGTGATCATCTTCAGAGAAGAGATGTGAGGCTCGGAGCACTGCAACTTGGAATGGAAAGGAGATGAGAAGACAGCAAAGGAATGGCCTCTTTTCTCCCCTAATTACCTACTTTAAAAATAGTCATTCAGGGGCTTCCCTGGTGGCGCAGTGGTTGAGAGTCTGCCTGCCGATGCAGGGGACACGGGTTTGTGCCCCGGTCCGGGAAGATCCCACATGCCGCGGAGCGGCTGGGCCCGTGAGCCATGGCCGCTGAGCCTGCGCGTCTGGAGCCTGTGCTCCGCAATGGGAGAGGCCACAGCAATGAGAGGCCCGCGTACCGAAAAGAAAAAAAAAAAAGTCATTCATAATGTGGCACATATATACAATGGAATATTACTCAGCCATAAAAAGAAACGAAACTGAGCTATTTGTAATGAGGTGGATAGACCTAGAGTCTGTCATACAGAGTGAAGTAAGTCAGAAAGAGAAAGACAAATACTGTATGCTAACACATATATATGGAATTTAAAAAAAAATGTCATGAAGAACCTAGGGGTAAAACGGGAATAAAGACACAGACCTACTTGAGAATGGACTTGAGGATATGGGGAGGGGGAAGGGTAAGCTGTGACAAAGCGAAAGAGAGGCATAGACATATATACACTACCAAACGTAAGGTAGATAGATAGTGGGAAGCAGCCGCAGAGCACAGGGAGATCAGCTCGGTGCTTTGTGACCGCCTGGAGGGGTGGGATGGGGAGGGTGGGAGGGAGGGAGATGCATGAGGGAAGGGATGTGGGAACAGATGTATATGTATGACTGATTCACTTTGTTATAAAGCAGAAACTAATTAAAAAAAATTAAAAAAAATAGTCATTCATAAATACGAAAATGAACATATTATTCAGTCTATAAATGATTCTTGGTGCATATATTGTTAGTAGAACTTTTATAATAACTGGAGGCATGTAGTAGACACTTAATAACTATTAGTTGAATGAAGAGCAAATAAAAGAATGACTGGGGCTTCCCTGGTGGCGCAGTGGTTGAGAGTCTGCCTGCCGATGCAGGGGACATGGGTTCGTGCCCCGGTCCGGGAAGATCCCACATGCCGCAGAGCGGCTGGTCCCGTGAGCCATGGCCGCTGAGCCTGCGTGTCCGGAGCCTGTGCTCCACAACGGGAGAGGCCACAACAGTGAGAGGCCCGCATACTGCAAAAAAAAAAAAAAAAAAAAAGAATGACTGAATTACTTCATCATCTTTCCCACATTGTCTGAGGCCCACAGAGGTCTTTTTAGCATATGATTTTGGGGTGCTTATTGCCCCTTTGTGTGTGCACTGGAGTGTACCCCAGACTACTAGAGGAGAGTATTGTCCCTGAATGGTGCAATTCCTTATCCCTGGCCTCTGTGGACATGGGGTGATCTGTTCAGGCAGAGCTCTTTGTGCATCAAGAGCCTATTTAGAACTAGTAATATCACCACTTTGGGCAAATGCCAAGACAAATCACTCAGACCGTAAGTAGAGAAGGAATTTTTTTGCAGGGGATGTTCAGGGAATTGAGCTCTTTTGCTGAGAGCCCTGCAGCCTGCCCAAGACAGGGCAGATAGGCAGCTGCCTCACCTCATAGATTTTAATTTAGAAGGAAAAGGAAAATACAGTAGGATTCTTATTATATAGAGTTTTAAATATCACTGAACAGTCTCCCTCCTGCTCTCTGTCTGGCCCTGTTCTGACTTTGTTTGGAAAATAAGATTTTCATTTCTCTGTGGGTACTGGAAGCACAAAAGCCAGGGAGCTTCTGCCTCCAGTCCCTGGTCAATCAGTAGAGGGGAGCCCTTCTCTTTTTCGGCCCACATTTCTAACCAGCATGTCTGTTCCCTCTGAAGGGAGGGCCTGGTAGCATCTATGAGCCCCTATGGAGATACTAGAAGACTGTTTATTTCATATTTCACAAAGCCTACATGACTCCTTCCTGATATTTCTACCTGGGGGTAAATCTAACTGTCCTCCTATGATACAGAGTCAAGTCCATTTATTTGTAAGGCCTCTTTAGAGAAACCTTCGAGTTACAAAGAAAAAAAAATCCTCTTGGACTAGCTTAAGTGAAAGGGTAGTTTGAGGTAAAGATCCTGTGATAGCTCATGGAAATCCAGGGAAGGCTGAGCAAACATAGCTCAACAATAGCAGAAACTGAAGTAGCTCCAGGGGACAGCTACTCTCTGTATCCATCATTCCCTCAGCTTCCTGCTTGCCTCTTTCTCTCCTGAAGCCTTCTCATTTTTCACTTCTTTCCCAATCACATTTCCCTGAGTACCATTCTCTCAATAGTTGGTATGTATGTGTCCCCATAATGACCATCCCAAAGCAAATGTTACATGACCTTTAAGTACAAATGCTACTGCTCCATGAATGTTTCCAGTTAGTGAAATCCTCCCTGGGTGACTATAGCCAGCGTCAAGGTTATAAAAAAAATTGTTGGCATTGGAAGTCACAGAAATGTAGCACAAATCTGGAATTAGTGGTAAAATCATGTGTAATTTGTGTCAGAGACTGACTAGTTGTTCAAGAAACCATTTTCCGTTTCCCCCAGAGCATAGCTAGACTACATCCCCAGCCTTCCATGCAGGTAAGTGGGGCCGTAGGACTGAGTTCTGGCCAGTGGACTGTGGGCAGATTCTAGGCAATCCTAGGCTTGGCCCACCTCCTGTGAGTGATTCTCCATTCTTTGTCCCCAGTTTACAGCTGAACTGAGAGGACTCCAAGGACTTAGAGGACTGTGGAGCCCAAGATGGAAGGAGCTTGAGTCACTGAATGACCCATTTCCCTGTGGTTAACTCGTACTGGACTGTGGTATGAGAACTTGCCTGTTTCTATGTTAAGTTACTTACATTTTGGAGCCGTTACAGCATTAAACCTCCTCTGACTGATATTTAAGTGTTACAGGGGTGGTTATCAAAACCAAAATATTTCCCTCCTGACTGATCTCCATAATAGACACACATGAAAATGTCATCTGTGCAAAAATAGGCCCAGGCAGACAAGATTATATTTAATGGGCCTTTTATTGCCTACAACAACCCCCTTTCATCCCTGATAGGTAAGGTTTCTGAGAGCAGTTGATGGGGGAAGGTTGCTAAAAGCAGTTTCCTTGGACACAAGGGAATGTTTTATGATTATAGCAAAGGGTTAGTGGGTACCTGTACAAGTGTGTGTGGGAGTGTGTGTGTGTGTGTATGTGTGGTAAGCACTGAAATAAGCCTCTCCATTATAAAACCTTCAACTCACCAACCTTTTCCTCCTTTCTTCCCCCTCCTCCTTCCTTTTCCTCCCTCCCTCCCTCCCTCCCTCCTTCCTAGATGCTTAATCTATGCTAGGCAATAGAATCTACTGGCTTAGAGTCTAGATGTTTCAAGCAACAGGAGCCCTTCCTGTTTTTACCAGTAATTATAGTTCACTGGAGTCATGAGATAAATAAGGTACTTTTTTGGCAGATAGAATTTTAGGAGATCTTATTGGTACCATTTCCTAATCCAAGCTTGACTCAGAGAATAAGGCTTTCACAAGATTACATAAGCTTTAAAATTACAATAACTTCTCACACTCTCATCACAACACCATACCCATTCACATCCATATGTCAAGATGTGGGTGTCGGCAACATTATTTCTATCTCGTGAGAATAGCATCATCTCCGTTTTTGATATCCGGATAGGCTAGGATCAAACTCCCACAGCATTTTCACTCCCTCCATCCCCCTCACTATGTCATAGTGAGTCTCAATTATTTATATTATGGAGAGATAAATTAATTTTTGTAAGGAATACTGAGTACTGTATACTTACACTGTATAGATATTTAGAAAGTAAAGATTTGGAGCAGAGTAGTGACATGGTCTGATGTCTTCATTTTACAAATGAGGGAGGACACTCTCAGATAAAATGAAGAGAGGTCACACAGTGAACAAGTTGCTTTTCTGGGTCTAGAACTCTGATCCTTGGGACAAAATAATAGTGGATGTACATTGTCCCTTTATGTCCTTTTCCTTATTTGTAAAACAAAGACATCAGACCATGTCATTTCATTTCCCTGCTCAAAATCTTTTTCTTTTCCAATAGGTGTAAAGTACTGATACATACACAGACCCTGACTGCCTGCATGGAGCAGGAATCCCCTCTGCCAATTAGGAACATCCATTCTGAACTCCTGCTTGATCAAGAAAGAAACTTCTCTTCTGTTATGTTTCTGAGATTTCAGGGTTGTTATTATACCCTGTTACAAGGGTGTTACCTTTAATAATAAAGGTGGGCAGTCTGGACTTCTTCTGACTGACCATAGTGATTGATTGAAGGAGTGGCCACACGTTTTAAGCATGACCCATCAGAGCGTTCCAGGAAACTTGCTATGTGACACAACAGAGATATAGTATTTTAATTTTGGGGGGGAATCATAAGTTATAAAGGTAATATAAGCTGGAATTGCTGTGGCTATTCTTATTCCTTGTGAAAATAATGAAGCCTACCCAGAGAAAAGCAGAGATGAGTGATGGTAAAAATGGGCTGTGACACCATTTGAACACCTGGAATTATTTATGTCTAAATTCCTAGGCGTTGCAGCTATGTGAGTTAATTAATTTCTTTCTGTTTAAGTTAGTTTGAGTTGAGTTTCTGTCACTTATAGCTGCAAGAGCCCTGGCTAATATAACCAGAAGCTAAAGTGAGAGTTGTATGTAATTGCAGTGCTTTATGAAGTCTTAGAGTTCTTTGACTTTTTACCCTCACATAATTTTTATTTAATTAGCTACAATGTGAAAGAGTAAGTAACTGCTCGTGGGCGAACCTGATTTGGTAACCTCTGGGTAGATTTCATGAATCCCTTTCAATTTCTAAATCCTTGAAGGGCCTGCCTCAATAGTAACTGGATATAGTGTCTTGATAGTTTGAGAGAACAAAACATTTCTGTATTTCCTTAAAATGATCTGAGCCATGTTACCACCCTTGCAATTTTCCTCTGAGCTTGCCTTCTCGTCTTGTCAAGCCCTTGAAGCAGCAATAAATTAAAGTAAGCATCAATAAACATATTTCCCTTCAACTCTAGTTGCCAGACTTCATTTCTCTTTGGTCTGTTGACAAGTAGCAGGCATGGTTCCAGCATGGAATACACTGTAGAGTTATTGATTTTTCTGTGTTAATAGTAATAGAAACTTATTAAACTGTCACCCCTACTGGGACCTCTACCTTACTCACAAAGATTACTTTCCCTTAAGAAGCACTCCTAGGCTTCTTGTGAATATCCACGCTCATTAAAGTCTAAATCCCTTAGCTTGTTGGAAGTTTAAAATTCTCCACAAGCTGACCTGCACCTTACCTTCCAACCTTATTCCTGTCTCTGTCCTTTAGTCAGATTGCATTGCTTGTGTTTCCAGAACATACTTCTTACATTCCCATTACTTTGCTTTTATTCGTGATGTTTCTTTTGCCTGCAGTGCCCCTTCTCTGGTCTTCCTCCTTTTGTCCATAATTACTCATCTTTCCGGGTCAAGCTGGAAAGCCGCATTCTCCATGAGGCATTTCTTGATAACCTCAACTGGAATGAACCCCTCCCTGCTTGGAACTTGGCAGCACATTGTGTGTGCTCCTCTTTTTTCAGTCACCACATTCACCACAGCGCTCGCACAACCCTAACCTCCGCAACCCCATAGTCAACCATCCCAATCTAATTCCCCCCAGTACAATGACAGCTGTCACCACTCTCCTCCCAGTAGCAACGCTGTGCAGTTCCAGAGGCAGAATTCAACTTTAAGCTGTCTGAATCCCAAACTGGAGGTTTTAACCGCTGGGCTTTACTACTTTTTCCCATGGTACATAAATTGGTATTGATGAATATGTCTTATTTTCAAGATTGCATTATAACCTTCCAAAAAGCAGGGTCTTCATTTAACCTTGTGAATGCTTAGTGGAGGACCAGGCGAATGGTAGATGCTTAATAAATATTTGGATGGATGAATGGTGAAATGGAGATGTCCATTTCAGCCATGGTATTTGTTGCAGGAACTGAAAAATTTTTTTTCATTGGCTTTAGAATCCTGGGAGCAGTAGAAGAGTCTCTTTTCTAATTATATGTGATGTGGATATAATAATTAAATAATCTTCAACTGCGGGTTGGAGAAGAAAACTCAGAAGTACAGTGGGTATAAGAGGAAAAATAGTGTGAGAATAGTATTTGAAACCTAATCCATAGCCCGGATATGTAGTTAACTAAATTATTATGTGTTAATTTGAATTAATATATTAGAAGAGTGCATGGTGATATTAAATGATGTCCTATATATTATATATATCTTGGTATCCTGGTTCAGGATAAATATCCCTTTCACTTTTTTCCCAAAGCTGCCGACTCCAAAGATCATTAATTCTCAAACTAATTTTCTGACATGACATCTATGTTGGATTATCCTCATGTGAACAGTTTCTAGTGGGCAGACCATAATTCCACCCTTCTCCCGCACAGCAAAATATGTCAGAAAGCTAACAATAAGATTTATACTGGGCTTCCCTGGTGGCGCAGTGGTTGAGAGTCCACCTGCCGATGCAGGGGACACAGGTTCGTGCCCTGGTCCGGGAAGATCCCACATGCCGCGGAGCGGCTGGTCCCGTGAGCCATGGCCGCTGAGCCTGCGCGTCCGGAGCCTGTGCTCCGCAATGGGAGAGGCCAAAACAGTGAGAGGCCCGCGTACCACACACACAAAAAAAGATTTATACTATTTTAATTGTTATAATGATGTTCACATTCATGAAAAAAGCAATTGGTGATTTTGGTATTTTAATTATTATTGATAACAAATGGATTGTGACTGTATCTTCACAAGAATGGGGACATACTGCATTTCAAAACTTATGCTATCAGCATTTTAAAGCCCAAGCATGGCACTTCCCTGGGAGTCCAGTGGTTGAGACTTTGCCTTCCAATGCAGGGGGTGCGGGTTCAGTCCCTGGTCAGGGAGGTAAGATCCCACATGCCTTGCGACCAAAAACCAAAACATGAAACAGAAGCAATATTGTAAAAAATTCAATAAAGACTTTAAAAATGGTCCACATCAAAAAAAAAAAAAAAAAAAAAAAAAAAAAGCCCAAGCAAGCAGTATCTACTTTTTTCCAGGAAGATGCCTGGCAGAGGTCATGGTTGTGCTGGGAAGTTTGGTGCATTTCCATTGATTGAGACTCAGTCTTAGAGCAAGATTTTGAAAAGTCTTTTCCTTCAGAGGTAGGAAACTGATGAAGGGAGGGCATTGTGCAAGCTAAAAAACTAATGGCACATGAAGTGTCGCATTGGATCAGATCAGTACATCATCTAGCCCAGAATTTTGCCCTAATTTGGATATCAAGGCACAGCTAGTAATTTTAGAATAGTTGCTTCTCATTACGGATAACATGAAAATGATTATAAACATTTTAAGGGCAAGGGCTGGGCTTTATTATAATTTTGGAGTTTCACATTACTACCTAGTACAGCTATGTACAATGGGAGCTAACACTTCTTAAAATCCTACAATGCGATAAGCCTGTATTGGGCTATGGTTTCATGTAATACTCTAACAGCCCAAAGAGGCAAATGCTCTTTATCCACACTTTGAAGATGAAGAAGTTGAGGGTCCATAACAATTCCCCAAATTCCCACATCTAGGAAGTACATTGGATGAGAATGAGAGCTGTGTGGGAAGGATAGAGAGGAAGGAATCCAGCCTCTCTGGAAGTGCTAGGATATCCCAGGCATCTGTTTGAAGGTGTTTCTGGTGTGAAGAATAGGTTTTAAAGTCAGACAGACCTGGATTAGAATCACTCACTACCTATGTGTCCTTTATGAGAACATAAGTCAAATACTTATTACAGTGCTTGACACACACTAAACAATTAATAAATGCTAGCAATAGTAATAATTGTAATTATTATTGCTAACAAGACGAGATATTCGGTTGGATTGGTTCTAAAGTCTGCACACTTTTGTATTATGCTATATATCATACTATGACTCCCACATATTTGTTAAATGATATTTAAATATTTGTTAAATTAGGGTTCCCCCTAATTTCTTTTTAACAGTTTCTTTTAATCACTTATCATGGCTGTATTCTCTGCGTATTTATCTACAACTATAACCCTGGTGGTAGTAGAGCCTCAGGTGAGCCCTAGGCTCAGAGTTTGATTTCCCTCATTGCAGATGGTCTCTATTTAGTTTTGTGATGAGTGAATTTTATTGATTCCTGTAAAGTCTCCATTTTAGAAACTGGATCCCTGGCTGTCAGTCAGGAGCTTGAAAGTGGTCTCCTTGCTCACCTTTCTGCCTCTGTAAATGCAGTGACTTGCTAGTCACCATTAAGACATAATGAGTTTGGAGAATCTATTAACATACTTTGTCGCTGATTCATACTTGTCAGTTTGCTTTTTTGTTCTCTGTCAGGAAGTTAAAAAATTTGTGGTTATTTATCTGGTATGGTAGGAAAACTTTGGTCCTCTCCCATATAGTCTCATGGGCTTTTATAAGTCAAACACCAATTAGATTTATAGGCTATAAAGACCCCTACATTGATTCTTCCCTAAAGCAAAGCTAAGTTGATATTGGCTAGTCTAGACCTAGATTTGGTAGTTAGGAGAATAATATTCTTGGGTTATAGTCTATATTTGAGCCTATCCAAAACATTTCTTGAACTTAAAGAGGATGGATGACTTTAAGATCCTGTGTTTAATTCTCGATTATTGTTGATTGGAATATTTGCTTGGGAGAGAGAGTAAGCAAGAGACAATATGGTGTAATGACAAAGAGGAAGGATTTTGGAGCAAGACTGACCTAAGGTCTGATCCAGGGTCTGCCACTTAGGAGCTGGGCCACCTTAGGAAAGTACCTTAACCCATGGAAACTTGAGTTTTCTCATCTGTAAATGGAAATAAAAATAGTACTTATCTCATCTGGTTAGCATGAAGATTCAATGAGAAATTCCTTGTAACGGGCTTATATTATGCCTGGCAGAAGATAGGTTCTCAATAATTAGAAGCTACTGTTATTACTGTGGATCAAAAGAGACCATTATGTACCAATTACAATTCAGTACCAGTAACCCCTTTAAAATGAACAGTCATATCTACAAGGGTAGAAGCTAGGCCTTCAAGCAAGTGTTAGGTTAGTTGTGTTATAACCTAGCTTCTCTCCCCATGTGAGCTTTTGACCTTGGGAGTGTTTCCATAGGTAGTGTGACCAACTGTCCTGGTTTGCCTAGGACTGAGGGGTTTCCTGAGATATGGGACTTTCAGTAAACCGGGGGAAAGTTTGAGCTTGTCACCCTATCCCAGGTTCTGTTTCTCAACTTTGCTGGATCTTGGTCTTAGTCATGTTGCTCCTTCTGTATCTTGGTTTTCTTCTCCAACTTTACAACTTCCCCACAGACTTACATAGAAAAGGCAGGACAACTGCATAATTTTTTCCTTTTATTTACCAGTTTTTAACAGAATGAGTTAGTTCTCTACCATTCTTTGAAAGTTACCCATGAACTTTTTTTGTGTAAAATTACGACCTCATGCATTTAAATGTATATGATGTGTCTAAAATAATTGCAGTTATTATCTTTGTTAATACTCAAATGGTCCCAACTTTGGACAATGGAAACTTATTCAAATTTGGTTCTTTAATCTTTTCAACATGATCCATGACAAAATCCATGTTTCCATGCCATGGAAATTCTTGTTTTCAATGACAAGATGGGAATTTTATGCCCTAGATCTAGATTCAGCCATTTCTTCAAGAATACGTGTTTCCTTTTAGTGGGAAAGTTTTGTGGGGCCACTGTGTAGATACTAGGAGTGCTCATTACTACCGGTTGGGCTGTTGCTTCTGGACCTTTATAGAAGCTTAGGGAGTACATATTTTAGAAAAAGTATTTCATAGTCTTATATTGATTCTTCCAATTCAAATTTAGGATTACAGCGTTTTTGCTTAATCTCATCGATTTTACATCTGTGTGTTTTCATCCAATGTGCAAATCCTTGTGCTCAATATCACCAATACAATAAGTTGTTTACTTTGTCCTGCACTGCACAGAAATCAGTCTCAGAATAACAGTACCAAAACTACTATCAATGATAGAATGACTCAAAATAATTTTAAAAATTATTTTTGTATATGCACAGCGAAGTTACTATAATTTAAAGTCACTTGTAATTATTATTCTTTGATGGTTATACCACTAATTGTGTATCGTTAGGCTAATTTATTTAATTAAATTTTAGGACTTGCTCTTAGTTTAATTTTATTTTATAATTATGTAAAATTTTTACACTATTCCGAAGTATAATCTGTAATACAAGGTGTTTTCCAAGAATTCTAGCTTCAAATCCTGTCTCTTGCAGTCTATTCCTTCTCAACTCTATAAGTAATCTTTTAAAAAAATATGTTGACTTAAAAATTTTTTAACTTAAAAAATTTTTAACATAAGCATATATATAAGTACATAAATAAGTACACACACGTATAAAGTGATTCATTATATGTTTAATTTTTTTACTCGATCTGTTTTGTCTCTGTTTTGGGGTAAGTTTTTTCATTAATTTTGGGAGGTTTGTATTTTTGTTCTGATGGTAACCTTTTACTCAAATACATTTCTGTAATACTCTTAGTCTCCTCTTTCCTTGGTCTGTTTCTTGTTTGTTCCTAACTATAAGCAGTATTGATATCAGGTGGTAACCTTTTCTTTCCACTCCCCCTTTACATCAAGCATCTGATTTGAAGTAGTGTTCTTTTATTCTCACTTAATATCCATAAGACAATCAGTGGGTTTAATCTACTTTTCAAACACTCTTTCCATTCTATGCTAGTTTTTGATAATTGTACTATGTCTACATTGTAAGAGCATATAACCATTATACTGGCTTCTTTGTAAGTATTGTTTAATCTTAGTTTTACAGGTAACTACATATTTATGCCCACCTTTAGGCCTTGGGTCCATTTATTTCTATCAATAGTTACTTTGATATCTGAATCTTGGTCCATAAGAGGTTCCTCAGGAAAGGATTAAAGGAACAGCATTCCCTTAATTATTTCATGTTCATGTAATTCTGTCTACCTTTATACTTAAATTATTTTACTGAATATAAAAATCAATTTTTGACCCAATGTTTTACCTTGAGAGTCTTAAATATGCCAGTCTTGTCATCTGGCAACCTGTTGTGCTATTGAGAAGTTTGATGCCTTCCTGAATCTCATTCCTCTATAAGTGACACATTTCTTTCTGGAAACTTGTAGGATCATCTCTTTATGACTGATGTTTTGAAATTTCACACTAATGTGCCACGATGTAGGCCTTTTGTCATTTACTGTGTTGGGCACTCAGTGTGCCCTTTCAATGTGGAAACTCAAGTCTTCTTTGCAAGAGAGAGAGAGAGAGAGAGAGAGAGTGTGTGTGTGTGTGTGTGTGTGTGTGTGTGTGTGTTGGGGAGATTGACTATTCCGAATGCTGACATTTAGCCAATCTTCCTGTTTTCAGACTTGCAGCTCTTTGCTAACATCATTTGTATCTGTGACTCTCAGCTCTGACTGAGCCTCTCTGGGGTTCAGTGAAAAATCATACTTTTTTTTTTTTTTTTTTTTTTGTGGTACGCGGGCCTCTCACTGTTGTGGCCTCTCCCGTTGTGGAGCACAGGCTCGGGACACGCAGGCTCAGCGGCCGTGGCTCACGGGCCCAGTCGCTCCGTGGCATGTGGGATCATCCCGGACCGGGGCACAAACCCGTGTCTCCTGCATCGGCAGGCGGACTCTCAACCACTGTGCCACCAGGGAAGCCCGAAAAATCAGCCCTTTTAACCTCCACGTTTCCTTCTGCATGCACTTAAGCAGTGACGTCTTCCCCTCCTAACTTCCCTGTCTCTTCCTCTTTCTATCTTCCAGGAATTTATTGCACTATTATGTTTAGTGCTATCTCTCTTATTCTCTTTGTCATTATGAATTTATGTTTTTTGATTCCTTTACTATAAATTTGAGAGTCCTGAGAGAGACAGTAATTAAAGGTATGTTGCCAGTCCTCCATCTTTAGCTGCAAGTACTAGGGTTCTTTGGATTTATTTTGAAAGCCACGAGGAAGTCAAAACTCTTGAATGATGTTTATAGGTAAAAAAGCTTTTAACTTATATTAACTAAAATCTGGAAGAAAAAAGAGAACAGAATACAACTTTTAATCATTTGTTTAAAGAGAGAAAAATGGACATATGCGTTAGATTTCAGGAAGAGAGTGAGTAAGGGGGCAGGAGAAATTCTAAGTGTGATTGTGTAAAATGACACTCATAATGCTGTGACTGCCTCCCAGGGAAATGAACTCTTGCGCAGTGAGTTTCAAGCCTGTGTCTGAAAGCCAAGCCTGTTTCTTAATTTGGACTTAGTGTGTTGGTTGTTTATGTCAGGCATATAGCAGTTGATGGTTCCATTATAGCATATTGATTACACTTAATGAGCTTGAATAAATAGGCTCTGGCTCCATGGGACAATGAATAAAGTATAATCCAGCTCAGTCTTGTTCTATTGTGTCCCTGCTAATTTTCCACTCTCATAGCTGAGATCTGTTGGGAAGTAGATTTCCTAAAAATGTAGTAGATACATTTATCTGACTTTCTTCTTTGCCTTTTTTTTTCTTGCAGTAAACCTGTGTCAAGGCTTGGGACTGGGGAAGGAGTAGGGAGGAGGGAAATGGAGTAGTAATAGAAGCCTGTTTTCCTTGAATGAGAATTTTCATGTTTCGCATTTTGACAATTTTTAGGAACTCCACATCGGAGATCATAGGCTTTCTAGTAGGTACAGCTAGGAATTCTTACAGCATGAGAGTACATTTATTTTGGAGGTAGGTTGTAGAGAGTTGGAGTGCATGTTCATATGTAAGAATGATTTAAGGTTGGTAAGACCTGGAATAAGCGTTTACTTTGTCCCTGCATGATAGCGAAGACAAGCTAGAGGGTTTTTGCTTATTGTTTTCAAATTGTTGTTGGTCTAGACTAAGGGTGGGATGTGCCTTTTAGAGATGATTAGTGCTTTTGATGGAAGTTCATTCTTTAATGGGTTAACGTCTGATGGACGTTTTAAAGATAAATAAGTTTTGAAGGACTTACATGTGCCAAGAAGTGTCCTAACCTTGAATACATTAACTAATTTAATCCCAGTGAAGGAGTTACCATTATTATTAGTCCCATTTGACAGATGAGGAAACTGAGACATTGAGGATTTAAATAACTTGTCTAACACCTCATGGAGCTAGATTAGAAATGAGTAGGCCTGCCTCCAGAGCCTGTGCTCCTAAGCATTATGGTATACCACCTCTCTAGCATCTGGAGATGGTAATTGCCTTAATGAAGTGTTAGGGAGACATTCACATCTTCTATCCTAAGGTGTTTTTACTTGGCTGTAATGATGATGTGAACTTCAGTAGAGGTTCTGGTTTGACAAACCTCCCTTTCTCTGTTTTATAATAGGGGAAGGTAAAATGGCAGGGTATATGTATTCATTATAAATAGTCAAGGGCTTCCCTGGTGGTGCAGTGGTTGAGAGTCTGCTTGCCGATGCAGGGGATGCAGGTTCGTGCCCCGGTCCGGGAAGATCCCACATGGCGCGGAGCGTCTGGGCCCGTGAGCCATGGCCGCTGAGCCTGCGCGTCCGGAGCCTGTGCTCCGCAATGGGAGAAGCCACAACGATGAAAGGCCCGCGTACCGCAAAAAAAAAATAAAATAAAAAAATAAAAAAAATAAAAGTCAAATATACACAGATATTTATATGTATGCATTTATTATAATTGGTTATTAGAGTGAATAAGTACTCAATACACTTTTAAAAAATAAAGATGATAATGACACTAAGAAATGAGCAGACTATAATAGAGGGCCAGGAATGGTGCTATGGGGAGATAATATGGCACAACAGAGGTTGATAAACACTGTGACTTTGGATAAATGTCGTTCTTCTCTTGGCCCTTGGTCTTACAGAATGAGGGGATTGGATTAGATTATTTACAACAGTTGTCTTAAAACTGTTCTGTAGAGCTCCAGGGTTCTGGGGTATATCTTTGTGGCCTTAGGGAAGGAAAGCCATAGGGTAGTTGAACAGAAAGAACTGTCTTCCCTTCCCCGAATCTAGGACTCACTCAGGACAGTTCTGCTTTTAGTAAATTTATAAACTGAGATTATCTGTAGGATTCTGTATGACCAAAGGGTTTTGTTGCTAAAATAAGTTTAAAAACCACCAAATTCATAATTTAGATGTTCTTCTAGTTCTAAAATGTTACAAATTTATGTTACCTAGACTGTGGTTGACACAACTCATGTGGGCCTCCATCTTCCCTTGCTTCCACAAATACACTTTTGTTATGACTTTCCTTTCTCTTTTGGGCATGGTTAATTTTTACCATTGTTTAGAATGGTGAAGTCAACAGAGTTACAAAAGAATTATTATCCTTGTAAATCTATCAGTCTACTTTTCCCTACACATCCATGAAAGAACTTGGCCAAATATTTCATGGTTATTGTTATCTCTATTTTTAGATGAAAGAACTAAAAATAGAGAAAACTACTTTCGCACATTTATATTTCTAATGAGTTGTGAAGTTTTAACAGCAACACCATGCTGCATTTACTTATAGTGGGCCTTTGAAATAACCATGGTTTCTGGTCAGTGTGCCCTGTGTTTCTGTACTGCTTCTGGTTTTGTTGAAGTTCAAGTGCCTGCCCATTGGTGATAAATGGGACATTTTTACTTCATTTCTTATCACTTCTATCTTTTCATTTCATGAGCCTGAACCATCAAACTTCTTGAAGTTTTCTGAAACCTTCCATGCTGTTTCACTTCTCCACGTTGTCACATGTACTGTATTTTCTGCTCTGAATTCACTTCCTCTCTCTCTACCACTTCATCTGCCTTTAAAACTCCTATTCATTCTTCAAAGACCTTGTGCTATCATCTTGTTCTTGATGGGACCACCACTGAAGTTGTACACATCAGAATGCACTGTCACTAGTTGGTTATTTGTCTGTGGCTGTTGAAAGGGCTTGAACCTGTACTCCTAGAACTTGGCATTCAATATGTGCTGGACAGATCGCTATTGGTGAATCCTTTTAACTGAATATAAAATCTCGTAGTGGTATACATTCTCATTATTTTAAACACCATGTTTATGCTGGCAACAACCAAATTTATTTCTCCTCACTCTTAAACTCCAGATTCATATATTCATCTGTTTACTTGACATCTACACTTGGGATGTCAGATAGACATTACAAATTTAACATGTCCCAAATTTAACATCCCCTATAGGATGACCAACTGTCCTAGTTTGCCTGGAGCTGGGGAGTTTTGTGGGCCACAGGACTTTCAGTATTAAACCCAGGAAAGTCTCAGGTAAACCAGGGTGGTTGCACCCTAACTCCCCTTGGGTGTAACTTCTACTGTGCCATATTGTCTCCTCACAGCACCATTCATGGCCCTCTGCTATAGTCTGCTCATTTCTTCATGTCATGTGGTCATATTTATTTTAAAAAAGCATACTGAGTACTTATTACTTCCAATAACTGGTTAGTAGTACATGCACATGTTTAGATACCTGTGTATATTTGACTGTTTTTAATGCATATGTATACCTTGCCATTTTACCTTCTTCCATTATAAAACAGAAATAGGGAAGTTTGTCAAACCAGCACCTTTACTGAGGTAATACAATGAAACATCCCTCAGAGCCAAATAACATCATAGAATGGAAGATCTGGATGTTTCCCTAACATTTTATTAAAGCAGTTGCCATCTCTGGATGCTAGGGAGGTGGTGTAGCACACACAGACACTCACCATCCAACTGGCACCACTTCCAGTCTTTCGCATCTCCATTGGTGGAAACTCCATCCTTGCAGTTGCTTAGGCCAGAAACTTTAGAGTCATTCTTAACTCCTCTTTCTCTCACATCTCATATCCACACACACAGACACTCACCATCCAACTGGCAATACTTTCAGTCTTTCCCGTGTCAGTTGGCTGCAACTCAATCTTTGCAGTTAAACTGCTCAAGCCAAAAACTTTGGAGTCATCCTTAACGCCTCTCTTTCTCTCACATCCCACATTCAATCCTTCAGTAAATCTTTTTGGTTCTACCTTCAAAATCTAGAATTCAATCTGGTTATACTGTTTAAAATTGCAACCAGGAAACCATCTCCAGCTACTCCCTTCCCAATCTCCCTTACCTGGCTCTATTTTTATTTCTTTTTTGGGGCACTTACTACATGGTTTACCTGTTTATTATGTTTCTTATTTATTGTTTATCTCCCCAGAGATTTTCCAGGGGGTCTTTTTTCTTCTCTGATGTATCTCAAGTGTCTAGACACATTCTGATACGTATTGAGTGCTCAATGCATATTTATTGAATTAATAGATAGTTCATAAGTTTTAAAGTCAGAGTTAAGGTTCCTTTTCTCTCTACTGTTTATTGAACACATTTTTTAGCCATTGTTCTAGGTGTTTTATACATATATATGTATATATATGTATTTATATATATATAAAATTTAATTCTCACAATAGTTCTCAGAGGTTGCTTTCATCTTACTTCATGGAGATTAATTAACAGAGATAATAAGTGGTGAAGCCAGGCTTTGAACCTAGGTCTGTGACTTCAGAACACGGATGTTCAACCTCTGTCTATTGCCTAACACATAGGCCAACTTGATCTGACTGGATAATTCTAGGATTCTACTTCATTAAATCACAGTATCGGGCTTCCCTGGTGGTGCAGTGGTTGAGAGTCTGCCTGCCGATGCAGGGGACACGGGTTTGTGCCCCATTCCGGGAGGATCCCACACGCCACGGAGCGGCTGGGCCCATGAGCCATGGCTGCTGAGCCTGTGCGTCCGGAGCCTGTGCTCCGCAATGGGAGAGGCCACAACAGTGAGAGGCCCGCGTACCGCAAAAAAAAAAAAATCACAGTATCTTCTGTTCTTGCTTAAATCAACATGTTCTAATTAGAGGGCAGAATGGTGTCACTTACAAGATCTGTCTTTGTGAGGAACTTTGGTGGATGGGAACCTGTTAAAATGCCATAGAGCAAACAATGCTTATTTGGAATAAGTTTCCAACTTACTAAATAGTTCTGTTAATGAAAAAAAAACACATTTAACAATTTTTACAATAGTTTAAAACCTATTGAGTCCAATAAGACAAGCATTTAGCTATATAGAGGGAAAGCTTGAGCAGTGTTGTGGAAAGGGAAACTATTTAAAAATATGACCATTTAAAAAATTTAGTTTGTCTCTCCTCTTTTCCCATCAGTAATTAAAGTTCTTGACTTGTTTGAAAATGGCTCAGATATAATTTCATTTTGTTAAGCACCTCAATTTTTCAGCTCAGGAAAAAAGGCTATTAGCAATTTGCATTATCCATTATAACCTCCTTCATAATATGAAATTTATATGGGAAATGCTAATTGGACATTCATCGTCATAAAGATAATGATTTCTGTACTTTTGGTGGTGATAATTAAGATGAAAGATGAAAATGATATGGGGTGAAAGTCAGATTTTTAAAAATTTTCCACTGGTTGGAGTCTGGGGAAGGCATTCTGTTCTTTGTTTCAGATGGGTGACAGTGGAGGGCAGAGCCATAGGGTCAAGGAAGGGTATGTAAATTGGAACCGCCTTGATGTCTGGGAAGTCCTCAATTACCTAATCCCAGGCAGTTAATCCAGTACCAGATGAAAAAGGTGAGAAATGCTGTGCCTCTCAAAGACAGATGTATCTGAAAATATCTCTTCTGTTTTAGCCTGTTGCTTTATGGATAAGAGTTCCACCGAGGTGCTCTCTCATCAGTCCTGTTCCTTGCTCTGTGATGGGAATAGATAGTTGAAATTGACTAACATTATTAAGAGTAATAAGCGTGACTCCAGTAGGCTTTTCCATCAAGCATCGTTGCATCCCTTGGCTTGCCAATGTACTCAAGATTTACCTTTTGGAATTGACTCCTGATGAACGAGGTATGGTCAGGGTGGAAAAGGAACCTTGTTTTATTTGCCCATCACATTCCTAAAATGGTTTTAAGTGAAGCAGAAGTCACTGAATTTTCTATATGCAGGGAATTGAATAGGAGTTGAATTTATTGGAACTTGAGGAAAATGACACAGGCATTCTTTTAAATAGAGTTCCATTCATAGGCTTTTCAACTAAATTGGCAGATGTTTATTGGACATCTGCTATAGTCTAGGCACTGGCCTTGTGTAGGTATTATTGTACTTATTGTAGGTATTATTCTTTTTTAAATTTTATTTATTTATTTTTGGCTGCATTGGGTCTTTGTTGCTGCATGCGGGCTTTCTCTAGTTGCAGGGAGCGGGGACTACTCTTCGTTGTGGTGCGTGGACTTCCCACTGTGGTGTCTTCTCTTGTTGCACAGCACAGGCTCTAGGTGCGCGGGCTTCAGTAGTTGTGGCTTGCAGGCTCTAGAGCGCAGGCTCAGTAGTTGTGGAGCATGGGCTTAGTTGCTCTGTGGCATGTGGGGTCTTCCCGGACCAGGGCTCGAACTCGTGTCCCTGCATTGGCAGGCAGATTCTCACCCCTGTGCCACCAGGGAAGCCCTAGGTATTATTCTTAATATTAAGAATAATTATCTCCATCTACGAAACTATGATTGATTAAAATTCATTTTAAAGGTGTATAGCCAAGTGTTGATCTTACACCAATCACTTTGATTTCCTGAATTCTAGAAATAAATCATCAAGAAGAGACTCTGTACTTCTACCAATTGTAAGATAAACAGCCCCAAAGGGACAAATTAATAATCTTTCTTTAGGCTCTTTGTCTCCACAGTGCAGTTTGTTTTAAGATTATTTATTCATTCCTTTTTCAATAGATATTTGCTGATTACCTACCATGTATTCCAGACACTGGGCTATGAAGCTGGTTTATGCTTAAAACTTAGCGAGAAGCACAACTCTTGAAACTCTAATATTTTCTTGATCTACTGGGGTCATTTTAAGTTGATACCATTTTATTTATTTATTTATTATTTATTTTTGTCTGCATCAGGCCTTAGATGCACTTCTTTAAGGCACGTGGGATCTTTCATTGCGGTGTGCGGGCTTCTCTCCTCTAGTTGTGGCTTGTGGGCTTCAGGGTGCGTGGGCTCCGTAGTTTCCAGCAGGTGGGCTCTGCACCTGGGAACCCACCAAAATTATTCAAACTAGTCAATCCTAAACTTGTCAAGCCTGCTTACTCTGCCTTGCCTATCTTTCCTGAGGAAATCACAATAAAGGCTCTTGCCCACATTTTCCTGCTGCTCCTCTGCCTCCTGGCTGGCCCTGGTGCTACCCTGTGTGACCCTCCATGATGTGGCATGCCCCTTCCTCTTGGGAACTATGAGTAACAGTCTTTTCAATGGCAGTGATCTCCTGGTCTGTTGATCCACCATACCTGACTAAACCCAAAATCCTGGGAACGTTTAACAGGGTAGCCTCTTTGGTTTCCCTATATACGCTGCCCTGCCCTTTATAAATAGTCCCTTTAGTGAACACTTCTTTAATTATCTCATTTGATATGCAGCCTCTCTCCTACTATCACTCTGACTGGTGTACTGTGCATGTTTTCTGGACTTTGAGAGTCAGTAAAAAGCATAGGGAAGACAGCCAGGTCCATATAGCCAGGGGCTTATGTTTTGATGTACATAGACTCGACCCAGTGTCCTCCTTTTACTGACCTGGGCAAATAGTTAGTGCCTAGCACAATGCCTGGCACCCATTAAGTGCTCAGTAGATACTTGAATTAATATCTTCCCCTTGATGCCCTGCTCCATGCCACACTGGCTTGAATATATCACACTTAACTGAGTGTGATATATTTGTCATAATACTTTAGTGCTGGAAGGAATTTTAGAGAAATTCAACTCTTACTTTTTATCTTACTCCTCTAGTTTACAAATGAATAAATTTAAAGACACAGAAGGGAATGGCCTCAGATAAGAGGTAGAGCTGCGACTGGAATTTCAATTTCCTGATCAGTATTTTTATCACTGGTCAGTGATAGTAATTGTAATAATACTCCTCAGATTTAGTGCAAATAGACTTGTGCTAGGCCCCATGTTAAATTATTCTCATATAAATTTATTTAATCCTCACCCAACCTTCTTAAATATTTACTGGTATTAGCCTTGTCTTACATATGAAGCATAGAGAAGTTAAGTACTAATTCAAGGACATCAGCTAGTAAGTGGTAGATGAGAGTGCAAATCAGGCAATCTGGCTGCAGAGTCTGTGTTATTAACTTTCCTGATCTATACATTTATATTATGTATCCTTTTCATTTGGCCAGTCTTTCTTTTTTATGCACGAACTTGACACCAGGATCCTTTTTTCATGCACAGGGACTTAATATATTACATGTAGACACCAGGTGCTCAATTATTACTGACCAGTTGTTTGCACAAAATCCTCTGAGCTTCTCTGTTGAATTCTTGGATCCGTTCAGCAATCAGCCCTTATTTGGTGGCCCTTGTTTTTCTGTTGTTAACCACCAGCCCTGAGTAATGTTCATTGACTGAGTGGAAGAAGCCTCCCTGGAGTAGAGGGAAATCCAGCCAGCTGATCCGAGCATATACCCTCTCCCCAGGCTGCGGTCTGCCTTGGAGTCAAATGTGAACATAACTAGAAGGGTTTATTTCCTCTTGCCAGAGACGGAGACTGGCATTTTTACTTGCCTTGTATTACAAAATTTGTTGCAATAAGGCAGTTTAATTAGCACAGCAGTTTGAGGTTTTAGTAGTTACTGTATTTAAGCAATCTCTCTGGCACTCCTGCTGTTTTATGAGGCTATAATTTGGCTCCCAAATGGAGAAACAATAAGGACAAATAAAGCAAAAAGATGGCAGTGTTATTCTGGAGGTTAAGCTCCTGTACAGCCCAAGGCAAGGTACCAGTGAAGCAGGACAGCCATCTTTGCTGCATCCAGCAAAGATGCCCTTGCTGCCTTGGAGCTTCCTCCAAGGACACTCTAATTGCTCAGTGTGTTTCATTGGGTCATTCGCTAAGAATTACATTGTGCAGCCACTGCATTCAAAGCTCAGAAATGATAAGGGGACTTGCTAGGAATTGAATCCAGGTTGGTTTGTCTCTATATAACCAAACAAGGCACAGATGTCAGCAGTGATGCAAATGTAGGAACCGTATGGTATCCATGCTTGTAATAGTAACGTGAAGATGAAGTTAAAACTTAAAGTATCTTCCAAGTAATAGATGATAAAGGAATGCTGGTTCCCTTCCTCCTCTGCTGCTTTGAGGTTCTGAATGCCTCTGCTTCAATATTCTAGGTTATATTGGATTTGACAAAATGCGGCTTCCGTGCCCCTAGCACTTTTCTTAGGTTCTACTTTATCCTCATTTTCCAACCAAGACATCTAATGGCCTCAAACTTCACTTCTCCACGAACTCCACAGATTCCATTGAATCTGTGAAAAGGGTCTTTTTCCTTTTGGTAATTTGTGTTGTGTTAGGCAAATTTCTAAGATGTCCTCCAATGATCCCCACCTCCTGGTCCTTATTTCCTTTTATAATCTCCTTTCCTTGAGTGTGGACTGGATATAGTGACTTGTTTTAACCAACAGAATCTGGCAAAGATGATGAGATGTCATTTCTGTGATTAGTTTACAGAAGATTATGACTTTCATCCTGTTAGCAGGCTCTCTGTTACCTTTTTGTCTTATACTTCAATGAAGCAAGCTGCCATGTTGGAGAAATCCACATGGCAGGGAATTGAGGTGGCTTCTAGCCAGTGGCCCTTGAGGAACTCAATCCTGCCAACTGCCATGTGAGTGATTTTGGAAGGTGATCCTGCTCTAGTTGTACCTTTAGATTACCACAGCTCAGTGGGCACTGATTGCAGCCTATGAGAGACTCTGAAGTGGAGGACTAGCTATGCTGTGTCCAGATTCCTGATCCACATAAACTCTGAGATGATAAATGTGTGTTGTCTTAGCCCCTCAGTTTTGGTGATAATTGCTTATACAGCAATAAATAACAAATACATGCACTTTTAAAATAGGGGACAAAAAATGTGTTAAAGGAGTCAATTTCTAATATTTAAATCTTAAAAAAATTGAGATATAAATGATATATAACATTGTGTAAGTTTAAGATGTAGAATGTATTCACTTGATACATTTATACTAATATTTAAATCTTTAGGCATTAGCTGGCCATGTAGAAAAGTGGTTTTATTTTTTGTTTGTGTTTTGCTACTACATGCTTTCAAAGAAGCCATACAGTTTTACTCTGAACCTCAATTAAGTTTCCACATTCCCGAATCTAACTCTGCTTTCCTGATCCACTGACTTTTCTTTGAATCAGGAGTGTCTTTGAGGATGGTCAGTGTAACTAAAAGGCATACAAGACAGAGAAATCTTATAGTTTCAGTTCACTAACATACATTAAAAATAATCTTGATGTCCATGATGGTCATAAAACCAGATATTTCTTTTCCTTTATGACTAAGTCACTTGGAAGCCACATAATAATCAGATGGTTCATTCACTGATTCACTTACTTGACAAATATTTGTTGAACACTGAGCAAGGCAGGGGGTATATAATGGTGAACTGAGCAGGCTGTATCTCAGCTCTGATAGAGCTTATACTGTAGGTTTCCTTGATAAGTTTGGAATTCAAGTAGGAGGAAGTGATATGATCTTGCTAATAGTCCTATGGGCAAGCTAGGTTCAGGTACTATTCTACAGTGAGAGTTGTCTTAACTGAGGGGCCCGATACTTGAAGTCATTGGCCAAGGCTTCATCTCTTCTGTGTTGTACTTGCTGAAACCTCTATATCATTTTACCTTTCTGTATGTATTTTCTGTATGTATTTTCTTATCTTCTGTGGAAGCTTTTGTATGTCCTCAGATATGCTATTATTGTCAATGCCGTAGCCTGCATTCATTCATTTGAGAAATATTCATTGAGTATGTACTAAGGTTCAACACTGTTCTTGATAATATCCTCCCCTCGTGGAATTTACATTGCAGTGGGTTAAATATACTGTAATGTGGTAATTTTGCCCAATTTTGTCCACAGACTTCTTGTATCCGTCAGGGTCTAGGTAGGAAAGGGATAGCACACTAAAATTGGATTATTTGAGAAAAGTTTGGTGAAGGGACTATTAGCAGAAGTGTGGAAAGGTTTAGATCAGTTGTCCTCAACTGGGGTTGACTTTTGTCCTCTAGGGGACATTTGGAAATGTCTGAATACATTTTTGGCTGTCACAGCTAGGAGGTAGGGTGTTACTGGCATCTGGTGGGCAAAGGTTGGGGATACTGCTAAACAGGACGGCCTCCCACAATTTTCTGTCCTAATGTTAATGGTACTAAAGTTGACAACCCTTGATTTAAAGAAATAATCAAAGGATATTACAGTACACTGAGGCTACCCCCTGGAGATCCCTTATCACTCTTAGGACTGAAGGGGCAAATGAAGGGAAGTGTTACCAGAATCAGGAGAGGGCTGCTTGGCAGGAGCTGTGACCTTCAGTAAAGCGGTAGCAAATCTGGTGCAGAGAAAAAGCCAGGGTAATAAATACCTTTACTTCACTCTCCTGCTTCCCTCTGATCTCTTGTTCGTTGATTCATCAAGGGAGCTTATTGATAAAGTTTATTCAGGTTGATCTCACAGGGAATAGGATAGGGTAGAGAAAGGTAGAGAATAGATCAGGAGGGGTGAGTGGAAGAAAGCTAGCAGAATGCTCCATTTGGGTGTCTGAATTTAGATAATGCTTCTGTTAGTTACTTACAAATTTTTGTTTAGGAAGATGCGGACCACCCCCATGAAATATAAATTTCATAAGCCAATTTTGTTTTTTTTACTTCCATGTTTTTATTTCTGAGTGCCAGTGGTGGACTTTTGGATCATCTCAGGTGTGGGTGCAAATACAGTGAGAGTTTGGGATTTTAAGGTATCTATTAGAAAGGTGGTTAGGTTGTGAGAGGGTGCAGCAAAGACAGAAAAAGAAGTGGACAAGAGCCACAGATGGTTTGCTCCAAAATTTAGCTCTGGGCTGGACCTAGTCCTTCTCCGTATTATAAGGGTAAGCCAGCTAGTTTAATTCTTGTTGATCTGGCATAGGAGAGAGGTAGGGATGTCTGGGGTTAAATTAGACCAGACTCTCAAAGAATGGACCTGATACCAGCTGTCTGTAGGAATCAAGAGGTAGGCACAGAAGTTTAGATGTTGGGCAAAGAAGTAGATTTATTTTTTACTTTGTGTTTCAGATTTAAGGTCATCTTGCCTATCTCTCTTCCAAGACTGGTTAGGTTCCCTGACATGTGTTTACTTGCAGGTATTCTATACTATGATACATGTTTTCCTTTATCTTTTTGAGGGCAGGGATCATCCATGAGCCTTTGACCATTGTATCCTCAGTGAATGGAAATTGCAAATACTGTAGTCAATATATATTTGTTGAATGAATGGATAGAGGTATATCTGAGCCCGTTTCAAAACTAGGGAGAATGATGCAGGTCATTTATCTCCCCTTTTTCTCAGTGTGTATGAATGTCATTTTTGCTTGTTCAGCATCTAGCACTTTCTTCCTATTAGTATCTATTTACATCTCCCTTCTGGGGAATTCCTCATTGTGTTGGTAGGATGGTTATTCCTGACATTGCCTGTCCCCTTTTTCTTTGGAAGCAAAGGAGGTCAGATCCTTCCTCTATGCATGTCCTCCATGCCAGGGGCAGGCATGTGCTCCATTAGATCTAGGGACATTGAGCCTTGAGTGAGGGACCTGCAGATGGAGGGAGATTGGAAGATCAGATTCATTGTGGTAACAGGTGTGTCCTGTGCACCGACTTGTACCCATTGTGTGACTCTTGCCAGGGCATCCTGCTGTGAAGCCTGTAGCAATCTTGGTTCCTGCCTGGTTTTCAGGCCTGGACCTTAGAATCTGTAATTGACCCTTTCAATAAATTCCTTTACTTAAATGTTTAAAAGTGTCAGTTTCTTAAGTGTCAGTTTCTGCCACTTGAAACAAGAGCCCTTCCTAGTATGTGTTGGGAAAAACTTGAGGATGTGTGGAAGGATATTGAATGTATTATTTCCATGTGATGATAAGGATCACATAACTGATCTAATTTCCTTCCATAGGTTCTGGAGAAGATTTAATACTTACGTTGAATAGAGGAGGAGAGTTAGAGAATTGGGTGCCTTGGTGTATCAGGCACCATATAAAAGCTCTGTAGTCTATGTCAACCATTCTAGCTCAATAAGGTATTATTTCCATTTTTCTGTTGGGAAAACTGGGAGTCAATGAAAGCAAATATGTTACCCAAGTTCTCACAGACAATAGGTGTTAGAACAACAGATTTCAAACCAGGAAGCCTGTGCAAACTCCTCCCCTTGTATCATTCTAGGTGGACAGTCAGCTGCACCTCCCTCCTGTGTCCAGCAAGTCCTAGGTGAGACTGGGAGCCCTTTGGCCTTGTGCGTGTCTTCGTGTGACCTTACAAGCTGTAGCAGACTTAGTAGTAGACTTAGAAGTAGTAGAATTAGCCTCCGTTCCCTTATTCTAATATGTAGCTATTTAAAAGTTGTCATTCTGTGATAATGCCCTGTAGGTTTGCTGTGTCTTTTCTTCCCACTGTTGGTGGTGGTTAGTAATCCTCAAATAAATAAGAGATCATTTAGGATGAAAGAGGCATTTAAGACCCAGTTATCAAAGGTGCTCCTTGGTGGTGTTAATATTTCCTGGCTGAAACTTGGTCTCAGAGGAATGGCGGGTAACTGGATAAAACAGGATTTTTAAATTAATTAATTAATTAATTTTTTTGCGGTATGCAGACCTCTCACTGCTGTGGCCTTTCCTGTTGCAGAGCACAGGCTCCAACATGCAGGCTCAGTGGCCATGGCTCACGGGCCCAGCCGCTCTGCGGCATGTGGGATCCTCCTGGACCGGGGCACGAACCCGTGTCCCCTGCATCGGCAGGCGGACTCTCAACCACTGCGCCACCAGGGAAGCCCCAAAACAGGATATTTTGATGCCAGTGTTCTGACACTTTACAACTGTTAGCTTTTGTGTAACGTTTTCTTCCTGAGAAAATGAAGATTTCTGATATTTGTCAGTAATATTTGATGAAGATTAATGGTACCAATTTCCATTTCTAGTAAAAAAAATAAATTGGAATTTTTTGGCACTGGTAGAATTATCTATTTTGTTACCTTAAAAAAGAACCCCCCCCCCCCCAAATTTCAGCTTTTGACAGCTGTCATGGGACATTTGCTGCCATCAGCAATATAACCACACAATATTGTATTTATTTTACTTAACAAACATTTGTATAGTGTTTATTATGTGCCAGGGCCTCTTCTCTATTTATGCATTTACATTTATTGACTCAATCTTCCCAGCAACTTTATGAGTTGGGACCTATTATTATACCCATTTTACATGGGAAAAAAATTGAGGCACAAAGAAATGAAATAATGTGCTGCAGGTCACACATCTCCTAAATGGCAGAGCCAGGGCTCACACCCAGATAGTTTGTCTCCCGAGCTTATACTCTAACACCGTCCTTGGTTGCCTCTCTGATGTGCCAAGAAATAATACAACACAAACTCCCTATAGCCAGAGGGATCTCTTCTTACATTACCAGAGCTGACCAACCAGATCATTCCTTTCATCTTGATTAGGATTCCCAGTTCATGTGTAGCTGCTCTTGGTTGGTATGCTGTTTTCAAAGTGAACTGAAGTATAAGAACAATTTGAATGAGTGAGCTCAGACACTGCAGACATTCTCAACTGCAGAGCTTGATGTTCTAGTAAAGTTAAATAATAAGTCCCATAGAGGTCAGAACTAATGGGAAATTGGTTATGATCTAAAACAGGGCATAGAAGAATTGGTCACTATAAAAGTCTTTCTCTGGTTTGTTGATTTGACATGACTGAAAGGTGAGTAAAATATATAATCATCGCAGAGTCTGTTGACTTACAGTCAGAATGGCTGACAATAAAATGGTTGACGCAAAGAGGTAATGTGTAAATTATCTTGAGTCTAAGGAGGGAGGTGATGAGTTGACAGTGAAATTTGTCGGGACTGGAGTATATAGGTTGTGGATATAGTGGGGAGGATGGCAAAAGATGAGGCTGAAGAAGTGCAGTGAGGGAGGGTGAGTTAGGGTGGATTTTACCTTATGGGAAATGGGGAGCCCCTGAAGGATCTTAAACAGAAAGTGACATAATTAAGTGTGGATTTTAAGGCATCACTTCAGAACCAGTGTTGGGGATTGATGACTTTCTAGAGCCAGAAAATCAGTTGTTCTTTTCTACACTCTGGTTTATTTTGTGACTGCACCTGGCTTGGTTTGCCCTTAAGAATCCTCTGGATAAAGATGGTAGATCCTAATCAGCCCTGCCTTCCACATTCCAGAAGGCCCCAGGTAATGCTGTTGGGAGGAATTCAGTATCTGAACAATGGTCAATTTTTATCGATGTGATAATTTTCTGCCATTACAAAGCAATGTCTGTCGACCTTTGGGACTCACAGATGTGGTAAATCAGATTTGTTTGGAACCCCAAAACATCGGGAGTCTGCCACAGAAATAATTAAGGGTCATTTATCCTGCTGAGAGCCTCCTTAAAGGGAATCAATAACCTCATTGTAAAGAAAAATTGCATTATTTCTGTGAGGCCCCTTTCCAGGTGAATAATGCTCTGTGGGTGTTTTTTAGCTGCCATTTATAGAATGCTTCCTCATGACAGGCCCTGACTACATGCTGATAGATGGGAACTCATTTTATTTAAGATGGGTTTTATTGCTCCCATTTTAAGATGAGGATATTGAGGCCAGCAAATTTAACAATTTGCCCATTATCACACAGTTAGTAAATGGTAGGGGATTTGAATGTGGGTTTATCAGACACAGAAGACCTTACACTTTACTGGTGTGTGTGTGTGTTTGTGTGTGTGTGTAAGTGTCTGTGTGCATATGGTCAGAAAAGGTTTCAGAGCAAATCATGAGTCAATACCAGACAATACTGCTAAAAACTATTGTGCCCACAAGGAAGCTGTCTTATTTCCTAAGGTGGCAGGCTTTAGCAGGCTTAAAGGAGGTAAATAACATGCTTTGGAGTGATCATTTGAATTGTGTATTGGGAGTAATTATTTGAAGAGTCAAATGTAATGAATTTAATGAATTTAATTGATTATATGACATGGCTTTGAAGCAGGTCAGAGTGATTGAGTCCCTCTAACCCTCAGCATTGACATATAAAAGTACCTAACACTTAAATGGTGCTTATTATGTGCCAGGCATTATTCTAAGTGCTTGGCATTTTTAAATGAACTCTTTTAATCCTTACAACACTCTTTGAAGTAGGCACTATTATTAAGCATCCTCATTTTACAGATGAGAAAACAGTCACAAGAGATGAAATAACTTGCCCAAGGTCATAAAATTAAGTGGCAGAGGTGAGATGCAAACCAGTGCAGTTTGGCCTCAAATCTGTGCTCTGTGCTGCCTCTGTTTATCATTCCCCTCCCCCCCAAATCAGCACATCTAAGGGGCCCCCTTATCCTCTCTAGAACAAGGCCACAATCTTGAGCAGATCCATAAAGACTGGCTATAGGTACCTATCTCTAAGATGGTTCTTCTGCTGTTTTCTCTTTAACCACCAAGAGATTAGCCCCATGACCCCTGGAGCCCGGGACTGCCTAGGCACATAGTTGCTGTGGAGGATTCCTGACACCCAGGGGGTGGGCCATCTTTCTGCCTTCATTTCTTTTCACCAACCTGGATTCCAGATCTAGGTTGATGGTAATAAATTCTAAGTGACTTACTGGCCATTCCTTTGCAGTGACTAATGTGTTTAATGGATGGAGAAGAGCTGGTGGCTAAAATGGAGTGCCCACTGGGGATTTAGGCTGTACTTTACCCACAGATCACAGGTGGAATTTGAGGTGACCCTGGCATGCCTTGTCTTCCATTAGAATATAAGTCGCTGGAGGGCAGGGATGGCATCTGCCTTGCATTTGTGTGTCTACGTCTCAAGCATAGTGCTCGGCTCGTAGCAGATATTTTATACATTACTTATTTGATCCATCAGACTTTTGCTGGTCCTTTAAAACCCAGAACATCATCATTCTCTGTAGGTTTTCCTGATGTCTTATACTTCTACTCCATCTTTGCAGAACTAATTGCTCCTTCATCTAGGTTCTCAATACTATGAGACTTTTGGCAAATTGTATTACTTGTCTTTGTCTTAGTATCTTTACCTATCAGTTGGGGATAAAAGTGCTATTTATCTCTCATGGTTGTGAACATTTTAATGAAATTATATGAAAAGTATTTTGTTAACTTTAGCATGATACAGAAATGATAATAATTTTAATCTATTAAATAGTGAGTTTCCTAAGGGATAGGGACCATTATTTTACATTTCTGTATCTACATATCTTTGCCTTAAATAACTCTAAAAGAGACTTACAAGTTGAAGGTATAAGTAATTTGATTATTTTAAGGGAAATAATGGTGCAAAGACTGTGGTTCTAGAGACATTTTAATGATTCCTCAGTAATCTTTCTATCAGCTGAGAAATATGAGGAGCCTAAGAAGACTCTGAAAAGGTTAATCATAAAGTAAGTGCTTCTGTTCTCACATCGCCAAGTCAGATCAATATACACTTTCTCTTGGCTAATTCTGAGGGCTGGTTAATTTAGTGACACTAATGGTTTCAATAACAATCCTAAAGTTGAGGTTCCCAGACCCCCTACTGAGGAAGGCAGAGACCTAAGAAATCATTTACCACTCCAGGTGAGACCTGTAACATTCGTGGCCATGTAATTAGGGAATTTGCATATTAATTCTCAAACTGGGGGATTATTGTAGGCTGCAGAAATGATGTCTGATCTGGAGGAGGGGGCCTGAAGAAGGAAGAAGCTGTGTGCCTATTTCCTTTGTTGGTTGAATCTCTTAGAAATTGCCCTGAGGTCATTCTGAAAAAAGAAATCCATTCTCATCGTTGATGCCTTGACCTCTTTGCCTCACATTTAAGCAGGACACACACACCAGTTTGGTGGAATAGCCTTTGTTAATAATACTGATAATGGCTACCATTATTTAGAACAACTGGGATCATTTTAAAAGGCTGGCATTAACCCTTGGGCTTGCTCTCAGCATGCATGGCTGATCTTTAGAATTTTGGTCTGGCTCTTCCCATCAGACGAAATAGCAGGAGAAAGATTGAAGATGGGAAATAAGCATCATGCTAGCTTTAATTACACAAGCTACATATTGTCTCTGCAGAATTTCAACTTGAGGAAGTTTGGTAAGCAATTTTATGTGAAGATTCTTTACGCAAATCAGCCCCAGTTTAGCAGAGGAATGTATTGGATGAGGGAGAAAATATTCTAAAACTTTTCAGTGTACCTGAGGTTGTAGACCTTTGGGTTATCTTATCCCAGCACCACTATAATCAGAGAAGTAGGTATTAACTTTCATTAACAGGGGCTCAGAGGTGAAGAGACTTATCCAGTATCCCATGGTTGGTAAACCAGGCTTGGAACACAGGTCCCTCTCTGATCTTTTCCACTAGGCTCTGTTGGGAGCTTGGAATTCTGGGAGGTACATTAAGCTCCTCCCCTCTCACTACTTTTCCTTCCAACCTAGTGGATGTGGAAAGATGGGAAGGGCTCAGAGTGGAGAAATAGCAGACCCATCCTCCCCAGCATCTGAGTGCTTAAGACCAGTGGAGGGCTGTTTCATCTGTGGGTAACTGTCAACCAGTGTCACTTCAGATGATGTTCAGATGAAGTGTCAGTACAGTTAGGAGTTTTTGCCCTCTGATGATGTGCACTTCCAAGCACAGGTTCTGCCTCTGGGTTCATAGTTGCCTTTCTTTCATTACTCCCCATCACAGGAGAGCTGGAGTGCGTAAACACTGCAAGTGTCTTTTCACAGGCGTTAGATGTGTGTTTGGAGAATTAATTTATGTTCTCTAAAGGGGTATTGATTTGAGTTAGGTGATTAAAAGCACTCGATAAAGAACCTGCTCCACCTATTCACCTGTGTTCCATTGAGTATGGAAAGGGGTATATACCAATCTTTTCTCGTCAAACAACTCTTCCTTTGCCTAAACCCCTCTTCTGTTCTGCTGCTCTAGGACATTCAGTTAGGCTAAGAGGCAGAATTCTTTGTCTCCTGAGTAGATGTGGAAAGGAGGAGCAGTAGTGCTGGGTGCTCTGGAAAGCAGAAAGAAGAAATGGCTTAACCTTTTAACTAGCTGTATAAGTTTGGAAAATAATAATTCCAGCCCCCATCGTCTTCCTCCTCTCTCTCATCTAATCATTTTCCGATTCTACATCCAAAATATTTTCCACATTGACTCTCTTTCCTTCCTTGCTTCTGCTGCTGTCCTGGTTCAGGTCCTGATGGTTCTGCCTGAACTACTGCCATAGCCCCTTAACTGACCCTCCCACCTCCAGTCTCCCCCATCCCTCCAGTCTCTCCTCCACCTTGCCGCTGGGTGTCTTTTTAAAATCAAGTTCTGGTGATATCTGGGATAACTCTTGCTCCTCTCTTTGGAGTCTATCAGTCTCCTCATTGCCAACAGGATGAATTCTGAGCTTATCAGTAAGGTCCATAAGGCTTTTCATAACCTGAACTTCACTTAGAGGACCGATTTTGTCCTCAGCCACCCTCACACATACTGGGTTCTAGTCACACTGTAAGATGTGTCATTTACTGAAGAGACCATTTACTCTGGTACTTCTGCATCTTTATATCTTTTCTCTGGGAAACTCATATTTATCTTTAAATTCCACCTCAGACACTCAAACGTAAAGCCTTTGCTGGTTCTCTCAGCTCAAGAAGCATTAGACTCCCTCATTTGTCCCCCTTCTCACATAGTATTTTGGATGGATCTTTACTTAGCAGTTTTAACATTGTCTTTTTAGTACTTTTTTTTTCCTGAAATGTGAGTTCCTTGAGGACAGAAATCATGACTTATTCATTCTGGTATTTCCAGAGTCTGCTGGAGAGTCTAATGCATATTAAATGATAGAGTATTTTTTAGTAAAAATTTGCCTTCATTGTTTCCTTCTGGGGGGAGGTGGTATATACTTTTTTTTGCCTCGCTGACTTTGAGCTTGAAAGTGTGATTTCCTTAGCCAGTGGAATGTGACATGATGTAAGCAGAGATTTTAAATGTGCCTGGATGGCTTGGCTTGTCTTCTTTTGCTCCTGTAATCCACTGGAGCTACTGGTCCAAGGCAACTGGAGGCACACATAGAGCAGAATTGAACAAGGTCAAAAGCTTGACCCAAGGGCTTCCCTGGTGGCGCAGTGGTTGAGAGTCTGCCTGCCGATGCAGGGGACACGGGTTCGTGCCCCGGTCTGGGAAGATCCCACATGCCACGGAGCGGCTGGGCCCGTGAGCCGTGGCCGCTGGGCCTGCGCTTCCGGTGCCTGTGCTCCGCAACGGGAGAGGCCACAACAGTGAGAGGCCCGCGTACTGCAAAAAAAAAAAAAAAAAAGCTTGACCCAAGTTCAGCCAATTTGAGGATCTGTGAGCAAGAAATAAGTGCTGTTGCTTTAAGTCATTGTGTTTCAAGGTAGATTGTCACTCAGTATTATTACAGGGATGGCTGACTACTACAGGTACTCAAATGTTTGAACTAATACATGGATGAGTAATACAGAGTTAAATAGGATGATGCTATGGTCTGAATGTTTGTGTCCTCTCCAGATTCATATGTTGAAATTCTAACCCCCAAAGATGATGGTGGAGCCCTCATGAATGGGATTAGTGCCTTATAAAAGAGGCCCCACAGAAGTCCCTAGTGTCTTCCACCATGTGAGGACGCAGCTAGAAGCCACGAGCTATGAACTAGGAAAAGAGCCCGCATCAAAATGTGACCACGCCAGTGCCTTAATCCTGGACTTGACAGCCTCCAAAACTGTGAAAAGAAATGTTTATTGTTACCTGTTTGTGGTATTTTGTCGTAGTACCCCAAACAGACTAAGAAAGATGAGTTAAAAGGATGAGAGAAGAAGAGCTCAAAAGTTACGAGTTGAATCCCTGTGCATTTATTTCTTGGGAAAGCATGACATTAGGAACCTCATGATAACTCATCATCCATGGGATGTTCACGATGGGATTATCTGAAGTTGTGGTAGTATCATAGACTTTAGTGAAAGACATTTTCATCTTAGCTTTATAAGCCAGGCATAGAGGCTGAAGCTTACAATTTTTAAAACTCTTAAGATAGAAATTGAGTTTCTCACTTGAGTATTTATCATGGAAAACATATTCAGAAGGCAAATCTTCTGGAAGAAAGTCACATAATGAATTCCAAATCCCAATAGAAATTATTATTGGGGATTGTAAACTCTTTCAGATTGCTGTTCTTCTTCATTAAAAGTGTGGATAATTAAAAGCTAACAGTGTATCATTTCTTGATATATATGGATATTGCTGTACAAATGGTGTGATTAGTATAGTCTGTGACTAGTTGTTTTCTTTATTTAGGGCGTTCAGTTAATGAGTTCAGCACTAGAGTACTGAGATGTAAATGGATCTATTAAGTCTTCATAGTCTCAAATGCATGCCAGTGAAAATGTGTGACTGAACAAACATAGCACTTATTTTATCTACAGAAATCATGTAGCATCTAACACATAGTAGGAATTAAGTGTTCATATGAAAGAGAGATTCAAATTATATAGAATAAGAGAAATGAAAGATGGAGAACTGAATCGGCACTTGCATGTGGGGTAGTTCTTGAGTTCACAGGCCTTTTATTCCTGGCAGTGAGTCTGGCAGGAGAAATTAGGTTTGACCACCCACTCTGGGAGAACTCATGATGTAGTGAGGTGACTAATGAATCACAATCTATCCTGCATTGTGTTTCCTGCCTCAAAGGACCCAGGGTTCTTGAACCCTGCAGGGTTAAGTTCTTGATTTTTGAATTCAGGGTCAGAAATTAAGTTGCCTGCTTGAATATTAATCTTTCAAATGAGAAAAATGTCACAAGTTGTTGGTTTGATTTGGATTAATAGGGTCATGTTTGTATTTTGTGTAGAGAAAATTGCATGCTTGAAGGTGTAAATTTGTTCTTTCTGTTCTTAGCTTGTTGAGATATTGTGACATTAGGAATTGGGCTAGTGTATCATTTGACCTGTTGACCTCCACTTCTCACTATGAAGCTATTGCATCTCCTCTAGAGTTGGCCTGCTCTTAATTTAGGGCATAAAAGTTGTCATATGGTACTACTATGATGTTTCCTCCATAACAGTTGCTCCTGTGGCTCTTTTTTCTCTGTCCACCTAGCCCATCTCCCCAGTAACCCTGAGCAGCTCTTTGGTCACTGGAAACTCCATTAGAAACTTCAAGAAAACTTTACTGAAGTCTGGGGAAGATGGTGCCTTTGGTAAAATAGGATTTCTTCCACTTGAGAGCCTAGTACTTATCCCATTCCATTAAGATACTCCCCCAAAGCATAATCTCCACAGAGCGTTTAAGTTTCCACTCCTTAACAGCTTCAGAATATGTACATCATTGAATCAAGTGCTGGACAGAGCTGCGTTCACATATGACTTAGTAATTACCTAAAACATTGGCTGTAATGCAGAGAAGATTATTATGCGACAGCACAACTGAATTCTGTAATGTGTCTCTAATAGGAACTCTGTTCCTCATCTGCTTTCCTGGGTTGCTGTAAAGAGGATAGACCTTGCGTATAGTATAGATTGTAAGAAAATGGCCCCAATAAGGCATCATACAACAAACATGTTTAGATGCTGAGTTACAGAGGCTGAAAATAGAGCCTCTTGGAAAAAAGTTAATTCTTCATCCTTGGGCAATTAGTCAGGGAAAGAATCTAGAGAAATCTGAGCTGATGGAAGAAGGAGTTAGCTTCTCACATCTCATTACAGAAATTCTTTGATATCTTCTTTTTTTTTTGGCACTGTTGGAGGCCGGATACCATTCTCTTAGTATATGCAGAACATCAAAAGAGACTAAACAGCTCTTCCACTGGCTTAGGGTATTTATAATAAGAGATCTGAAGAAATGAACTAAAATAAATACCTATGCAATTGTTATTAATGCATGAGGACCATAAATTCCTTTTTCAGTCTTTTATTGTCAATTTCAGCATAAGTTATGGTTTGTCTGAAGCACTTTGAAGTCTGGTTATACTAATAATCGTTCTGTTGCTAAATACATTATCCCTTGCATTATCTCCCTCTCCTTCCAGATTTCATGAATTTTAGAATCACTACTGACTGGTTGGAGGAGGCGATAAACAGTTTCCTTTTGAGCCTGAATGATGATGGTGGTGAGGATAATGCTGTCATTGCCTTTGAATGACTTTTTTTTTTTTGGCGGTACGCGGGCCTCTCACTGTTGTGGCCTCTCCCGTTGCGGAGCACAGGCTCCGGACGCGCAGGCCCAGAGGACATGGCTCGCAGGCCCAGCGGCCATGGCTCATGGGCCCAGCCGCTCCGCGGCACGTGGGATCCTCCCGGACCGGGGCACGAACCCGTGTCCTCTGCATCGGCAGGTGGACTCTCAACCACTGCGCCACCAGGGAAGCCCCTGGATGACCGTTTTGCTGTATAAATTTCAGTCTTCCAAGTAGAGGCAGCTAGGCATGTCTCTTTGGTATCTTGTTCTGTTTTCATATGAATCCAGATCCTCACACATAACCGCTCCTTTGAGAACAAGTTTCTTCATATCACAAACTTTGTGTTTGTTTTTTTCTCTTTTTTGCATTATAGAAAAACCAGTCTCTATTTGCACACCCATATTCATGGCAACATTATTCACAATAACCCAAAGGTGAAAGCAATCCAACTATCCATTGACAGATGAATGGATAAAGAAAATGTGGGATATACTTATGATGTAATATTATGCAACCTTAAAAAGGAAAGAAATCCTGTCACATGCTACAGCATGGATGAACCTTGAGGACATTATGATAAACAAAATAAGCCAGTCACAAAAGAACACATACTCTTCTTTTACTCATACTGATACAAACCATTTATATGAAATATCTAAAGTAGTCACAATCATAGAAACAGAAAGTAAAAAGGTGGTTGCCAAGGGCAGGGGGATGAGTGTTTAATAGGTATAGAGTTTTAGTTTTTAAGATGAAAAAGTTTTAGAAATCTATTGCATAACAGTGTAAATATACTTAACACCACTGAATTGTACACCTAAAAGTAAAAAGGTGGTTGCCAAGGGCAGGGGGATGAGTGTTTAATAGGTATAGAGTTTTAGTTTTTAAGATGAAAAAGTTTTAGAAATCTATTGCATAACAGTGTAAATATACTTAACACCACTGAATTGTACACCTAAAAGTGGTTAAGATAGCAAATACAGTGTTATGCTTTTTTGCCATTAAAAAAAAAGACAACAAAAACAAACAAAAAAATAGTCTCTCCCCTGATGATACTATAACCCTTGAAATCCTCCCCTTGATTTCCCTGCTGCACATAGCTGAACTGGTACAGTCCTTGTTCATAACATGCATCTGGATCTTCACCCTATCCTCTCCTGAATCTCGCATCCTTTAATTACACCATCCTCTTTGCAACCTTAGTGATGTCGGCTGTTCACCGCCAGGACACTCTTCTTCCTTTCCCTCTGTCTTAAGTGGCTGCCCCAGCCTTCCTTGCCCATACCTCCAGCCAGTGTATAGATTATTTTACCTCTACCAAAATAATGCATTTGTCATTTAGAAAAAGGATAAACAAAAGGAAGAAACATTTTAAAAATGGATTCACAGTTCAGAAATGACCACCGTTAGCAAAAGTGGGATCACACTCATCTCCTGCCCTGTAAATTATATGTTACTATTCAGCAACATTTCAGGCCCATCTTCCCACAGGGCTTACTTTTCTGCTTTATCAGGCTTGGCCTTCTCCATTCCAGGGGGATCTCTGCATTTGTTTGACCATATCTTTGACCTCCTCCGCATCGCATCACAGTCAATCTTCTTTCCCCTCATCACAACCTTCTGTCGTTTCCTTTGCCTCATCATCTCACCCCTGCATGTCCCACTTAACCTGACCAAAGAGGAAGAAGGCTGGTCTTGCTGCCTTATCAGGGCTTCCTTCACTGGGCACAAGGTCTCAGCGGCAGCATTGGGATATGACATGGCTTCCCCCTCTGCATTCTCAGGCGTGAGTTTAGTTCAAACCCTGGTATTATGGGTAGTGGTTATGCATGTCGACTCTGGATCAAATATCTCAGACTGAGTTCCAGCTTTTCCACTCAACAGACATTTCAGTGTCCTCGTCTGCTCTTTGGTTGCTGTAAATGACAAACACATTAATGCCCAGAAAGCACTTGAAACAGGGCCCAGCCTACAGCAAGCACTTAGTGAACATTGTTAGCTAATATCTTCATTTAAATAGAGATTTAGAGTTGATTATGATTCCTTAACACCACTCAGATCTGTATGTTCCACCCTCACTGACATTATCTTAGTTCAGATGCCTTGTCCCCACGGCAGCCTCATCACTCCTCCTGTCTGCACTGTTTATGCCTCTGCTTCGTCCTTCATACTGCGGTCAGAGTGAGTTTTCTGCAGTACATATCTAATTAGGATCCTCCTCGGGCTGAGACCCTTCAGTGGAACGCACTTCCACTCTTTCTCCGAGGCCCCGTGAATGGCCAACTACACATCTTCAAGACGCAGAGGAAGCTCTCACCCTCTCTGGAAGGCTCCCCAGAACCTCTCCCCACCCTGCCGAAGCCTGGGTTAAGTGCCCACCCAGGCGCTATCTTGATAGCATCCTGTGCTTGCCTCTTCCATGGCAGGTACTGCACTGTATTGTGATGTCCTTGTTTGTCCCGCCCCCCAACCCTGGCAATCTGCAAACTTCCTGATGGCAAAAGACAGTTGTTTTCCATCCTTAACATCTGGTATAGCAGCTGGACTGTGATCTTTGATAAGAATTAAGTTCATTTCTCAGATTCTTCTTTTTTTTTTTTTCCATTTGGCTGATCTTACTTGTTACATGTTGACTTTTGATCATTTCAGTCTCAGAGGGTGGATTTTTGTGGACCACTTTGTCCCCATATTCTACTCCACTGTCCCTCTTTTCTGTTACCTTTATGTTCAGAACCTTCCATCTGTTCCCTTTGTTCTCTTCTCTTACAGTACTCTGTCTCCTTCCCTATAATTATACTTATCACCCTCTAGGCAGAGATTAGTGAATTGTTCCGGTATTTCCCTTGGGGTTGTGAGCAGCTTGTGAGCAGGGACATTGCTTTTCGGCCTCCTATCTTCTATAGCGCCTGGGTTTACAAGGATTTTGGTAAGTAGTAGTCAACTTAAATCCAAAGCTTTGAGGAGGGAGGTCAGAGAAACACATTTTTTAGGACTCCCCTCTCTGGAAGCCCTTTATTAATGCAGTAGTGACATCAGCAATTGTAGGAGAAATCTTATATAGAAAAAGTGCCGAGAAGACGTTGCCCCTTTGGGTAGAACTGAGGGAGGTAACTTCCTTTCCATGTAGACCTTTGTTTAAGTTTTAAAGCTGGTAAGTATTCTGTGTGACTTTTTGTAGACTGGGGAGGTAGAAACTGGACTGTGTCTAAGGTCTAGGTCAAGCTCATATGTGTAATGAATGTTTAATATATATTTTGGTGTTACATGAGGATGATGAGGGTTGGTTCCTGAGGACAGCTTCTCTTCTAGATTCTTCTTCTGTAAAATGGATATAATAATAGTCCCTATCACATAAAGTTGTTGTGAGGATTAAGTAGGTTAATTCTTATGAAACACTTAGAAAAACAGCTGGCACATAGTTAGCATTAAAAAAAAAGATAGCTATTATTACTCTGTGGCAGTTGTTTTATGTGCAATATCTTATTTATCCACGTACTAACTCAAGGTGTTTCCCCTCAATTTTCTGAAGCTCACGAATGTCAAATAACTTCTTTAAGATCACACAGCTATAGGAACTTCCCTGGTGGTCCAGTGGTTAAGACTCCGTGCTCCCAACGCAGGGGGCCTGGGTTCAATCCCTGGTCAGGGAACTAGATCCCACATTCCTCAACTAAAGATCCTGCACGCTGCAACTAAGACCCGGAGCAGCCAAATAAATAAATAAATATTAAAAAAAAAAAAGATCACACAGCTATAAAGTGGCAGAATTGGAGTTTGAACTCAGTATTATTTGACTCCCAAGTCTGTGTTCTTTTCATTATGCTGCCCTTTTAGAAGGATAGCAGCATGGTGAAGGTTGACATTGTTTTGAACATGAATCTCTGGATAAAATTGTTCAAGCTTGTCTTTGTGGCTCCCAGTCTCCACAGATTTTTATTATCTGCAAACCCATGTATGAGAACCTGACATTATGTTAAGAATCTGATTCTCATCCATCTAGAGCAGGGTTTTGCAACCTCAACGCTATTGATATTTTGGGCTGGATAATTCTTTGCTGTGGAGGCTGTCCTGTGCATTGTAGGATGCTTAGCAGCATCCTTGGTGTCTATGCACTAGATACCCATAGCAACTTCTCTCCACCAGGTGTGACAACCAAAAATGTCTCCAGATGTTGCCAAACGTCCCCTGTGGGTCAAAATTGCCCCCGATTGAGGACCATTAAGACCAGGAGTATAAATGTAATGTTCATTACGTCATCTGTCCCCAGTACATTTATATTTAAGAGGGGACAAGCCCTCAATGAAACAATCCTAAACAGCAGCTATTTTCAACTTCTACCAGTCTTTTTAAGCTCAGGCATCTGCCACTGCTGCTTCCCTTGACTCTCAGGTCACATCATCTTCTAAGTTGCTAAGAAACCTTGCTCTGCCCACCCTGAATTGGTTTGCTAGGGCTGCCATAACAAAATACCACAAACTGGGTAGATTAAACCACAGAAATGAATTTCATTACAGTTCTGGAGGCTGGAAGTCCAAGATCTGCCTGGCAGAGCTGGTTTCCTTTTGAGTATTCTTTCCTGGGCTTGCAGGTAGCTGACCTCTTGCTGCCTCTTCACATAGTTGTCCCTCTGTGCATGCGTACCCCTGTGTCTCTTTGTGGGTCCAGCTTTCCTCTTCTTCTAAGGATGCCAGTCAGTTTGGATTAAGGCTCACCCTGTTGGCCACATTTTAAGTTAATCACCTCTTCAAAGGCCCTATCTCTGAATACAGTCACATTCTTAAGTACGGAGGGTGAAGGCTTCAACATACAGATTTTGGTGGCACAATTCAACCCGTACCCCCACCCACGCAACCCGTCTATCCCTCTCTGTATCCACCCTTCTTTCCTCCAGTCTCAGAAGATGAACCATATCTCCTGCTAGTTTTAGTCACGACCAAATCCTCCTCTAAGCTCCCAATCCCCAGTCTCCTCTGAGACTTTTTTCCAGCAGTTACCTCCCACTCCTCTGAAACGCCATGTCCCCTACATCTTCATCCTCTCCCTCATCACTGGATCTTTTTCTTCTTTTTTTTTTTAATGGCTCTTTCTTCTTTGTTCAATAATATGCTCCTGTCTTCCATTCTTGGCCATGTCGCCTTGTGGTTTTTGCTCTTCTCTCTTCTTCTGTCGCGACTGTTCCCGGGGATCCAAAGTTTCTTATCTCATCACAGAAAGAATTCAGAAATAAGACAGAGAGTTCAAGAAAGTAAAGTGAGGATTTATTTAAGCAAGAATACGCTCTCAGAGGGAGAGTGGGCAGACAGGTGAGTAGCTGCCCTGGGTTTCTTTGGCAAGCTGGTTATGAGGGGCAGACAAATGAAGGGGCCAAATATTCATTGGGAAGGAGGGGCTTCGGGGTCATAGTCCCTGATTTTCATCCCAGCTCCACCTTCCCAAGGGGAGGAGGGATTTCTGTCCTTATTTAGCTTTGATCGGAAGTGTCATAGCGTTGGTACACGATGGGTACTTGTTATCTGCAAGGCTCATTTTATTGTAATGAGAGCATAATGAGCAACAGGTTACATTCAGGCACAGGAGATTCCCGCCTTTCCCCACCTTTCTTTGTCTGCCTCCAGGACACTTGTCACCCCAAAATGTGTGGTTTCCTGTCAGTCTGAAGGTTCCTGCTTTTCTTCGTCTGCCCATGGCCTCCTGCTGTTTACAAGATGCGGTGATTTCCTGCCACCTTGCCCATGACCCCCTTTCTCTGCTCATATCTAGCAACCTGCCTGCTGTAACACAACTATATTGCTTTTGTTTAAGAAATACACTTTCTTAAATAAATTTAAGAAATTTGCTATTTCCACCTTTTCACTTTCTATTCTTTCCTTGCTTCATTTCTATTTTGGTTTCTACCTCTACAATGCTTCATCATTATCATCAGATAAACTCCTTTTGGCTAAATTCAGTGGAAACATTTTGGCCTCTATTTTATTTGACTTCTTTCCTAATTGATAAAGTCAAACATTCTTATTCATTTGATATCTAGATCTATCTATCTATCTATCATCTATTTATATCAAACTTGTACTTGTGTGTAGCTTAAAATCAAATGATTTGAGTCCTGTATTGAAAAGGAGCAGTCTATATGTTAACACTCTTTAGCTGCAAGCCACTGTCAATTGAAATTAATACTTTGACTTTTAGCTTTTTCATCAGTGTTTTGTATGTACTTTTTAAACAACAAGCTTATACAAATATTTCTTGATTTTTTCCATTTTAAATGTTATTTAATACTCTTTTGCTGTTGAAGATGGGGATTTAGTCTCTTACACCCTATTCTATTTCACACAATACTTATCCTCCCTAACCTTCCCAATATTGTAATACCATAATAATTATGCTTATATTTATTTTTTACATTATTATAACTATGTATTAATTTCCTCTGACTGTATTTCCTTCCTTGGGAAATTTCTTGTTTTACCAGAGCCTTTATTTTGCCTGGTTTTCTATGTGCGCACACACACACACACACACACACACACACACTTTCCAAGCCTCTCTCTCTCCCTTTCTCTTTCTCCTCTCTCCCTGTCTCCCTCCCCCTCTTGCCCCCACTTTCTCCTCACACCTCTAATCCTCCTTTCCTGTCCTCACCCTCAGATGATGACCTTGCTTCCTATTTCCCTGAGAATATGGAAGAAATTAAAAGAGAATGTATTCACTCTCTATCACTTTGAATAAACTCTTTGCGTCTGTTGTTTCTTTCTTCTCCTTCTGGTATCCCCATTATGCATATGTTACACCTTTTGTAATTATCCCATAGTTCTTGGGTTTTCTGTTCCATCATTTTCATTTGTTTTTCTCTTTGCATTTTAAGTTTGCAAGTTTCTGTTAACCTTTTCAAGCTCACTGATCTTTCCTTAACTGTGTCCAGTCCATTGATAAGCCTATTAAAGGCATTCTTCATTTCTGTTACAGTGTTTTTTACTTCGAGCATTTTCTTTTGATTTTTTTCTTTTGATTCTTTTCTAACATTCCATTTCTCTCTTTACATTACATCTCTGTTCTTGCACATTTTCCACGTTTTTCCATTATAGCCCTTAGCATATTAATCATAGTTGTTTTAAATTCTTGGTCTGATAATTTCAAAATCTCTACAGTGTCTGAGTTAGGTTCTGATGCCTGCTCTGTCTCCTCAAATCATGTTTTTGTCTTTTAGTATCACTTGTAATTTTTTGTTGAAAGCTGGGCAATTTACTGGGTAAAATGAACTGAGGTGGCTACGCCTTTAACGTGAGGTTTTATGTTTATCTGGCTTGGAGTTAGGCTGTGTTTATTGTGTGCTGTAGCTATAGGCGTCACAGGTAGAATGTCCTCTGAAGTCCTTGATTTTGTCTCTCCTAGTGTCTTTGAGTTTTCCTAGAAACTTCTTCTTAAATGAGAGTTGAGATGTGCAGTTCTTTCTGTTGTATTTCTCTGTTTTATCCAGGAGCCCTGCTGATGTGCCAGTAAGGTGTCAGAGTAGGAGAAGTGTTCTATAGTTCTGCGATTAGGTATGTCTTTTAGTGAGCTGTGTCCCTAGGTTGTGACCTTCAAAACTGCTTCTCAGTTTTTTTTTTCTCCCTTAGGTGAGACAGGAAGGGTATAGGGGGCTGGAGTTGGGTATTTCCCTTGCCTCAAGTGGTTTAGGTTCTGGTAAAATAGTTTCCCTTGAGGGAAATCCTTGCTAAGAAAAAAATGTTCTGAGCATATTTCAATATGGTTACTTTTTCCTTCTCACTCCCAGAAGCACAGGACCTTGTAGGGCTTCTATCAGCAAATCACGTGAAAGATGGGGGTACCATAAGTGTGGGGCCTTCTGGGGTTTTTAATTCCCAAGCTAGTCCACACAGAGTTGCCAGCATTTTGTCACTTACAGTTTAAGTTTTTCAATCCTGTTACTGGTTCCAGTGATTTCTGCTCCTGGGTTCTGCTTTGGTAAGCTGTGATTCTCTGTATCTACCTATCTGTCTCCCCAATTTTGGGGACAGTGGTTTGCCCTCTGACCTCAGTTCTCTGATGGACCCAAGAAGAGTTGTTGGTTTTCAGTTTTTTTCAGCTTTTTTCCTGTCGTGAGGACAGGAGTGATGACTTCCAAGCTCCTTACATGCTGGACTGGCAACCAGAAGTCCCTGCATCTGTATCACATACTCTGCCTTCCCTTTTGCTACTATAAACTCTCTCTGTTCCTATCTAAGGACAGCCCTCCTCTTGTGCATTACATCTCATCCCCTTTCCACTCTCACAGGATATTACTCCAGCAAGAGTCCCCTCTTTCTCCTACATCATAACATTTCCCTTTTCCTGAGTCATTCGCATTGACTGAAAAATGCTCTAAAAGTTCCTATCTGAAAACAACAGACAAAACGAATACATAATACAAAGCCCACACCTTCACTTGAGCACACATCTTAAACCAGCTACTGATCTAGGATGACCATGGTATGCAGCAGCTTGAAGTCGGATCTCAGTTCCCTGTCTGGGAATCAGTCCCGAGACGTGGCAAGTGAGAGTGCTGAATCCTAACCATTAGACCACCAGGGACTAGTGGCTAGAAGCGGGACCCTGGCTCTTCTTTACAAAAAGAATTTTAACAAAGTGATGGAAACTAGTGAAATGGGTAAAGTGTTTATTAGAAAAGTGCCTGTGGATAGTCACGTGGGCAAGGCTCAGAGAAAGAGTCGAGGGCAACGGGGGTGGCTTAGATTACTCATATAGGGGCAGTTTTCTGGGTCTTTGATTTTCTCTGGCCAATCATCTTGCTTCGTTCCCGTATCTGATCTGACTCAAGGCCCTCCCCTGTGTGCGCATGCACATCTTTTAGCCAAGATGGACTCCAGCACATGGGTCTTGGGGAGGTTGACAGGACATATTATGGGCTAGTGCCCCCTCCTCTGAGGAACCTTTCTGTGCATGTATAGTCTGGGAGGTCTCCTTGACCCCAAGAATGAGGAATATGTGGCCTCCTAATCTTTTACCTAAGCTCCTGTCTGCTCCTGCCATTACCATTATCTTGAAGTGTCCACAGGAGACAAAGTCCAGCTGCTTTTCCTGTTCCTGTTATTATCTTTGTCTCAAAGCGTAAACAGGAAGCTAGTTGTAAATGTCTAACCTAGGGCCCATCTATCTTCTGCCTCACTACCACCCCATTTATGTCCTCTCCTTCACCACAAAATTCTCTAGAAGACTTATCCATGCTCACTGTCCAGTCCCTCCTCACCCAGGCTTTCATCTTCCTTTCTTCCTGGAAAATGCTTTTGTGAAGTGCAGTGGTGATCTCTGTGTTGTTATATTCAATACTTGGTTTTCATTCTTCATCTTACCTGACCCATCATCAGCATTTTGTAAACGTTGATCTTGGTTTTTCATTCTTCATCTTACCTGGCCTATCATCAGCATTTTGTAAACGTTGATCTTGGTTTTTCATTCTTCATCTTACCTGGCCTATCATCAGCATTTCGTAAATGTTGATCTTGGTTTTTCATTCTTCATCTTACCTGGCCTATCATCAGCATTTTGTAAATGTTGATCTCTATTTGCCTAGAAAAGCTGTCTTCACTTTGCTTCCGAGAGTCCTTAACTTCCTTGATTTTTCTCCTAACTCACCTTTGTTTCTTTTAGGTCTCATTTGCAGATCCCTCTTTACCTTCCTGACCTTTAAATTCTGGAGTGCCCCAGGGTTCAGTCTTCAGATGTCTTCTTAATCTCTAATTATTCCAGTAACCTCCTAACAAGTCTCTGCTTTGACCATTGCTTCCTTTAGTCTATTCTTGGTACTGCAGCAAGAGCAGATTTTTTAAAAGGTAAGGCAGATTATATAAGTCCTTTGCTTAAAACCTTTTAATAGCTGCTCTGCCCAATTAGAGTAAAATTCAAAGTCCTAAGGTATTCCTGGACCTGCCCCCTTTAGTTCTCTGACCTCACCCCTTCTCATTCTGCCTCTGACCAGTCTGTTCTGACCATGCTGGCTTCCGTACTGTACATCAAGCATGCCAAGAACACTTCCATCTCAGGTCCTTTGCACTTGCTGTTCTCTCTGCTTGATATCTCTTTTTCTTTTTTTTTTAAACATCTTTATTGGAGTATAATTGCTTTACAATGTTGTGTTAGTTTCTGCTGTATAACAAAGTGAATCAGCTATATGTATGCATATATCCCCATATCCCCTCCCTCTTGCGTCTCCCTCCCACCCACCCTATCCCGCCCCTCTAGGTGGTCTCCATAAAGCTCACTCCCAAATTTCCTTCTGATCTGCAATCTTAAGTCACTTTATGAATAAATTCTGTACATAATAGGTCCTCAATTAATGTTTAATAAATGAATAAACAGATGACATGTTTTATCTCTGTAATTTTTTGGGCTCTATTCTGGTATTCTGAAATTTCACAGTGATGTACTGATGTGCCTTAGTGTGGTGATTCTTTTTTTTTTTTGGCCACGCCATGCGGCTTGCGGGATCTTAATTCCCCAACCAGGGACTGTGAACCCAGGTCCTGGCAGTGAAAGCGCTGAGTCCTAACCACCGGACCACCAGGGAATTCCCAGATTCTTTATGCTTTGTGCTGGGCACTTGGTGGACCATCTCATTCTGGAAACTCATGTCCTTCAGTTCTGAAAGTTTTTTTTCATCATTTTTTGGTAATCTCTCTTGTGTTTCCTTAGTTCTCTATGTCTAGAAGTTTTTGTATTTTTGGTTATTTTTCTGCTGTCACAGAGACTTTATATATATATTTACTTCAACTTCTAATTCGATCTTATACATTTTAAAATTTCTGCCATCATGCATACTGTTTTCAGTTACCATTTGTTTTATTAATAAGAAACCACATTGTTCTTGCATCACAGGTGAAGTATCTTCTTTCATCTTTTGAAGATACTAATTATATCCTTTAAAAGCTTTGCTGCGTTGCCTCTGTTTCCCCCAGCATACCTTTTTTTTTTTGCGGTAAGCGAGCCTCTCACTGTCGCGGCCTCTCCCGTTGCGGAGCACAGGCTTCGGACGCGCAGGCTCAGCGGCCATGGCTCACGGGCCCAGCCGCTCTGCGGCATGTGGAATCTTCCCGGAGCAGGGCCCGAACCCGTATCCCCTGCATGGGCAGGCAGACTCTCAACCACTGCGCCACCAGGGAAGTCCCCCCACCCAGCATACCTTTTTAAAAACACTGTTTAGACACTGTTTTTTACATTAGGTACTTTCCTCTAGTGTGTGGTGATCACTGACTGCACATTCCAATTATGGAAAAGTGTTTGGAAGTGACTGGAAGTTCCTGTGAATAGCAGAGCTTCAGTGAAGGCTGATAAGGTGATGACTTGGCATTTTCACTAGTGCATCTCCAATTATCAGTATGTATAATTCTTTTCTCCTATGCAGGTCAGCTTCTCACAGAAGAAGAGTCTTCTGTCTCCTTCCTGAGATGTGGCAGGTATGTGTAGGGGGTGGAGGTGAGGAAGGCCGCCAGCATTCTGAGAGCCAGGGAAGAGAGGAAGATAGGAGTCTTGATATTCAGTACTAGAGTTCTACTGGTTTGTCCTCTTTGCAGAGATTCCTTGCTCCTACTCTCATCTGGACCTGATGTCCCTCAGACCAGAACCTCTCTTGTCCAACTTCGCCAGAGGTCCAGTCTTGGATTAGGGTTGGGCAGGGCAGTCATCAGCTATGGGGCATAAATTTAATTCTTCTTTATACAAATTTTCAAGCTATCTTTTCATTTCAGCCCAAAAGTACTTGCTTTCCAAGCTAAGTGTCCATCCACAGATGAATGGATAAAGAAGATGTGGCACATATATACAATGGAATATTTCTCAGCCATAAAAAGAAATGAAATTGAGTTATTTGTAGTGAGGTGGATGGACCTAGAGTCTGTCATACAGAGTGAAGTAAGTCAGAAAGAGAAAAACAAATGCTGTATGCTAACACATATATATGGAATCTTAAAAAAAAAAAAAAAGGTCTGAAGAACCTAAGGGCAGGACAGGAATAAAGACACAGATGTAGAGAATGGACTTGAGGACACCAGGAGAGGGAAGGGTAAGCTGGGACGAAGTGAGAGAGTGGCATGGACTTATATATACTACCAAATGTAAAATAGATAGCTAGTGGGAAGCAGCCGCATGGCACAGGGAGATCAGCTTGGTGCTTTGGGACCACCTAGAGGGGTGGGATAAGGAGGGTGAGAGGGAGATGCAAGAGGGAGAGATATGGGGATATATGTATATGTATAGCTGATTCACTTTGTTATAAAGCAGAAACTAACACACCACTGTAAAGCAATTATACTCCAATAAAGATGTTAAAAAAAAAAGGACTCACTTTCCAGTTCTTGACCATGCTATAGAAAGAGATTTTTTTTCTCTATTTTTTGAACCCCACCCCAAAACTCTTGTAAACCTGTTTTAGGTGTTTTCCAGTTGGCTAAGTCATTGACACTTGTTTTAATTTCCAAAACTTTGTCAACATGTTCAATCTGCTGGTATTTCCTAGTCTGTATTTTTGTGCATTTATAAGTTAAAAACATTTTCATGGTCCTTTGTGTGTGTGTGTGTGTGCACGTGTGAGTGCGTGTATGTGTTTTGAGAGAGAAGTGGTAAATATCTATATGTATATATGTGGAATTTGCTTTGTTTTTCCACAAATCCATTCTTATTCCTGCAACTCTGAACCTCCCTAGTTTCTGTTCTCTCCCTCTCCCCTGATTTATCTTCCTCTAGCTTTGTCTGTTCCTCCTCTCTGCTTTTCATGTGCTGCCCTCATCTTGCTTTCCCCTTCAATAGTGGTCTTTCCCAGCCATCCCTCCCTGGTTCTACTCCTATTCTTGTGTTATACATTTTGATAAAGTGAACTGCACATTGTCTCACGGTTTTAATAACTCCTGTAGGTGAATAACTCACACCCTTCTGTCTCCTGCCTGACCTCTTCCCCTAGTTCCACATTCCAATAACCAATTATTGTCCAGACATATCCACTGAGTTGTCCCATAGTGTCATCTAAAACACGGTGTGCACAAAACAGGACACAGTATCTATTCTCCTCCTCATACCAACTCCTTCTTCTGTATTTGCATCCATAGTCACAGAAGTCACAAACGTGGGAGTCATCTTAATCTCCTGCTTCTTTTTCACTCCATAGATCCAGATAATCACCAAACCCTGCCAGTTTGCCTCCCACATTTTTTCTTGAATCCATCTCATTCTGCCTCCATGATAACTGCCTGCCTAACTTCCTTTCTGCTCTGTTGCCACAGCCTCCTAACTGACAGCTTCTTCTATCTTTAACCTCTTAAATTCATCCTTTGCTCAGGTACCAGTGTGACCTATCCAAAGCATAAATTTCATCATATACCTTCAACTGCTCCCCTGCGTGGAATAAAATCTATGTTCCTTGGCATGGTATACAAGGGCTTCTATGACCTGGCCCTAGTTTGTCTCTCTTGCTTCATCTCATTTCACTCTTGGCCTCACATGTTCACTCTTGTAGTACAGAACTGCCTTTTTTTTTTTTCCCTCTCCTTAGTCTTCTTGCTTCTGCACCTTTCCTCCTGTGATTTCCTCTGCCCTCTTCCTTTTTTTCACATGACTAAAAAGGATCTTATACATCCTTCAGTATATAACGCATCATGTTTATTCTTCTCAAGGAAGCAGCTCCTAATTTCTCTGGTTTTGTGAAGTGTCCCTTCTCTGTGCTCCTATGTATCCATCTATGCACACCATTATCCTAGCATTTAACATATGTATACGTCCCTGAAACATTCTCTCTCTCTCTATATATATATACACACACACATTATATATATACACACATTATATATATATGTGTGTGTATACGTATATGATTTGTTTGTCTTCATGACCCTGCTACACTGCAAGTTTCCCCAGAGAAGGGATTCCTCCATGCTTTTGGTGTCTGGCACATGATTGGTATTCAATAACTAGAGACTGAATGGAAATGAACTGGCTTATAAATTACTTCTTGGTGGCTTGTAATCAGCAACAGCTCAGAACTCATGAAGAGTGTGGCAAGAAGTATTAGTATTACAGTTATTATGGGAGCAGATTGTGAGTCAAAGGTGATTATTTGGCCTTTGTTTCTCTTGCTACTTTGAGTTTTTCATGTGAATGTTGGGGAAAGGCGTTTCCTGATCTCGAGGTGACTGATGGCAGGGTAGAGAGAAAGTCAGAGACAGTTCTTTTCCAAGTTGATGAGCTGAACGTGCAAAGAAAAGCTGGATATGACTTGGGTCATCACCATGGGTTAAAACATAAGATTTTACACTGTCAAGTGATCTAGAAGAGGTATAATGAAGGGTGGGTCCTACACGTGCCTGGCGAGTGGGAGTGGATTGGTGGAGAGGCAGGCAGGTTGAAATAAATGAAAAGTGACATCTGCTTTCACCTTCCTCACATATCAAAGTTCTCCTGGTCTGTTCCCAAATGTCTCTGGGCCATGTCCAGTTTGCACATGGTAGTGGACATCCTAATGTTGCATGTGGGCTCTTCAAGACAAGCTCTCATAAATAGTTCCCATGCCCTGGGAGGTGTGCCAAAACACATTTCCATGATGACTGCAAAGATACTTGCTAAAAAACAGCGCATTAGTGGCCTTCTGAGTTCTTGTGCAAATAGAGTGTGAAACTGTGGCTTGATGCTGCAAAGCTATACTTTTTTGTCTCGCTGATGATGATTAAGAGAAGTCCGGTTTGATTTGATTGGGAGGGTGTACATGGGTGGAGGTATGGGGAGTCAGATGGGCAGCGAAAGAAGAATGACTAGTGAAAGGGAAGGAGAGGAATGCACATACCCCCTTCAACTCAGTGCTTCAACTGGCCTTCAGGAAATTGGAATAGAGATCACATGACTTAACCTTTGCCTGGAAATTAACTGCCTCTGTTTGTTCCAGGCCCTGGGATTGATGAGAGAGTCTGGGGATTCTGACCATAGAATTATAATAAGAGGAATTGTCTCAAGCAATTATTAAATATTTAAAGAACTACCTCAACACTAACTTAACAGATGAAATTGAAATGATTTTTAAACATTATTTCAATGGAATGGATAGAAATTCAGGGATGAAAATTACTCTGTGCCATAAAGAAAATACTTTTAGTTTGCTTTTGTAACATGGTATTTCTGTATCACCTTTCATCCCAAATGTTAATTAAGGAACAGTATGCCCAGGAGGTGGATCAAATGAGGAATCCAAAAGAAAAGGACATGGTCAAGGTTTTTTTTCTTTCCCTTTGCAGTATTATTAAACAAAGGTATGCAGAGGACATGGGGGCATTAATCCCCAGGGCAGTTGAGATATTCTCTATCAAAGTAAAGGAAAACAAGAGTTTAGTTTACAGTTGCTTTTCTTGTCTAGACCCGACAATATAAGATGAATAGGTGGTAAAATAAAATTATTCATCAGAGACGCTATAGAGGTTTTTCTTCACTGGATATATAGTAAGTATTGCAGATTATCTACCCAGTCCTCATTCCCTCTTTCTTTTGATCAAAACCCTGATTTTGTTCAAGGATCCACCTCTGGCAGAGACGTCTAGTTGCCTACCCAATGTCAGTTTTTACTTATTCATAGTAATTTGACTGTAAGAAGTAAAAATGCCCAGCTATTTTTCTGCCTCCCTTTTTCAGCCTTCTTTTTAAAAAATTGAAATACATTTGATGTATAACATTTTGTATACTTAAGGTGTACAACATGTTCATTTGCTACATTTATGTACTGTAATATGATTTTCATTGTAGTGACAGCACCTCTATCAGGTCAGGGAATTACATTTCTTTTTTGTGGTGGGAATAATTAAGAACTAATCTCTTAGCCTGTTTGACAACTATAATAAGATATTGTTATCTATATTCACTATATGTGCCCTAGATCTCCAAGACTTATTGTCTACTACTTGCAAGTTTGTACCCTTAAACAACATGTCTCCTATTCCCCCATCCTCTAGCCACTAATAAACACCATTTTACTCTCTGTTTTTATGAGTTTGAATTTTTTTTTTTTTTTTTTTTTTTTGCTGTACGCGGGCCTCTCACTGTTGTGGCCTCTCCCGTTGTGGAGCACAGGCTCCGGATACGCAGGCTCAGCGGCCATGGCTCATGGGCCCAGCCGCTCTGCGGCATGTGGGATCTTCCCGGACCGGGGCACGAACCCGTGTCCCCAGCATCAGCAGGCGGAATCTCAACCACTGCGCCACCAGGGAAGCCCTGAGTTTGAATTTTTTAGAGTCCACATATAAGTGATGTCATATAGTATTTGTCTTTCTTTGTTTTACTTATCTCACTTAGCATAATGTCCTCAACATCCATCCATGTTGTAGCAAATGGCAGAATTATAGTCTATTATGTGTGTGTGTGTGTATGTGTATCTCACATCTTTATCCATTTACCTGTTGACAGGCACTTAGGTTGTTTTCATATCTTGGCTATTGTGAGTCATGCTGCAATAAACATGGGCATGCATGTTTCTCTTTGATATCCTGTTTTCATTTCCTTTGGGTATACACCAGACGTGGAATTGCTAGAACATGTGGTAGTTCTATTTTTAATTTTTTGAGGAAGCTCCATGTCGTTTCCATAGTGGCTGAGCCAGTTTCCATTCCCACCAGCAGTGCACCAAGTTCTCTTTTCTGTACATCCTCCTTGACATTTAGGTCTTGTTTTCTTTATGACAGCCATTCTAACAGATGTGAGGTGATATCTCATGGGTTTGATTTGCATTTCCCTCATGATTGGTGATGTTGAACACCTTTTCATGCACCTGTTGGCCATTTGGATGTCTTTTTTGGAGAAATGTCTATTTAGTTCCTCTGCCCATTTTTCATTGGGAGTATTTATTTTTTTTCTTATACAGTTGTATGTGTTCTTTATAAAATTTGGATATTAATTCCATATCTGATATATGGTTTGAAAATATTTCCTCACTTTCTGTAGGAAAGTTGATTGTTTCTTTTGCCAAGCAGAAGCTTTTAAGTTTGACATAGTCCCGTTTGTTGATTTTTGCTTTTGTTGTTTGTGCTTTTGCTGTTATATCTAAGAAATCATTGCCAGTGTCAAGGGGCTTCTTCATTATGTTTTCTTCTAGGATTTTTTTGGTATCAGGTCTTATGTTTAATTTTTTGATCCATTTCAAGTTCATTTTTGTGAGTGGTGTGAGATAGGGTTCTAATTTCATTTTTCTGCATGTGTTTATCCAGTTCTCCCAACAAGATTTTTTGAAGAGACAACTTTCCCCATTGGGTGTTCTTGGCTGTCTTGTCAAATATTAGTTGAGTGAATATGTCAGAGTTTAATCTAGGCTCTTTAATCTATTCCGTTGAGGTATCTTTTTGAATGACAGTACCACACTGTTTTAATTACTATAGCTTTTTAGTATAGTTTGAAATCAGGAAGTGTGATGCCTCTGGCTTTGTTCTTTCTCACTAATGCTTTGGTTATTTAGGGTCCTTTGTGGTTTTACACAAATTTTAGGGTTTCTTTTTTCTATTTTTGTGAAGAACACCATTGGAATTTTGATAGGGATTGCATTGAATCTATAGATGGATTGGGGTCATATGGACATTTTAACAACATTAATTCTTCCAGTACTTGAGCATAGAAGTCTTTCCATTGTTTGTGTCTTCTTCAATTTTTTTTCAAAGAAGTATTATAGTTTTTATTGTATAGATCTTTCACTTCCTTGGTTAAATTTATTCCTAGGTATTCTACTGTTTTTGATGCAGTTGTGAATAGGATAGTTTTCTTTTTTTTCAGATGTTTCATTATAACTCTATAGAAATGTAGCTGATTTCTGTAAGTTGATTTTATATCCTGCAACTTAACTGAATTCATTGCTTAGTTCCAACAGTTTTTTTTTGGGGGGGGTTGAGTTTTTGGATTTTCTATACACAAAATTATACCATTTGCAAAGAATGACAATTTTACTTCTTCCTTTCCAATCTGGATGCCTTTATTTTTCTGTCTTGCCTAATTGCTCTAGCTAGGACTTCCAGTGTTATATTAAATAAGAGTGGTGGGAGTGGGTGCCCTTGTCTTGTTCCTGATCTTATAGGAAAAGTTTTCAGTTTTTCACTGTTAAGTATAACGTTAGCTGTGGGTTTGTGGTGTATGATAGGGGCAATCATGGAACATAATTCTGGCCAGTGAGAAGAAAGGGAACTTGTTATGTGGGATTCTAGAAAAGCTCTTAAAAAAGGAGGAGAGTCATTGGCCTTTTTCCCCCTTTTTCATTCTTCCTCCATAAATTGTGGATATGATGCATGGGGCTTCAGAAACCACCTTGTGACAGATGGTTAGGTAAAGACTAAGAGAAATGCAGCCTGTTGGGTGTGAGAAATGCCCAATGTCTGTTGGGCATTATAGTTTTAAGCCTTTGAACCAGTCCTGAATCTCTTCTGGACTTCTTGTAACATGAAAGAATAATGGGCTCCACTTCAGGTCAGTGTAATTTGGGTACTATGTTACACAAAGCCAAGCCCAGTCTCTGAGAGATACTTCACCTGTGAGAGCACATCTCCATCTCTAGCTCATTTGTAAACTGATTAGTCTAAGCCATATAAAATTGCAGTCTCTTGAGTGATTGGTTTAGGCGTGACCATGTGATGGTAGCTGATGAAATTTGACCAATGAGATATGAGGAGGAATATGCTTTCCCCCAGACAGAAAAGCTTCCCCTCTCTTAAAAGAAACAATATCAGAAGGGATATCTTCTTTTGTGGACACTCTCTAGGTCAGAATGTGATGCCTATAACCACTATAGCCATCTTGTAACTATGAGGGGAGCTGGTCTGGGGATAAAGCTGATACAGTGAGGATGGCATAGTGGATACTGGGAAAGAATCAGATCCTTGATGACCTCATTGACCTGCCAAACCACCAATCCTGTAGTTGTCCATCTTTGAGATTCTGGCTTTGTAAGTTAATCTATTTTTGTTGTTGTTTAGACCAGGAGTTGGCAAATTTTTTCTGTAAAGGGCCACACAGTAAATACTTCAGGCTTTGCAGGCCAACTCTGCCACTATAGTGTGAAAGCAGGCATAGATAATACATAAACAAATGAGTGTGTCTGGCTTCCCATAAAACTTTACTTACAAAAACAGGCAGATGGCAGTATTTGTCACTCAGGCAGCTGTTTGCTGAGTCATGGTTTAGACATTAAGTTGAGGTTTTCTGCTTCTTAACTGATCTATATCTTACCTGCTACTCAGTTGGAGGGTAGAATGCATAAAATCTAAGGCCTCTCTCAGCTCAGAGATTGGATGATTTGGAGAATGACATAAGAAAAGACCAGAAAAGAGAGAAACAAGTTAAAAGTAGGAATGATGAAAGACACTCATAAAAGAGCTAGAGGTAAAGCAGATTGAAAAGTTACACCTACCTCAGTTGAATAGGAAAGGAGGAAATATCCAGTCCTTAGCAGAAGCCTGCTAGAAGAAGAAAGTCCCACAGAATGTAGATGCATTAACTTTTAAAAATTTTGAATTTCTATCACTTTTAGCTCATAAATAAAAAGTTAGGAATGTATTTAAAAATATATGCTTATTATCCTACTGCCCAGACACAAATCTTGTTATAAAGATGTAAATATAAACTTTTCTGTTTTATAAAAAGGAATTGTACTACATATACTGATTTGTAGTTTATCTTTTCCACCTTAACCATGGATTCTGAACAACTTATTAGATTTATAAATTTATACAACCATCATTTTGAAGGTTGCTTAGAAGCCCATTGTATAGAAGTAGCAATTTATTCACCTGGTCCCTATTATTCTTTCATTTTGGTTGTCTTCCCCACCACCCCTCCTTTTGTTATTATATAATAATCTTGAAATATTCTATTTGCTGTTAGATAGTTCTCTCCCATTCCCTCCCTAAACCCTTGTTTCAGATGAGGCCTTTTCTCTTCCCTGGTAATGTCAAGCAGCTGGTAAAGGGCAATTGAAAAATGTTTCAGTTTAGCAATAAGAGACATCATCTTCTATTCCACTCTGAGTGAAATCCTAATGAGGTCATTTGTACAAATTTGAAACTTGAGTCTTCGGGGATTTCAGCAGTGGCTTCTGCTGTTATGTCTAGTCTTCTCACTGTACTTCTCCATATTATATGCAGTCCTTAAGTTGTGAGGTAGGGCTGCTGTTTGGCTGTTGATCAGAAGTAGTAACAGAAATGGGCTGCAGATTTACCTCCCTGCTTTCTCCCTATACCCCCCACACCCACATCTGAAAATTGTCAGAATCATTCTCAGGGGCAATTCAGCTTATACTGTTTTGGTCTGGAGTCTTCTAGTCAATTTGTATCTGTCATTAGTGAGTACTCATGTTCATTGGACCAGATGGAACAGAAAAGCTGTATTTTATAATTGGGGGATACATACTCTTAAGTTTTCTACAGTATTAGGAAGTATAATACACATATCATTCATATTTAACTTTAGAATGGAATCTGAGATGGAGAGAAGGAAAGAAACTGACCCAATGATGCACAGCTAGATAGAGGTGGGGTTGAAAATTTAAGTATTCCTGGGGTTTCTCTGCAGCTCCCCAGTGAAGAGGGAAGTCTACTAAGAGGGAAGTCTCTTTTGGGAAGTGCTCATACAATGTCTCAGAATTGTGGGTGGGGTGGGAATTGAAGAGCATAAGCACAGAACAGCAGGTGTTGTAATGCACAAAGAAGGAAGGCTCTGAGGGAAAAATAGCAAATATAATATTAAAATATTTTGTAGGTAAACATTTATTGATATGAAAAGTTATCTCCTATATATAAAATGAAAAATTTAGGTTACAAGGTAACATGTCGAGCATGACTCCATTGTTGTTAACAAATTAACATCATATAGATGTGTCTGTCTACTTATCTATCTATCATCTATCTATCTACCTTAAAAGTTATATTTCAGGGAATTCACAGTGGTTATTTTTGGGAGTGAGAAACTGGACTGTTATTATTTCCTTCTTACTGATAAAGAGTATTTTCTAATTCTTTTATAATTAACATGGATAGCCTTTCCATGTTATAATTAAAGAAATACACTATAAAGTTATGGGTTGTGTTTTGAAAGTATACCTATGTGTCACTAAGACTTATAAGGAAGAAGTATTTTCAAATGTTCTTTTTAGTGAAGAACATTCCTTTCATTGGGAGCACCATTCACATGGGACATTATACATATCACACTTCCTTTGCAGTCTTCACAGTCCCTCATAGTTCTTGAGGACAAGAGTCTAAGTTGCAATTACCTGGTGGGCAGTGGCCTATTAATTTTTTATTTTTAATTTTTTTTGCTTTGAATGAATGAATAAGAAACTTTTAATAACTTTATTTGAATGTCACTGAGGCTGAAATTAGTCAATGAAAGGACATCAGTAACTAAACCATTTTGCTGTATGCCTGAAAGTAACACACCATTATAAATCAACCATACTCCAATATAAAATGAAAATTAGAAAAGGAAAGGACATCAATGAAAGGGCAACAAATGGGACAATATGTATAATTCTTAAGGCTTGGATGGGGGGCAGGGGGAAGCAAGAGGCTAAACAGGCAATGTAAACTTTTTCCCGAATATCATATATGAAGCGAAAGTTATCACCAACCTGGCTAAGAATCATTACAATGCAGTCATGTTGAGACCTTCAAGATGGCAGAGGAGTAAGATGTGGAGATCACCTTCCTCCCCACAAATACATCAGAAATACATCTACATATGGAACAACTCCTACAGAACACCTACTGAACGCTGGCAGAAGACCTCAGACTTCCCAAAAGGCAAGAAACTCCCCATGTACCTGATAGGGCAAAAGAAAAAAGAAAAAAGAGACAAAAGAATAAGGACGGGACCTGCACCAGTGGGAGGGAGCTGTGAAGGAGGAAAAGTTTCCACACACTAGGAAGCCCCTTCACTGGTGGAGACGAGGGGTGGGTGCGGGGGAAGCTTCGGAGCCACAGAGGAGAGTGCAGCAACAGGGGTGCAGAGGGCAAAGCGGAGAGATTCCCGCACAGAGGATCCGTGCCGACCAACACTCACCAGCCGGAGAGGCTTGTCTGCTCACCCTCTGGGGCAGGTGGGGGCTGGGAGCTGAGGCTTGGGCTACAGAGGTCAAATCCCAGGGAGAAGACTGGGGTTGGCTGCATGAACACAGCCTGAAGAGGGCTAGTGCACCACAGCTAGCCGGGAGGGAGGCCGGGGAAAAAGTCTGGAACTGCCTAAGAGACAAGAGACCATTGTTTTGGAGTGCACGAGGAGAGAGGATTCAGAGCACCGCCTAAACGAGCTCCAGAGACAGGCGCGAGCCGCGGCTATCAGCACGGACCCCAGAGATGGACATGAGACACTAAGGCTGCTGCTGCAGCCACCAAGAAGCCTGTGTGCAAGCACAGGTCACTATCCACACCCCTCCTGGGAGCCTGTGCAGCCCACCACTGCCAGGGTCCCGTGATGCAGGGACAACTTCCCCGGGAGAACACACGGCACACCTCAGGCTGTTGCAACATCACGCCAGCCTCTGCCACTGCAGGCTCGCCCCGCATTCTGTACTCCTCCCTCCCCCCGTCCTGAGTGAGCCAGAGCCCCCTAATCAGCTTCTCCTTTAACCCCGCCCTGTCTGAGTGAAGAACAGATGCCTTCAGGTGACCTGTGCACAGAGGCCAAAATTTAAATTTGGGGCCAAATGCAAAGCTGAACCCCAGGAGCTGTGGGAACAAAGAAGAGAAAGGGAAATTTCTCCCAGCAGCCTCAGGAGCAGCAGATTAAATCTCCACAATCAACTTGATGTACCCTGCATCTCTGGAATTTCTGAATAGACAACGAATCATCCCAAAGTTGAGGCGTTCGACTTTGGGAGCAACTGCAGACTTGGGGTTTGCTTTCTACATCTAATTTGTTTATGGTTTTATGTTTATCTTAGTTTAGTATTTAGAGTTTATTATCATTGGTAGATTTTTTTACTGATTTGGTGTTCTCGTCCTTTTTAAAAATATATATATAGATATACATATTTTTTTCCTTTTTCTCTTTTTGTGAATGTGTATGTGTATGCTTTTTTGTGTGATTTTGTGTGTATAGATTTGCTTTTACCATTTGTCCTAGGGTTCTGACTGTCCTTTTTTTTTTTTTTTTTTTTGTATAGCTTTTAGCGCTCATTATCATTGGTGGATTTGTTTATTGGTTTGGTTGCTCTCTTCTTTCTTTCTTTTCCTTGTGAGTTTTAAATTTATTTATTTTTAATAATTTTTTTTACTTTAATAACTTTATTTTATTTTATTATTATTTTTTCTTTCTTTCTTTTTCTCCCTTTTATTCTGAGCCGTGTGGTTGACAGGGTCTTGGTGCTCCGGCCGGGTGTCAGGCCTGTACCTCTGAGGTGGGAGAGCCAAATTCAGGACCTTGGTCCATCAGAGACCTCCCACTCCACATAATATCAAACGGTGACAGATCTCCCAGAGATCTCCATCTCAACGCTAAAACCCAGCTTCACTCAACGACCAGCAAGCTACAGTGCTGGACACCCTATGCCAAACAACTAGCAAGACAGGAACACAACACCACCCACTAGCAGAAAGGCTGCCTAAAATCATAATAAGGTCACAGACACCCCAAAACAAACCATTGGAGGTGGAACTGCCCACCAGAAAGACAAGATCCAGCCTCATCCACCAGAACACAGGCACTAGTCCCCTCCACCAGAAAGCCTACACAATGCCCTGAACCAAACTTAACCGCTGGGGGCAGACACGAAAAACTATGGGAACGACAAACATACAGCCTGCGAAAAGGAGACCCCAAACACAGTAAGTTAAGAAATATGAGAAGACAGAGAAACACACAGCAGATGAAGGAGAAAGGTAAAAACCCAGCAGAAGAAACAAATGAAGAGGAAATAGGCAGTCTACCTGAAAAAGAATTGAGAGTAATGATATTAAAGATTATACAAAATCTTGGAAATAGAATGGAGAAAATACAAGAAACATTTAACAAGGACCTAGAAAAACTAAAGAGCAGACAAAAAGTGATGAACAACACAATAAATGAAATTAAAAATTCTCTAGAAGGAATCAATAGCAGAATAACTGAGGCAGAAGAATGGATAAGTGACCTGAAACATAAAATAGTGGAAATAACTACAGCAGAGCAGAAAAAAGAAAAAAGAAAGAAAAGAATTGAGGACAGTCTCAGAGGTCTCTGAGATGATATTAAACGCAACAACATTCGAATTACAGGGATCCCAGAAGAAGAGAAAAAGAAAGGGACTAAGAAAATATTTGAAGAGATTATAGTTGAAAACTTCCCTAATATGGGAAAGGAAACAGTCAATCAAGTCCAGGAAGCACAGAGAGTCCCATACAGGATAAATCAAAGGAGAAACATGCCAAGACATATTAATCAAACTATCAAAAATTAAATATGAAGAAAAAATATTAAAAACAGCAAGGGAAAAACAACAAATAACATACAAGGGAATCCCCATAAGGTTAACAGCTGCTCTTTCAGCAGAAACTCTGCAAACCAGAAGGGAGTGGCAGGACATATTGAAAGTGATGAAAGGGAAAAACCTACAACCAAGATTACTCTACCCAGCAAGGATTTCATTCAGATTAGATGGAGAAATTAAAACCTTTACAGACAAGCAAAAGCTAAGAGAATTCAGCACCACCAAACCAGCTTTACAACAAATGCTAAAGGAACTTCTCTAGGCAGGAAACACAAGAGAAGGAAAAGACCAATAACAAACCCAAAACAATTAAGAAAATGGTAATAGGAACATACATATCGATAACTACCTTAAATGTAAATGGATTAAGTGCCCCAACCAAAAGACATAGACTGGCTGAATGGATACAAAAACAAGACCCATATATGTGCTGTCTACGAGAGACCCACTTCAGACCTAGCGACACATACAGACTGAAAGTGAGGGGATGAAAAAAGACATTCCATGCAAATGGAAATCAAAAGAAAGCTGGAGTAGCAATTCTCATATCAGACCAAAAATAGACTTTAAAATAAAAACTATTACAAGAGACAAAGAAGGACACTACATAATTATCAAGAACTTAATCCAAGAAGAAGCGATAACAATTGTAAATATTTATGCACCCAACATAGGAGCACCTCATTACATAAACAGCCATAAAAGGGGAAATCGACAGTAACGCAATCATAGTAGGGGACTTTAACACCCCACTTTCACCAATGGGCAGATCATCCAAAATGAAAATAAATAAGAAAACACAAGCTTTAAATGATACATTAAACAAGACAGAATTAATTGATATTTACAGGATATTCCATCCAAAGACAACAGAATACACTTTTTTCTCAAGTGTTCATGGAACATTTTCCAGGATAGATCATATCTTGGGTCACCAATCAAGCCTTGTTAAATTTATGAAAATTGAAATTGTACCAAGTATCTTTTCTGACCACAACAGTGTGAGACTAGATATCAAATACAGGAAAAATCTGAAAAATAATACAAACACATGGAGGCTAAACAATACACTACTTAATAACCAAGAGACCACTGAAAAAATCAAAGAGGAAATCAAATAATACCTAGAAACAAATGACAATGAAAACACAATGACCCAAAACCTATGGGATGCAGCAAAAGCAGTTCTAAGAGGGAAGTTTACAGTAATACAATCCTACCTTAAGAAACCAGAAACATCTCAAATAACCTAACCTTACACCTAAAGCAATTAGAGAAAGAAGAACAAAAACACCCCAAAGTTAGCAGAAGGAAAGAAATCATAAAGATCAGATCAGAAATAAATGAAAAAGAAATGAAGGAAATGATAGCAAAGATCAATAAAACTAAAAGCTGGTTCTTTGAAAGATAAACAAAATTGATAAACCATTAGCCTGACTCATCAAGAAATAAAGGGAGAAGAATCAAATCAATAGAATTAGAAATTAAAAAGAAGTAGCAACTGACACTGCAGAAATACAAAGGATCATGAGAGATTACTAGAAGCAACTCTATGCCAATAAAATGGGCAACCTGGAAGAAACGGACAGATTCTTAGAAAAGCACAACCTTCCAAGACTGAACCAGGAAGAAATAGAAAATATAAACAGACTAATCAGAAATACTGAAATTGAGACTGTGATTAAAAATCTTCCAACAAACAAAAGTCCAGGACCAGAAGGCTTCACAGGCAAATTCTCTCAAACATTTAGAGAAGAGCTAACACCTATCCTTCTCAAACTCTTCCAAAATATAGCAGAGGGAGGAACACACCCAAACTCGTTCTACGAAGCCACCATGACCCTGATACCAAACCAGAGAAAGTTGTCACAAAGAAAGAAAACTACAGGCCAATATCACTGAAGAACATAGATGCACAACATTCCCAAACTCATTCTATGAAGCCACCAGCACCCTGATACCAAACCAGAGAAAGATGTCACAAAGAAAGAAAACTACAGGCCAATATCACTGATGAACATACATGCAAAAATCCTCAACAAAATACTAGCAAACAGAATCCAACAGCACATTAAAAGGATCATACACCATGATCAAGTTGGGTTTATCCCAGGAATGCAAGGATTCTTCAATATACGCAAATCAGTCAATGTGATACATCATATTAATAAACTGAAGAATAAAAACCATATGATCATCTCAGTAGATGGAGAAAAAGCTTTCGACAAAATTCAACACTGTTTATGATAAAACCCCTCCAGAAAGTAGGCATAGAGGCCATATATGAGAAACCCAAAGCCAACATCTTCCTCAATGGTGAAAAACAAACCATTTCCACTAAGATTAGGAACAAGATAAGGTTGCCCACTCTCACCACTATTATTCAATATTGTTTTGGAAGTTTTAGCCACAGCAATCACAGAAGAAAAAGAAATAAAAGGAATCCAAATCAGAAAAGAAGTAAAGCTGTCACTGTTTGCAGATGATATGATACTATACATAGAGAATCCTGAAGATGCTACCAGAAAACTACTAGAGCTAATCAATGAATTTGGTAAAGTAGCAGGATACAAAATTAATGCACAGAAATCTCTTGCATTCCTATACAGTAATAATTATCAAAAATCTGAAAGAGAAATTAAGGAAACACTCCCATTTACCATTGCAACAAAAAGAAAAAATACCGACGAATAAAACTACCTAAGGAGACAGAAGACCTGTATGCAGAAAATTATAAGACACTGATGAAAGAAATTAAAGATGATAGAAACAGATGGAGAGATATACCATGTTCTTGGATTGGAAGAATCAACACTGTGAAAATAACTATACTACCCAAAGCAATCTACAGATTCAATGCAATCCCTATCAAACTACCACTGGCATTTTTGACAGAACTAGAACAAAAAATTTCACAATTTGTTTGGAAACACAAAAGATGCCGAATAGCCAAAGCAATCTTGGGAAAGAAAAATGGAGCTGGAGGAATCAGGCTCCCAGAGTTCAGACTATACTACAAAGCTACAGTAATCAAGACAGTATGCTACTTGCACAAAAACAGAAATATGGATCCATGGAACAGGATAGAAAGCCCAGAGGTAAACCCGCACACATATGCTCACCTTATTTTTGATAAAGGAGGCATGAATAAACAATGGAGAAAAGACAGCCCCTTCAATAAGTGGTGCTGGGAAAACTGGACAGCTACATGTAAAATAATAAAATTAGAACACTCCCTAATACCGTACACAAAAATAAACTCAAAATGGATTGAAGCCTTATATGTAAGGCGAGACACTATAAAACTCTTAGAGGAAAACATAGGTAGAACACTCTATGACATAAATCACAGCAAGATCCTTTAGACCCACCTCCTAGAGAAATGGAAATAACAAAAATAAACAAATGGGACCTAATGAAACTTAACAGCTTTTGCACCACAAAGGAAACCATAAACAAGATGAAAAGACAACCCTCAGAATGGGAGAAAATAATTGCAAGTGAAGCAACTGACAAAGGATTAATCTCCAAAATATACCAGCAGCTTATGCAGCTCAATATCAAAAAAACAAATAACCCAATCCAAAAATGGGCAGAAGACGTAAATTGACATTTCTCCAAAGAAGATACACAGATTGTCAACAAACACATGAAAGGATGCTCAACATCACTAATCATTAGAGAAATGCAAATCAGAACTACAATGAGGTATCACTTCACACTGGTTAGAATGGCCATCACCAAAATCTCTACAAACAATAAATGCTGGAGAGGGTGTGAAGAAAAGAGAACCCTCTTGCACTGTTGGTGGGAATGTAAATTGATACAGCCACTATGGAGAACAGTATGGAGGTTCCTTCAAAAAGCAAAAATAGAACTACCATATGACCCAGCAATCCCACTACTGGGCATATACCCTGAGAAAACCATAAGAAAGAGTCACGTACCACAATATTCATTGCAACTCTATTTACAATAGCCAGGACATGGAAGCAACCTAAGTGTCCATTGACAGATGAATGGATAAGGAAGATGTGGCACATATTAAACAATGGAATATTACTCAGCCATGAAAAGAAATGAAACTGAGTTATTTGTAGTGAGGTGGATGGACCTAGAGTGTGTCACACAGAGTGAAGTAAGTCAGAAAGAGAAAAACAATACCGTATACTAACACGTATATATGGAACCAAAAAAAAAAAAAAAAAAGGTTCTGAAGAACCAGGGGCAGGATAGGAATAAAGACCCAGACGTAGAGAATGGACTTAAGGATACGGGGTGAGGAAGGGTAACCTGGGACAAAGTGAGAGAATGGCATGGACATTTATACACTGCGAAATGTAAAATAGGTAGCTAGTGGGAAGCAGCCGCATAGCACAGGGAGGTCACCTCAGTACTTTGTGACCACCTAGAGGGGTGGGATAGGGAGGGTGGGAGGGAGATGAAAGGTGGGGGAGATATGGGGATATATTATGTATATGTATAGCTGATTCACTTTGTTATACAGCAGATACTAACACATCATTGTAAAGCAATTATACTCCACTAAAGATGTTAAAAAAAAAGATGTTTCCAAGTGAGTTGAAAATCATACTGTTGTTCAAATATTCAATAAATATGTATTAAGTTTATACTGAAGAAAAATGCAGTTATGTTTCAGATGCTTTGGTGCTTTCTAGGACAGTTAGTGACTGTCAATGATGAGTGGGTGAAGGGAGGGACTTTCTAGAGAAATGGAAAAAAGATATTGAGAAAATATTTCAGGGGACCCTTATAAACCCTTTGTCCTGGGCCAAGTGTGAGAAAAAGGTTCCTGGTAGAACTGAATGAACTCAATGACTCAGGTTGGCTTACATACAAAGGCAGCACGGGGAAATCAGAGAGAAAAGGCTTCCTGTGTTATCAGAAGTATGGCATGGGTTGGTAATTAAAGTGATTGGAATGTGCTGTGTAGAAAACTCCCATGAGCCCCTGGAGGGAAGCGTGAGCTCTTACCTTCCTGCAATATTTTCTCCAAATAGCAAGTAGTATTGTTGTCACTCACAAATTTAAAATCGTCTGAAAAGCCTTCAGATGTTAAAAAAAAAAATCCAAACTCCTCCCCTTGGCATACCTACAGAGGTTGGCATAATGTGTTACCAACCTCTCTCCTGCCTATCTTTGTTATTTAAGTGCCAGCTACAAGGGACTTCTGTTTCAAGACAGGCCAAACTTGTCCCCACTTTGAAGCATTGCATTAATTTTCTGCCTGAAAACCACTGCTGTGGATCTTGGTATGCTTACCTCTTCCTTGCTTTTTATTTTTTTTATTTATTATTATTATTATTTTTTTTTAGGTACGTGGGCCTACTGTTGTGGCCTCTCCCGTTGCGGAGCACAGGCTCCAGACATGCAGGCTCAGCGGCCATGGCTCACGGGCCCAGCTGCTCCGCGGCATGTGGGATCTTCCCGGACCTGGGCATGAACCCATGTCCCCTGCATTGGCAGGCGGACTCTCAACCACTGCGCCACCAGGGAAGCCCTGCTAACTGTCCTTTTCTGTACGTTTTCCCTAGGTTTGTTTGAGTGCTAGCATTGGCATTTATCTGGAGAATAATGGCAAATGCTCAAAATTACTGATAAAAGTATTTGAGAAGATTTTCAAGTTTTTCAAATAGGTTAAAAGGTGGAAAATGGGGCTTCCCTGGTGGCGCAGTGGTTGAGGGTCCGACTGCTGATGCAGGGGACGCGGGTTTGTGCCCCGGTCCGGGAGGATCCCACATGCCGCGGAGCGGCTGGGCCCGTGAGCCGTGGCCGCTGAGCCTGCGCGTCCGGAGCCTGTGCTCCGCAACGGGAGAGGCCACAACAGTGAGAGGCCGCGTACCGCAAAAAAAAAAAAAAAAAAAAATGGTGGAAAATGATTTTTTATTACTTCTTAGTTCCTTTATGTATATGTTTAAAGAACAGGGTGTTTTATGAATCATTTGGAATAGAGACAGCGGTTTCCCAAGCCCCAGACACCCAACAGTCAGTAAGTTCTACCTACAGCATAATCTTTGAAGGCAAAAAAATCTCACTCAGCAGACTTAAGGGGCCTTGCAGATAAAAGAAAGGAAATGTCAGTTATGTGACTGCTGAGGGACAATTTCCTATCTGACAAAGTGACCTTGAAATGCTGTTCAAAGTGGCTGTGAGGGAGGCATGGCTCATTTTGGTTGGCGAACACGTGGGCTTGGAAATGAACTGCCCTCTTGGGTTGAGCCTGCCTTCCAGTAGGGGGGCATTAATGCATTTTAATGGTATTGCCCACGCTAGGTTTAGTTGGTAAAGAAGAACAGCTGTTGCTTAGCTGTTTTCAGTCTTTTTGTCTTGCGAAATTATGTATCTTTTTGAGGCTTGGGAAAAGGATGTAGCTGAAATAAAACAAGTGAAGTGGGAGTGAGGTGAGAAATCAGATCATCTGTATTTAAAAGTGGCCATTTTTTTTTTTTTTGGTTTCAGTCAGCCAGGGACAGTGCTAAATGCTTTATATTAATTTTCTAATTTAATCTATGCAGCAATTCTATGACAGTTATATGATTACCTCCAATTTTTAGATTGTCTTCAATTTACTGAGGTTTAGAGAGGTAAAGTGAATTCTCCAAAGTCACAAAGCTACTTAGAAATGGAACTAGAGTTTGAATCCAGGTCAGTTTGTATTGACTATAAAGTCTGTTTACTTTATTATACCTATCACAATGCCTATACAACAATTACTATTACCGTTAACCATTAACTATTACTGTTAAGACCCACTTTGAACTGAGAGAGTGTTAGTTCTATTTTTTCCTGGGAGTGGTGCTCTCTAGAAGATGAGAGCTGCGTCCATCCTCACCTCCTCTTTGGCTCTGCATCAAGGAGGACATCTGAGTTTGATACAAATGTTCCACAGTCTTTCTTTCCAGATGCGGCTCTAAAGGGTTCCCCCAGATCCTGAAGGGGATTAGCTGTGGGTCCGTTTAGCTGTCACTAGAGGGCTCAGAATGGACCCTGACTGCCAGGAGCTGTTCTCTGGATGTGATGCCAAGAGATGCACAAGCTAATGGGTAGCAGAAAGACCTAGAGGCTGTTTGATAACATGGGAGGCCCTAAAATATGATAGGGAACAGCTAGGAGAGAGCACTGAGAGAAGCCGGGGTCATAGAGAGACTGTCTGGGGGATATTCTGTTTGTGTTAAGGAATCTTTCCTCGCAACATTGGAGGGTGTTAGGCTCTTCGTAGAACTAACTGGGGATTAGGACTGGAGATCTATAAACTCCCGATACACACAGTTTCTCCTAAGCACGTGGACTCAACCTTCCTAAAGAGGGTTTTAATTCTAGGGTAGGACACTTCTCCATGCTTCTGTATCCTTAGCCACACACCCCCCACTTCACTTTCATTCATGTTTAAATTACTACCAGCTAGTGGAGCCAAAGATCCACATACAAATCCTTGAAGGAAAATGACATTTTTTCTTCTCAAGCTAGGACAGATAATGAGAACTAAGGTCAAAGAGGATTTTTGCATGTGAACGTGCAGATTTTGGTTAACTCTGTATCTGTTTAATACAAAGAATATGTTATACCTGAAAGAAACATTGTGGCCTCTTGTTATTTAAGAAACTAACGTGTCTATTTCGATCTTTAAAAAATAAACTTTGATGGCAAAGCTGGGTTTCATTTGTAATTTCTTTTGAAGGCAGCTGGAAGTTGCCGAGGTAGGATTTAGCCTCCCTCCTTGGGACATCGTTTGAGTGACAGCTATTCACTAGTAGCCTATGGTGTAGGCTTCTAGCAAGGAGTAGCAGTTTTGTCTTCTCTTGGTTCACAGGCTGCGCTCTTAAGAGAACTGACTGACACTGTTGTTTGCTATGGAGGGGTAATTGTCCACAGACATAGGTGTGTAGGGAAGAGCTCAAACCTGTAATTTCTCACTGTTCCCAAAACCTCATTTCAGCAGTAAGGCTGAGGGTCTCTCTATTTTGCCTTTTTCGTGATTAAGTCTGGATGGCATTAACAGTCAGTGGGGAAGCAGACTCTTCCTCCATCATTTGCTCCAGTGTGGCCTAGCTTGGGGTCAGGAGGAGGGTTTGCAGAGCCCAGGAGCTGCCTTGCTGGGACACAACTTGAACCCTGGCCCTTCTGAGCCTCCCACTTGAACTGATTGCCTGCTCACATACTGGTTGAGTGGTCTGGCTATTTCAGTGCTGCTTGTGCACTTGTGAGACATAACTGTTCTCCACCGGGATATCACTGTATGCAATGGGAGGTCTTAATGAGCTTGGATCCTAGTTTCTTGGGAATAAGTTCTTGACAATCTCAGTCTGGGGTTGGTGTTCCTTTTATGTGCCCTCAGAGTGTCCTATACTTCCTCTGTCACTCTATGTATTACACTTAATGCCTGTTTTATAAGTTAAAATTTTATTCTTAAAAAACTGAACTCATCCACTTAATTGATTTATCAAACATGTCTTTATATGTGAGTACCATGTGCCAGGCACTGTGCAAAGGACTGAGGATTCAGTGGTGGACAGAATATTCAAAGAAAACCGAAGTATGTAGGGTAAAGTGAAAATTCTCTTTTAAATCCTCCATCTCTCCCTCAAGTCCCACTCCTCTGAAGTAACCTACTTTTAGTAATTTAGAGCAGGGGTTGGCAAACTGCCACCTGAGACCCAAATCTGACCTGCCACCTGTTTTTGTAAATAAAGTTTTATTGGGACAGAACCATGCTCGTTTGTTTACACATGGAAGCTCTGTGATTGCCGTCATACTATAACCCCAGAGTTGAGTGGCTGTGATAGCATCTGTATGGCTCACAAAGCTGAAAATATTTACTATCTAGCCCTTTACAAAAATAGTTTGCTCACCACTAATTTAGAGGGTATTTTCCCAGAACTTTAAAAATGTATTTTATATGCACATATATGTGGATGTTTTGTTTTGTGTATTTTTTCTTAAACAAGAGTATGTTCCATTATTTTTTAACCTGCCTTTTTTTCTCTAATTGCTTGCATAATTTGCCCCCAAACAGAGAGAACAGAGAACCTGCTCACTATTTCTGGTTCAGCCCTTGGCATGGTCTCTGGCACATAGAGGGTGCTCCAAAAATATTTATTGAATGATTAATGAAAAATATATTGCTATTTTTGATAAAGTTCCAAAGTTGTAAATGATTTAGTTAAGCAATAATTCAGAGCATACTGAAGATTATTCATATTATAATAGCCCTCTTCCAACTTATATTCCATTGTGATCTCTAGGGTGAGAGAGAAAAATGAACAATATCCACTTGTCCCTGGAGAATTGTGCAAGGACATAAGTCTTAGAGATGTGAGCCACCTGTGAAATAGGTTGAAATGGAAGGCAGGTTGACAACTGGCCATTCTTGGGAACACAGGGCTTTCCATGTTAGCACAGTAAGCTCTTTGCTGAAGCGTGAGTGAATATTGGCAGCCCTCTTCATTAGGTAATTTTATATGTCATGGGTTGAGTACCTGGAATTGTGCTGGTGCAATGCCCAGGGAATTGCAACATGCAGATACACTGCTCAGAAGGTACGGCTTTTATTACTGTTTTGTAGCTTGCACTCTTAAGGAGGTTTATTCTCCATCAGATAGTATGAATCATGTATTTAGGTATTCATAGGGATCTTTATTTCTACTAAAGGTGGGAGGGTCTGCTTTCTTCTCAAGTTTATCATTTTCTATAATTTTGGCAAATCTCCTTTCTTGGATATTGAGGAAGCAGTTTGGAGTGGCTTTATTTTATGTCGATGGCTTTCTTTTCTTTTTGCATCCCCCCCACCGCCATGTCTCAAACCTTGGCAAAGCATGAGGTGCGAGTAGAGCAGGTGTGTTGCCAGGTGAGGTGAGGTGTGTGGGCACGTGGGAGCCTAGCTGCTGAAGTCTTGCCTGGATTTCTGTGTGGGAGGAAAACGTGTGCATTTCCCACCATCTGATTTAGGCTCGCTGTTGATCCTTCTCTCTCCCAGGCATTTATTTGGTTTGGGGGCACAAAGTGGGTCTCAGGAGTGAAAGTGTGATTCCAGGTAGATTCTTCCTTAGCAGCTGGGACCTGGAGTGGGACTGTGGCTGCCCGGCGCAGCCAGCTTCTTGCTCTCCTCACCTCCCGTCAGTGAGCACTCTTGGGCAGCCACAACACAAAGTGAATGCGTATAGTTACAGGAATGGAGACCTTTTCACATCATCTCAGGAAAAGCTGTTTATTATGAGGATACTGCTGAACTGGAGCCAAACTGGGAGGGTGGACGACATTAAGGCAACTCTAGAGATCAGCTACTTTTTATTATTTCCTCTCTCTCTCTCTCTCTCTCTGTTTACCTCTTTCTGCTTATCTGCATAGTTCTTTTTATATAGTTATCTTCTGCTTTTCCATATCTTCAGCTTGCCATGCCTATCATACTTTCCTTAGCAGCCTCTCTCAATTTCTGCTTTACAAAACTATTTTCCACGCCCTACACTGAGGAATACAACATATTCTCATTGGTAGCAGTGATTCTTACGTACTGAGATCTCTGGGTGTCTCTATAAATAGGTTGAGAAAACTCCTTGGTTTGTTCTGTTGAATTCCCTTTAGGTAGAGCATACCTCCCTGGTCAAGAATCATTACTTTCAATTTTGGCTATTTTAACTTCTTTCACTGCAATTCATTATTTTGTTTCTCCTGTATTTCTCAATACTTCGTGTGCATACCAATTGTCTGGAGATGTGAAAATGCTGATTAACTCTAGGTTGGGGCAGAATATTCTGTTTCTGGCAAGTTTCCAGGTGATGCCAATGCTGCTGGTTGATGGACCACACTTTGAGTAGCAGAGCTTTAGGGCTGTGGTGCTCAGACTTTAGTGTGCATCAGAATGATATGGAGGGCTTGTTTAAATGTAGATTGCTGGGTACCACCACCAGAGTTTCTAATCCAGTAGGTCTGGAGTGGAGCCTGAGAATCTGTATTTCTGACAAGTTTCCAAGAGATGCTGATGCTTCTGTTTTGGAGACCTCACACCGAGAACCACTGTTCTAAGGCCATGACACTCACCCTCACTCACCCTTGACTTCATATCAGAATCAACAAGAGTACTTTGTAAAATATGTATATCCAGTTCCCCTAATCCCCAGCCTGATTTAATTGGTCTGTGGTGAACCCTGGTACCTGAATGTTTAAAAAGGTCACCAAGTGATTCTAATGTGTAGCCTGGCGAGAGAAAGCCTAGAGAATTTAATTGGCCACATGTTGACCTTTTTCAGCCAGTGCATGAATTGACCGCCCTAGATTATGTTCTTGTCTATGGTCTAAACAGCTGTCATCAGGAGGAATTCGTATGGAGTAAGTGTAGGCTCTTAGGCTAAAAAAGCTGGGAGTGAGCTGGTTGCTATTAGAAGAAGCCATAGCAGGAAGGTGTTTTATGTTTGCAGCCCACTGAGTATAACAATACCTAATTCAAAGGACTGTTGTAGAGGGTTCAGTATAGGCTTGGTACAGAGTAGACATTTAAGTACTGATAATAGTAGAAGCAGCTCTCAGTATAGGAGTTGTAGTGGTTGCTATTCTTTACTTAAGTCTTGGGGTCCATGAAGGACATCACCAACATTTTTTATGGCACTGGCAGCAAAACAAATATCCCCACTGCCTGACACTTTCAGTCTCTGCACTCATTAGTGACCTGAGTTGATTCTGTTACTGGTCTGTGAGACTTTAGGTTCTGGGGCCACATCTCACTCATTTAAACATCCTGGCTACCTTGGCATCTCAGTTAGTGTCCAGCACCTGGTAATAAATTACTTCCTGCTAGATGCAGGAATGAAAGGATACACAGACAGTACCAAGTAAAGTAGTATGATGGAGTTCCTGTTTGTGCAGCCCTATCGTGGGCTTGGTCCCCACCTCAGCTTGCAAGAGGGGGTCTTTGGGGGGTTTGCTTGCATCCTTGGAGCCCAACAATATCTAGACAGTTTCTATTGGAACTGAGGAGGTCTTTATGAGCAATTTAATACAATTACCTCATTTTACAGATAGGGATGCTGAGGCTCAGAGAGCGAAGAAACAAGTCATCTTTGGGTGTTGAATTATACTATTAATCACCTGATAACTTAATATTAAAATGTACAAAAACTTGAAAAAATTGCTTCCTTTTTCATTTACAACTAGGGAGCTCTGCATGGCAGGATAGTAATAGTTTTTACATGTGCGAGGCATTGTGCTAAGCACTTTATATGCATTATCTTATTTCATTATCACAATAACCTTAGAAGTTGGTGCTTTTATTCACCACAGTTCATGAATAAATAAAGCCAAAAGAAGCTATGATTTCTCCAAGACCACATTGATAGTGTCAGAGCCCAAGAAATCTGATTGCAGAGTTTATGTTCTTAACCAATGCACCTTCTCCTGTGCTTTGAATGAGAGCATTTAGAACACACCCTGCAGAAGAGGCTAGATGTGAACAGTGAGCAAAATGCAGCATTTAGTTTCTAGTAGAACCTGGCTTCTTCATTGCACCTGAGTGGATGAGGATCATAAAATCTTCAGTACTAGGGCAAGATGGGATCTGCGACTGCCTAGGTCCAAGAGTGAAAGGAGCACACTCCTTGCACATGCTCTTTTCACTCCAGTCCCCTCTTGTCACTCCAGTCCCCTCTTGTCTGGACGTGGGATGTCTTGATGTTGTGTTTGGAAGAGGCAGAACTGGCAAGAACCACTTGGTGAGTTATTGTAATTTTACAGCTCATAAAATATTTCTACAAGCTTTTCTCAGAGTCAGTATTGAAACATTTCTTGATTCCCAGGCCCTGAATCACACCACGGGGCCAATAATATTTCTTGGAAGAAATAATATTTCTTCTGACTCAACTTTCTTTGTCTTAATTGATGTTACTTTAGGATCCTGAGGGACATGAGTGAAAAGAGTCTGGTTGGCTGTTGCCTGATATAATTTCATTACTTATCAGAATCCCTGTCATTTCCTGTGGTAACATAATAACAAATGAACTTGGTAGCATCTGTCTTCATAATAGTGCAAATTACATTGGAATGTTGCTGGTGAGGAAAAATCAGCTACAGAAAGTCAGAAGGAACCCAAATGAGAGGAGAAAGACTACAAATATTCTAACAAACATAAGTAAACTAGGCCTCCCTCTTCTTTGGATAAATTTGGGAGCTTAAATAGATTGCAGAAGGACTTAGCCTTCAAATTGGACCTGGAGCCACACAACAGGTTTATCCTGACTCCTTTTGATTCAGGAGGAGGAAGAAGAAAATAGAGGCGTTCATTCCTCTTGGTGATTCGCTGGCTGCCAGCAGAATGTGCAGAAAGGATTTCCAGTCCCAGGAGCCCTGGGAAACTGCTTTCGATAGCTTTTATAGTCTCGGTGCTTGAGACTTTAATTTATTTGACATTTGGTTGTTGAAGATGATTTATTGTCCCTGGCTTGTTTTCATTATCTCAGGCACTCGAGAGGGGAAATTTAGAGACTAGGAAATGGGAAAGCAGCTCTTTAGGTCTTGGCTACTCAAAGTGTGGTCTCTGGGCCAGTGCTTCACCTGGGAGTTTGCTAGAAATGTAGACTCTCAGGTCCCAGCCCAGAATTACTGAATCAGAATCTGCATTTTAACAAGATTCCCAAGTGATTCGTGTGCACATTACATTTTGAGAAGCACTGTCCTAGAATGTCTTCTGCTGGTCTTTGAGATGCTTAAGGAGGGGTGTAGGCCATACTGGCCTTAGGTATGTTTGTTCAGGCTGGTGTAATTTCTTAATACCACATCCAGCACAGTGCCTGGAGTGTCTTCTCTTCGTCCTTGCTACGTCATCAATCAACAGTACTGATTACTGGGTGTTTACTGCGTGCCCAAGCACGGTTCTTAGCACTTTACAAACATTCTAATCTTCAGAACAACTGTGAGGAAAAAACTACTGTTATCCCTATTTTATAGATGGGGAGATGAAGACAAGAGATTGGGCAAATTTTTTTTTGGCACAATGGAATTAAAATTGAAGAGCTGAACTTAACAGGAGGCAGCACGTGGGTAATGGAGAAAGCTTAGGCTTTGAGGTTGGATAGACACTTGCTTAGTTTTGATTTGTTTTGCATGCTAGCAAGATAATCTTGGGGATTTCATTACATCCTCCATAGGTTGTTATGAGGGTAAAGTGCAATAACATATGTAGACTGTCTAGCAGAATTCTTGGAATGTAGTAGGTACTCAATAGATGTCTTTCTCCTCCTTTGTTATTTCTTCTCTGTTCTTTCCCCTTCCTTCTCTTCCACTCCCCTACCCTGTGGTACCCTCCTGCTAGCTAACTCTGGTCTATCATTTAAGTCCTAAGCACCTCTGCCTGGAAACCCCCAGGTGTATGGAACTGAGGTTTTGTAACGCATGTATCTTTCTAAATATACGGCTTAGCAAGGACTGAATATGAAGCCTTAAGTCAGTTGTCATTGATTATAAACATCTAAGATTTAAGTGCTTGGCTTAGATGATTCCTGTGGTCCATATCTATGCTGTGAAAGAATTTAAATTGTGATCTGAACTGAAAGCAAGTGCCTTCAATTGAAATGTGTGGAAACATATAGAGTCAGTACCCTACCTGGAGTCTTGCTGAGTTAGAATCCATCTTCATTAACTACTGTCTCCCTAACTGTAGGCCATTCGTGAGTGAGACAGAGTCACGGTTAACCACACAGACTCTGGAGCCAGATTGCCTGGTTCTGATTCTTGGCTCTGGTGCTGACTAGCTGCGTGAAACTGCAAAGCTGTCTAACTTGCTTCTGCCTCAGTGTGCTCATCCTAACATGGGGATAATTAAGCCTGTTCATAAGTTGTTGTGAGGATTAAGTGAGTTGATGCATGTAAAGCTCCTAGAACAGGCCTGGCCCATATTAAGAGCTTTGGTATGTGGTATTTTCCATCATACTTATCACCCTGAGCCCCAATTTCCTCACTTGTGTATGGGATAATCCACCCTTGCATAGGGCCAGAGGCTTACATGTGGTGGCATAATGGGTCTAGCACAGTGCCGGGCATGAACAGGTACTCAGCTCATGTTTGTTCTCCTGCTGAACTAGTGAGACATGCAGAGTATCCATCATTTTGAAGAGTTGGCTACGTACTTGTATATAAGTTTGTACATAAGTTGGGTGTCTAACTGGGAATTTTTCCTAGGTTCAATTTAAGTTACTCATTGATCTTATCATATAAAACTTTAACAGGAGAGATAGACTTCATATGAGCTGAAAACTACCCAATGAAATGATGATGATGATGATGATGGTAATGATGATGATAAAGAAACAGGCAGAGATGTTTCCAGAGTTCTCCTTGGAGAGAGAACTCACACCCCTTTCCAGGGGTGGTGACAGGGCAGATGTTGACTGAAATGTTATTTAGATAAGGAGATACATCCATGGCAACTAAAGAGACTGGAAGCAGGCTGGGAAGACTCAACAGGCAGTGGGTCAGGTAACAAAGTGATGGAAATGGCATTCTTTAAATGCTCTCCCGCCAATCATCAGCTTAACTTGGCAGTCAAACTGCCCTAGGTGAGAGGTGATCAGAGTGGATCTATGCAGCTAATTTCTCCATAGAATTGGAACGCATTATGACAACATCAGCTGTAACCTTGCAAGCCTTCCGAGAAGTGGGAAGGTGCAGCATGACATTTTTCTTATCTTATGGATTGGCAAGGTTGTTCTCAGGAAATACTGTGAGGCGGAACTTGTTGACCCTCTCTCACTGTTCAGCCCTCCGTGGTTGCATGCCAATCTCTCTTTCTTTTAGAGTCCTTCTTTTACCTGGTTATCAGGTCGAGGAGTTTAGATGATAATATAGCTTAAGATGTTATTTATTACCTTTGAAAGTATTTGTATTTTACAGTTTTTTAAAGACTAAAAAATAGCAGAGCACCATTTGAGGACCTCTTGGTATGAGTTGCCTCAGCATCCATAGGAGAAGTCTATGTTTTGGTGCAGGAGAAAGAACCATTTTCCTTTAAGTCCATTTTGTTGATCCTCAGAGCCGACTGTGGCTTCCAGTTTCTGTCTTGGTCCTGAGAAAAGCAGCCTTTGCTCCATGTGAACTGCTGTTTGTCCTTGCTCTCTTGCTCCAGTGGCTCTTGACTTTTAATTTGTTTTCTCCTTTCTGCTCAGCTTAGCCTGCCAGTGGCTCACACAGCCTCCATGTAGCTGCACAACTGGGTCTGAAGACAAAAAGGATCACCAAACTCAGCTTAAGTAAAGTGACCTTAACAAGTACTTGAAACTACATCTTGTCTCAGAATTCTAGGTATAGCTGCAAAGTCAGTTAGTTAAAAATATTATGAATTTGCCATTTTTAGTCAAATGCAAGACTGTACCTTGAATTTCTTCTTACATGTTTGGATGATCACATCTTAAACCTGGAGGTAATCTAGGCTAATGGCTCACAAACCTGATCCTTTGGGAACTTTAAAAAGTCGATTCCTGGGCCCTACCCCAGCCCCACTAAATTAGACTCGTGGTGGTTGGAGTCCAGGAATCCCAGGAATCTGTATTAGAAGGAATGACAACAACAACTCCTCCTGTGATACCTATGCTACAGTCAATTGGCCTTTAGTCCAAGGAACAGCACTTGGGAACCAGTCCAACACTTTTTAGTTTGTGAATGTTGAAACTTAGGCCCAAGAAACTTGGCCAGTCACAGAGCAAGGCTGTAAGCAAATTGCCTCCATGACTGGCTTTATGATTATCTTTAGCCTTTCCTTCGCAGTGACCACTTAGGGAATGTTGACAGGCTAGCTGTGTTTCAAGTGAGAAGGGGCCGACATGTTTCTCCCTTAACCAGCTGAGCAGCAGCTTTGCCTGCAATTGGTACTCACAAGCCTCATCCTGTTCTATCAGTAATGGCTTTTAGTTTTCTAATGCCCCACTGGGCCTACTTTTTGTTTAAAGGGCTTTCTATTATGGTTAAAGAATACTCCATTGTTGCTTAATTTCTAAATCAAGTGTGCATAAATAACTTATTGATGCAATGTTGCACTCAGACAATTTTTGAAATTGCCCTGTGTAACTTTATTAAGTGCAGAACCCAGAATACTAATTTGTCTGATTGGAAAGGGGAAAAAAAGGATCTATATATTATTAAACCATTCGGGTGATAAACAGCATTGCCCCTCAAAAGTCCTAATCACTGTTTTTAGTCATCAGATTTAAATTGTAATTGAAACAGGGTCAGTGCCTTGGAAAAGCACACGCCATGTTTTGTTAACATAATCAGAAAAACAGAGTTGCTACAAACCTTTTCCCCATCTGCCAGTCATTGTATTAAATGCTTCTGCAATTTTATTAGAATTCTCTGTCTCTGCAGATGCCAGTCAGCTGTGAAATTGAAATTGCAAATAGAAATATTACATTTTCATCCACAGTGGAAACTGAGAAAGTCCATTTTTTTGACAGGCAAAGAAATGGCATGACCTTGTCAACTGGGTCATTTCTCAGTTTGGGTTTGAAGGCAGTTTTTGGCTCCTGTCTGGAAAGGGAGAAAGGAAGGTGGCTCTGCATTTCTGTTGGCTCTCTCTGGCAATTTGATCAACAAGTATCCTCCACAGTTCACAGATGGAGAGCTTTTGAGCTTTTCTGAATGCAACCCATTTTTCTTTCTCTCTCTTCCTCTGAGCAAATTGAGGTTGTGCTGGAGAAGCTTTAGTGCTTGAGAGGTCCAGAAATTTCAACAAGATGTTAGCTCTAACATTTTAAAGTTTTCTAGTGTGTAGGGAGGATTAACGGCAGTGATAAATAGTTCTTGTAATCTGAGTTGGGCCTGAAGTAGTGGTCAAGAATGATAGTTGGATTGTCTTTCCTTGAGACACTTTTTTTTTTTTGCGGTACGCGGGCCTCTCACTGTTGTGGCCTCTCCCATTGCGGAGCACAGGCTCCAGACGCGCAGGCTCAGTGGCCATGGCCCACGGGCCCAGCCGCTCTGTGGCATGTGGGATCTTCCCGGACCGGGGCACAAACCCGTGTCCCCTGCATAGGCAGGCAGACTCTCAACCACTGCGCCACCAGGGAAGCCCCTTTTCTTTTTTTCATGGGTAATTCCTGATCATTTGTTTGGCTTTGCTTAAATGTCACTGTCTCTTGGAAGAGTTCCTTGATCAACCTTATTCACTCCCTCGAGACCAGGTTATTTGCACCTGCTTTGAGCTGCGATTACTATTACCACTGTTACCCACCTACTGGTTTTAATGCCTGCCTTCCTTCAGAGCTTGTAGACTTTCTGAGGGGCAGAGACCCTATTTATCTTGCTCATTATTATATCTCCAGGCTTAGAACGGTGTGGGTTCACGAGAGTGGGATAGGTCAATATTTGTTAAAAGAATGAATGATGAAATAAAAGGTACCTCCAAAAACAACTTAGGTGAGAGGTACTGGGAAATTAAGAAGACCAGAACTAGGATAAGGGAATACAGGATGGGATTCCATAGAATGGAATGTAGAATAGGAACCAGAGAAATTATCGTAAAGACATAATGGGAACTCTCCATAACAGCAGTTATAAACTCTCCAAGGTTTTGAGGCGGAGGGGAAAAGTTGAGGTGGATCCTTCACCTTCAATTTCAACTGTAAATATTTTGTGGTTTGGAAGGAAATGATAAGGAGATATTTATTCACATAGGTATGTTGTAGTACCCTAAGTATCAACTTGAGTTGAAGAGACCTGGCCTAGCACCTTTTATATTCAGCACAGAGCCCAGCTTAGGCTAGTTACTGTGAATTTGTGCTATCACATGCTAGACCCTGTGTTGAGTGCCTCTCGAACATTATCTCCTTTAATCCTCAAAATAATTCTATGACTCTAGGTATAGTTTTTATCCTCCTTCTACAGATATGGAAACTGAAGCATACAGAGACTATCTGACTGCCCAGGGGTCACATAGCTAATTAGTGGTGAACCTGCAGTTTGAATCTATGACTATTGAATTCCAAAGCTCAACAAACTTCTAACCATGATGATGGGCTGAATCTCCATGCAGACCAGGATAGGTGTTTGATAAATCCCTATTTTTTTCTTTTCTTTTAATTTTAATTTTTTATTAGTCTCTGCTTTACAACAAAGTGAATCAGTCATACATATACATCTGTTCCCATATCCCCTCCCTCCTGCGTCTCCCTCCCTCCCACCCTCCCCATCCCACCCCTCCAGGCGGCCACAAAGCACCGAGCCGATCCCCCCATGCAACGCGGCCACCCCCCACCATCCATCAACCGCACACCCGGCAGTGTATACACGTCCATGCCTCTCCCCCGCCTCGTCACAGCCCCCCCCCATATCCCCAAGCCCACCCCCAGTAGGTCTGTGTCTCTATTCCTGTTTTACCCCTAAGTTCTTCATGACATTTTTTTTTCTTAAATTCCATATATATGTGTTAGCATACGGTATTTGTCTTTCTCTTTCTGACTTACTTCACTCTGTATGACAGACTCTAGGTCTATCCACCTCATTACAAATAGCTCGGTTTCGTTTCTTTTTATGGCTGAGTAATATTCCATTGTATATATGTGCCACATCTTCTTTATCCATTCATCCAATGATGGACACTTGGGTTGTTTCCATCTCCGGGCTATTGTGAATAGAGCTGCAATGAACATTTTGGTACATGTCTCTTTTTGAATTATGGTTTTCTCAGGGTATATGCCTGGTAGTGGGATTGCTGGGTCATATGGTAGTTCTGTTTTTAGTTTTTTAAGGAACCTTCATACCGTTCTCCATAGCGGCTGTACCAATTCACGTTCCCACCAGCAGTGCAAGAGTGTTCCCTTTTCTCCACACCCTCTCCAGCATTTATTGTTTCTAGATTTCTTGATGATGGCCATTCTGACTGGTATGAGATGATATCTCATTGTAGTTTTGATTTGCATTTCTCTAATGATTAATGATGTTGAGCATCCTTTCATGTGTTTATTGGCAGTCTGTATATCTTCTTTCGAGAAATGCCTATTTAAGTCTTCTGCCCATTTTTGGATTGGGTTGTTTGTTTTTTTGCTATTGAGCTGCATGAGCTGCTTGTAAATTTTGGAGATTAATCCTTTGTCAGTTGCTTCATTTGCAAATATTTTCTCCCATTCTGAGGGTTGTCTTTTGGTCTTGTTTATGGTTTCCTTTGCTGTGCAAAAGCTTTGAAGTTTCATTAGGTCACATTTGTTAATCTTTGTCTTTATTTCCATTTCTCTAGGAGGTGAGTCCAAAAGGATCTTGCTGTGATTTATGTCATAGAGTGTTCTGCCTATGTTTTCCTCTAAGAGTTTGATAGTTTCTGGCCTTACATTTAGGTCTTTAATCCATTTTGAGCTTATTTTTGTGTATGGTGTTAGGGAATGATCTAATCTCATACTTTTACATGTCCCTGTCCAGTTTTCCCAGCACCACTTATTGAAGAGGCTGTCCTTTCTCCACTGTATATTCCTGCCTCCTTTATCAAAGATAAGTTGACCATACGTGCGTGGGTTTATCTCTGGGCTTTCTATCCTGTTCCATTGATCTATCTTTCTGTTTTTGTGCCAGTACCACACTGTCTTGATTACTGTAGCTTTGTAGTATAGTCTGAAGTCAGGGAGCCTGATTCCTCCAGCTCCGTTTTTGTTCTCAAGATTGCTTTGGCTATTTGGGGTCTTTTGTTTTTCCAAACAAATTTGGAAATTTTTTGTTCTAGTTCTGTGAAAAATGCCAGTGGTAGTTTGATAGGGATTGCATTGAATCTGTAGATTGCTTTGGGTAGTAGAGTCATTTTCGCAATATTGATTCTTCCCATCCGGGAGCATGGTATATCTCTCCATCTATTTGTATCATCTTTAATTTCTTTCATCAGTGTCATAATTTTCTGCATACAGGTCTTTTGTCTCCTTAGGTAGGTTTATTCCTAGATATTTTATTCTTTTTGTTGCAATGGTAAATGGGAGTGTTTTCTTGATTTCACTTTCAGATTTTTCATCATTAGTGTACAGGAATGCCAGAGATTTCTGTGCATTAATTTTGTATCCTGCTACTTTACCAAATTCATTGATTAGCTCTAGTAGTTTTCTGGTAGCATCTTTAGGATTCTCTATGTATAGTATCATGTCATCTGCAAACAGTGACAGCTTTACTTCTTCTTTTCCAATTTGGATTCCTTTTATTTCCTTTTCTTCTCTGATTGCTGTTGCTAAAACTTCCAAAACTAAGTTGAATAAGAGTGGTGAGAGTGGGCAGCCTTGTCTTGTTCCTGATCTTAGTGGAAATGGTTTCAGTTTTTCACCATTGAGGACAATGTTGGCTGTGGGTTTGTCATATATGGCCTTTATTATGTTGAGGAAAGTTCCCTCTATGCCTACTTTCTGCAGGGTTTTTATCATAAATGGGTGTTGAATTTTGTCAAAAGCTTTCTCTGCATCTATTGAGATGATCATATGGTTTTTCTTCTTCAGTTTGTTAATATGGTGTATCACATTGATTGATTTGCGTATATTGAAGAATCCTTGCATTCCTGGAATAAACCCCACTTGATCATGGTGTATGATCCTTTTAATGTACTGTTGGATCCTGTTTGCTAGTATTTTGTTGAGGATTTTTGCATCTATGTTCATCAGTGATATTGGCCTGTAGTTTTCTTTCTTTGTGACATTCTTGCCTGGTTTTGGTATAAAGGTGATGGTGGCCTCGTAGAATGAGTTTGGGAGTGCTCCTCCCTCTGCTATATTTTGGAAGAGTTTGAGAAGGATAGGTGTTAGCTCTTCTCTAAATGTTTGATAGAATTCGCCTGTGAAGCCATCTGGTCCTGGGCTTTTGTTTTTTGGAAGATTTTTAATCACAGTTTCAATTTCAGTGCTTGTGATTGGTCTATTCATATTTTCTATTTCTTCCTGATTCAGTCTTAGCAGGTTGTGCATTTCTAAGAATTTGTCCATTTCTTCCAGGTTGTCCATTTTATTGGCATAGAGTTTCTTGTAGTAATCTCTCATGATCTTTTGTATTTCTGCAGTGTCAGTTGTTACTTCTCCTTTTTCATTTCTAATTCTATTGATTTGAGTCTTCTCCCTTTTTTTCTTGATGAGTCTGGCTAATGGTTTATCAATTTTGTTTATCTTCTCAAAGAACCAGCTTTTAGTTTTATTGATCTTTGCTATCATTTCCTTCATTTCTTTTTCATTTATTTCTGATCTGATCTTTATGATTTCTTTCCTTCTGCTAACTTTGGGGCTTTTTTGTTCTTCTTTCTCTAACTGCTTTAGGTTCAGGGTCAGGTTGTTTACTCGAGATGTCTCCTGTTTCTTAAGGTGGGATTGTATTGCTAGAAACTTCCCCCTTAGAACTGCTTTTGCTGCATCCCATAGGTTTTGGGTCGTCATGTCTCCATTGTCATTTGCTTCTAGGTATTTTTTAATTTCCTTTTTGATTTCTTCACTGATCACTTTGTTATTAAGTAGTGTATTGTTTAGCCTCCATGTGTTTGTATTTTTTACAGCTCTTTTCCTGTAATTGATGTCTAGTCTCATAGCATTGTGGTCAGAAAAGATACTTGATACAATTTCAATTTTCTTAAATTTACCAAGGCTTGATTTGTGACCCAAGATATGATCTATCCTGGAGAATGTTCCATGAGAACTTGAGAAAAATGTGTATTCTGTTGTTTTTGGATGGAATGTCCTATAAATATCAATTAAGTCCATCTTGTTTAATGTATCATTTAAAACTTGTGTTTCCTTATTTATTTTCATTTTGGATGATCTGTCCATTGGTGAAAGTGGGGTGTTAAAGTCCCCTACTATGAGTGTGTTACTGTCGATTTCCCCTTTTAGGCTGTTAGTATTTGCCTTATGTATTGAGATGCTCCTATGTTGGGTGCATAAATATTTACAATTGTTATATCTTCTTCTTGGATCGATCCCTTTATCATTATGTAGTGTCCTTCTTTGTCTCTTCTAATAGTCTTTATTTTAAAGTCTATTTTGTCTGATATAAGAATTGCTACTCCAGCTTTCTTTTGATTTCCATTTGCATGGAATATCTTTTTCCATCCCCTTACTTTCAATCTGTATGTGTCTCTAGGTCTGAAGTGGGTCTCTTGTAGACAGCATATATATGGGTCTTGTTTTTGTATCCATTCAGCCAATCTGTGTCTTTTGGTGGGAGCATTTAGTCCATTTACATTTAAGGTAATTATTGATATGTATGTTCCTATTCCCATTTCCTTAATGGTTTTGGGTTTGTTATTCTAGGTCTTTTCCTTCTCTTGTGTTTCTTGCCTAGAGAAGTTCCTTTAGCATTTGTTGTAAAGCTGGTTTGGTGGTGCTGAACTGTCTCAGCTTTTGCTTGTCTGTAAAGGTTTTAATTTCTCCATCAAATCTGAATGAGATCCTTGCTGGGTAGAGTAATCTTGGTTGCAGGTTTCTCTCCTCATCACTTTAATTATGTCCTGCCACTCCCTTCTGGCTTGTAGAGTTTCTGCTGAGAGATCAGCTGTTAACCTGATTGGGATTCCCTTGTGTGTTATTTGTTGTTTTTCCCTTGCTGCTTTTAATATGATTTCTTTGTGTTTAATTTTTGACAGTTTGATTAATATGTCTTGGCATATTTCTCCTTGGATTTATTCTGTATGGGACTCTCTGTGCCTCCTGGACTTGATTAACTATTTCCTCTCCTGTATTAGGGAAGTTTTCAACTATAATCTCTTCAAATATTTTCTCAGTCCCTTTCTTTTTCTCTTCTTCTTCTGGAACCCCTATAATTCGAATGTTGGTGCATTTAATGTTGTCCCAGAGGTCTCTGAGACTGTCCTCTGTTCTTTTCATTCTTTTTTCTTTATTTTGCTCTGCATCAGTTATTTCCACTATTTTATCTTCCACCTCACTTATCCGTTCTTCTGCCTTTGTTATTCTGCTATTGATCCCATCTAGAGTATTTTTCATTTCATTTATTGTGTTTTTAATCGATGCTTGATTCATCTTTAGTTCTTCTAGGTCCTTGTTAACTGTTTCTTGCATTTTGTCTATTCTATTTCCAAGATTTTGGATCATGGAAATAGAATCTTGGATCAGCTTTACTATCATTATTCTGAATTCTTTTTCAGGTAGACTGCCTATTACCTCTTCATTTGTTAGGCCTGGTAGGTTTTTATGTTGCTCCTTCACCTGCTGTGTGTTTTTCTGTCTTCTCATTTTGCTTATGTTACTGTGTTTGGGGTCTCCTTTTTGCAGGCTGCAGATTCGTAGTTCCCGTTGTTTTTTGTGTCTGTCCCCAGTGGCTAACGTTGTTTCAGTAGGTTGTGTAGGCTTCCTGGTGGGGGGGACTAGTGCCTGTGTTCTGGTGGTTGAGGCTCGATCTTGTCTTTCTGGTGGACAGGTCCACGTCTGGTGGTGTGTTTTGGGGTGCCTGTTGCCTTATTATGTTTTTAGGCTGCCTCTCTGCTAATGGGTGGGGTTGTGTTCCTGCCTTGCTAGTTGCTTGGCATAGGGTGACCAGCACTGTAGCTTGCTGGTCGTTGACTGAAGCTGGGTGCTGGTGTTGAGATGGAGATCTCTGGGAGATTTTCGCTGCTTGATATTATGTGGAGCTGGGAGGTCTCTTGTGGACCCGTGTCCTGAAGTTGGCTCTCCCACTTCAGAGGCACAGCACTGACTCCTTGCTGCAGCACCAAGAGCCTTTCATCTATCCGGCTCAGAATAAAAGGGAGAAAAAGTAGAAAGAAAGAATTAGTAGAAGAAAGAAAGAGAGAGAGAAAGAAAGGAAGAAGGAAAGAAAGGAAGGAAGGAAGGAAGAAAGAAAAGAAAGGTGGTAGGGAGGGAGGAAGGATGGAAAGAAAGAAAGAAAGGAGGGAGGGAGGGAGGAAGGAAAGAAAAAGAAAGAGTGAAAGGAAGAAGGGAGGGAGGGAGGGAGGAAGGAAAGAAAGAAAGGGGCAGAGTAAGGGAGGGAGGAAGGGAAGTTAGGAAAAAAAGAAAAGAGAAGCAAAATTAAAATAGAATAAAGAATAAAATATAGTAGCATTATTAAAAATAAAAAAGTAATTATTGAAAAAAAAACGGACGGATAGAACCTTTGGACCTATGGTGGAAGCAAAGCTATACAGAGAAAAATCTCACACAGAAGCATACACATACACATTCACAAAAAGAGAACAGGGGGAAAAAGTCGAAAATCTTGCTCTCAAAGTCCACCTCCTCAATTTGGGAAAATTCGTTGTAAAAAGAGGAAAAGGGGAAAAAGTCTGAAATCTTGCTCTCAAAGTCCACCTCCTTAATTTGGGATAATTCGTTGTAAAAAGAGGAAAAGGGGAAAAAATCTTAAATCTTGTCCTCAAAGTCCACCTCCTCAATTTTGGATGATTTGCTGTCCATTCATGCACTCCACAGACGCAGGGCACATCAAGCGGACCGTGGAGCTTTAATCCGCTGCCTCCGAGGCTGCACAGAGAGATTTCCCTGTCTCTTCTCTGCTCTCACAGCTCCCGGGCCTCAGCCTTGGACCTGGCCCCGCCTCTGCGCGTAGGTCGCCGGCGGGCGTCCGTTCTTCGCTCAGACAGGACGGGTTTAAAGGAGCCGCTGATGCGGGGGCTCTGGCTTACTCAGGCCGAGGGGAGGGAGGGGCACGCAGTGTGGGGCGGGCCTGCGGCGGCAGAGGCCGGCGTGACGTTGCACCAGCCCGAGGCGCTCCGTGCCCTTTCCCGGGGAAGCCATCCCTGGATCCCGGGACCCCGGCAGTGGCGGGCTGCACAGGCTCCCCGGAAGGGGGGGTGGACAGTGACCTGTGCTCGCACACAGGCCTTGTGGCGGCGGCAGCAGCAACCCCAGCGTCCCACGCCTGTCTCCGGGGTCCGCACATTTAGCCGAGGCTCATGCCCGTCTCTGGAGCTTCTTTAAGCAGCGCTCTTAATGCCCTCTCCTCGCACACCAGGAAACAAAAGGGAAGAAAAAGTCTCTTTCCTCTTCGGCAGCTCCAGACTTTTTCCCCGGACTCCCTCCGGGCTAGCCGTGGTGCACTAACCCCTTCAGGCTCTCTTCCTGCCGCCAGCCCCAGTCCTCTCCCTGCGCTCCGACCGAAACCCGATACCCGAGCCTCAGCTCCCAGCCCCGCCCGCCCCGGCGGCCGAGCAGACAAGCCTCTCGGGCTGGTGTGTGCCTGAGGGCACCGATCCTCCGCCTTGCCCTCCGCACCCCTGTTGCTGTGTTCTCCTCGGCTACTCCGAAGCTTTCCCCCTCCGCCACCTGCAGTCTCCGCCCGCGAAGGGGCTCCTAGTGTGTGGAAACCTTTCCTCCTTCACGGCTTCCTCCCACTGGTGCAGGTACCGTCCCTATCCTTTTGTCTCTGTTTATTCTTTTTTCTTTTGTCCTACCCAGGTATGTGGGGAGTTTCTTGCCTTTTGGGGGGGTCTGAGGTCTTCTGTCAGCGTTCAGTAGGTGTTCTGTAGGAGTTGCTCCACGTGTAGATGAATTTCTGATGTATCTGTGGGGAGGAAGGTGATCTCCGCGTCTTACTCTTCCGCCATCTTCCTCCGGATCTGTATTCTACTCTGTAGATGTATTCTTGATGCATTTGTGGGGAGATATGAACTCCACATCTTCCTACTCCTCCGTCTTCTTGACTGACTAATCATAAATCCCTATTTAATTGCCTGAAGAAAGACTGTGGGATACAGGAAGGATTGTCCACTGGATGAGCCAGATGGTTCTCACAAGGTTGCCTGGAAATGAGGTAGCTGGAAGGGTGGTCCCCCTTTTATCAGAGGGAGCAGCTGTGCCTCTACTTTACACAAGCTTTTTAGGTGCTTTCAGCTGGGGCTTCTAGACTGTTGTGCAACTCCCCTAAGCAGCTGGTGCCCCAGTCATACTGGTTTTCCAGACTTGGAAGGCTGCTTCCTTGAAAACCCTGTAAAGAGAGAAAGCAGCAGGGAAGGGGTCCATTTCGTGGCGCACAGTCGGTGATGTGTCCAGCTGTGCCTGATGCTAGCATATCTGTGGGATGCTCAGAGAATGGGGGACCATATGCACTGTCCTGCTGCTGAGTTCTTGCCTGAGAGTTCCAGCCTACGTTGTGTGACAGTTACGTGGTCTTTATCTACCCTCCTTGCTTGCCAAGACCTGATGAAAGGAGCAAGCATCCTTCAGACTTGAGGCAACAGGATAAAAGCTATAATACAGACAACGAGTGTTGCTGATCCTCCTTCCCTTTTTGTGAGTTTCTATGCATGTTGGCCTTTAGTGTTTGCTCTTCAATCTGTTTCAGCATCATTATCTTAAACGTGACTACTGTTTATTGAACACTTTTATCATGTGCCATACTATGAGTTAATTGTGTTGTTACAGTATCGCTTATTCTCTACAATCATGCTCTAAGATATATAATCTCTATTCACAGATGAAAAACACCTATAGCTTGCAGAGGCTTAGTAACTTCCCTAAGTTCACATGCTAGTAAGTTGTAGAGCTAGACACCATCTAGGTCCATCTGACTCCAGAGTTCAGTTTTAAAATCAGTATATCATGCTGCCACTCTATGCAATGCTGAAGAATTGACTGGATCACATTAATGGGCATTGCCTTTGAAGTCATCTTTCTTGTGCAGCTTTGAGACGCACAATAGCTGGGAGGTATATTAATGCAGCAGGTGGGCAGTTTATTTCATTGCCAAGACTGCTCCATGTCTGTGACTGCCCCTTCATCAACAAAGTCCATGCAAAGGACCACAGAGGCAATTAAATCTACTTAGGAGCCAGTACTTCCCCAGGGGATATAAAAGCCTCTCCAGAACATTCCGGTCTCCTCTGTAGAGCTAGCTGGATACTTAGCTTCACCAGTGTTTTCATGCCCTAGGCGATAAGCCCTATGGCTTACAAAAGCCTCTCTGGCAAAGATCTCTGGGAAGCACCTGCTATTTTTGAGTACTGTCTTCCTTTGCTGGCAAGCTTCCAGAATTTAATTATGGAGCCTGGATTAGTGTAAGACCATCATGTTCCATCTGCTACTGTACTTAGTTCCTTTCCCCCTCAAGAGAAGATGGCATTTCCACATCCCTCTTCCAATTTCTGTTTGGAATCAGGCTTGTCCAAGGGCTTAACTGCTGTCTGGTGGGTGCCTTTGGCCTGGTGTATTGCTTCTGATATCTGCCGAAACTGGCTGCCACCAGCCTTGGAATTTGCTTTCTGCATTTTGTCAGAGCCCTACCCTGCACACACTTTCTTTTTATAAAGTCCACAGTAGACTCGATTATAAGAAAGGTTGGGGTAGACTGACTTTTGAGCATTGGCAAATCGCTGCCATTTCTCCTGATCAAAGGTAACCAGAGATCAGCGGCACATTTAAGAAGCTGAAAATTGTCATTGTGCTTAATACCCTTAGGCATTCCTGGAAGTCTACTTACATGGTGGCAGCTCATGCCTCAAAGCCTCAGTCTGGTCAGAAGGATGGCCTGCCTGAAGTGCCCCAGCACAGGGGGTGGGCTGCTCACTGTGAGGGGGAAAAACAGGTGCATCTTATTCATGGACTTGGAAAGTTTCTGAAAAAGTATGAAATTTGGGTTTGGGAAAGTTGGACTGTCCCAGTGGCAAGAAAGAGCTTTTGTCTTTATAGGATCCTTGCACTAATGATTTCGTCTAGCAAACATCTTTTCCTGTAAATGTGATTTGTTGGACTTCTTAAAGTGGGGTCCACCTGCAACAGGGAGCTTTTACTGCCTGTGGAATGCTCTGCACCACCTCCCCAAAGATATCCATGTCAAACCCCTGGAACCTGTGGATGTTGCCCTATTTGGCAAAAGGGTTTTTGCAGATGTGATTAATTAAGGATTATGGGATGAGGAGATCGTCTTGGATTAGCAGGTGGGCCCCAAATGCCATCACAAGCATTCTCATAAGAGAGAAGAGACAGAGGAAGAGGAGGAAGCAAATATGATCACAGAGGCAGAGATTGGAGTGATGTGGCCACAACTCAAGGAATGCCTGCAGTCACCAGAAGCTGGAAGAAAGAACGGATTCGCCTCAGGAGCCTCCAGAGGAAATGTGGCCCTGTGGACGCCTTGATTTCAGACTTAAGACATGATAAATTTCTATTGTTTTAAGCCACCCAGTTTGTGGTCATTTGTTATAGCAGCCACAGGAAACGAATACACTACCTTTATCAGTGTAAATAAGTTCTTACTTATATTTCCCTCCTTTCAAGAGAGTTTATGCCTTGTTTGCCTGTGTTACAAATTCTTTGCTCTGTGCATGTGTCTTAATAACTGTTGACTGTAAGACACTCAACAGTCTTTAAAGTTCTTTGAGCAAATCTATGAAGGTGAACAAGGTTTATGTACTCAGTTCACTCTTGAGGTTAAATGCCTTGCTCTGGAGTCCACCTAGCCTTGAATTGGCAACCTGGCTTAGTAGTTAAGAAGTAGTATCCTTCTCTCTCTCCTCTGCCTGTGCCCTCATTGGACACTGTCCTGTTTAAAATGTAGCGAGGGAAGTGAAACACCATGGAGTAGTTAAGAAGAGGTTCTCAAATCAGAATGGTTGGGTCTAAACCTTGTCTCTCTTTTTTATTAGCTGTGTGACTTTGAGCAAGTTATTTGAACTCTCTGTGCCTCAGTTTCCTTTAACAACACCTACCTGATAGGGTTTTTGTGAAGTTTAAATTACTTAGTTCATGTGATACACTTGTTCATGTAGTAGGAGGAGATCCTTAAACAACATGATAAATCTTAAACAATGTGAAGTTATTAGTATTTCTATTAGTGCTAGGCCTGGAACCAGTGGGAGACAAATAAATGGTTGGTATGCCGAACTACAGGTGAGGAAATCCGAGCTCAGGAAGTTGAAATAATGCACCAATGTTGACATAGCTGGTGCATGGCAGATCAGGGAGCACCCAGTTTACAAACATGATTGTGTGAATTCCCAGAGGAGAAAATCTTTCTAGATGAAATGTTGAGTTGGGTGTGATTTTGAAAATGTGTATTATCTAGCTTCCCAGGTTCCCCAGTGTGGATGACATCCCAAGTCTGCCTTTAGGTTTCTTGTTCCAGATCTTTCTCACCTATCCATTAAACTTAGCCTGGCTTGTGCCCTTTTTTCTAGGGACACAATTTTTCTCCAGGTGGCAGCTATCTACTCTGAGACTCATCAGCACTAATAAGTATGTGGATATTAATGTGTTAATATCAGTTTTTCCAGGTGAAATGTTTGCATTTTAACAAGAATGTTCAGTTTATTATGCCTGAATATTGTTGGTTGGGCTTGGGGAGAATGTATAAATATCACCCCTTTCTTTTGTCTCTGAGTGTGGATCCAAGTGACTCAGACAAATGATTGCTGTTGTTCCTGATAAGCTGTGTTATGGCACGTGCTTTGAGACCTGTAGGTACATGAGCTTGCTAACATCTCCTTCAGGATTCAATAGCTTTATCTACCCAGTGCATTGCAGGCATTTGTGCAGGGACAATTTTTTTTATTATTATATTTCATGGCAGAGAATAGACTAGAATACATGTTCTTGGCAAGAGGCTTGATTGTCCAAAGAGAACTCAGAATGGGCCGAACCTTGCTTTCTGTATTTGTAAATTGAGAAGTGGAACTAGATAGCTTATAAATGTCTCTTCCCTCCCTCTAAATATTCAGTACATTTCAATAGTGAAGATGTTCCATGTAACCTGCCCATGTCCATGCCAAGTCATGTCAGATTTGAGATTAGAATCTAGGATTCTTGACCTCCCCAGTGCAGTTTCCTTTTACTCCTCAATGCCCTGACCTTCCCACCCATGCCCATTTTTTTGGTAGAATGAAAATCAGTGTCATTGCCCTGAAACGATATATTCAAAGGTGCCATATAGTATTTATGATGCTTATTGGAAATGCACAATGTTTTGCCCAGAGATATACTTCTGATCATTAGACTGATGTAAACAACTGTCCATTTGGGAGAGGTTTAATTACCAACTCCAGATGTCAGGAGAAGCTGGTTCCAGGACTCCAGCAACCTGGCTCTTTCTCTCTGCTAGCAGGTATCTTCCACCCCCAAGGCAGACTTTCACACTGGACACCTCACATCTCAGCAGTGGGAACAGATGCTCTAGACACCTAGAAATAAAGAGAGGATGGCTGGCGACCAAATATGCAGGGGTTCCTAGGCCACATGACGCTTTGCACATTTTCTCCCTTTTCTCTGGTTTCTGGGAAGGGTCTACATGACTCTCCTTTTTGAAGTGCTGAGGAAATTGGAATATTTTGGTACTTTGCTCTATATAACCTCCTCTTTTGGTAACATCCCCATTTTTCTTATTTTTCTCTCGAAAGGAGTAATTGTGATAAAACCCAGTGAATCTTTTACTCAAGTGCTAGACATATTATACGACTGTAACATGGCATGGGTGTTGATTGCTCTGTAACAGGGTGTTGGCAAAAGCAAATATGCTTTAGATTACAGATACAGTGCTGGTGTCACTCATCATATAAGGTATGTGTATATGTACAGCATTTGCTACTACAGAATTATGTATCATCTACCTCTACTCACTCTTTATGTAATTGCAGCTCCATGGCTTTAAACACCATCTCTATGGTGACACTTTTCAAATTTATATCTCTAGTTCCAACCTCTTTCTTGAATTTCAAACTCAATACCCAATTTCCTACAATGTTGTACATGATCCATAACCTATACTTTTCAATGAGGACTCTGCTACAGCCCCTTAAACTTCTTAACAGGTACACAGATACTCCTTCCACATAGCTGTGTTCACTCAGTTCACGTAGTTGCATGCCTCATTGACTCGATTTCTTCATGTCTCTGCTAAAATGTCAATTTAAAAAAAAGTATTTGCGATCAGAAAACTTGCACAAGCCTCTTAGATAGCCTCATCCAAAAGAGGGCAGACAGCAGAAGAAAGAAGAACTACACTCCTGCAGCCTGTGGAACAAAAACCACATTCACAGAAAGATAGACAAGATTAAAAGGCAGAGGAATATGTACCAGATGAAGGAACAAGATAAAACCCCAGAAAAATAAGCAAATGAAGTGGAGATAGGCAACCTTCCAGAAAAAGAATTCAGAATAATGATAGTGAAGATGATCCAGGACCTCGGAAAAAGAATGGGGGCAAAGATCGAGAAGATGCAAGAAATATTTAACAAAGACCTAGAAGAATTAAAGAACAAACAAACAGAGATGAACAATACAATAACTGAAATGAAAACTACACTAGAAGGAATCAATAGCAGAATAACTGAGGCAGAAGAATGGATAAGTGACCTGGAAGACAGAATGGTGGAATTCACTGCTGCGGAACAGAATAAAGAAAAAAGAATGAAAAGAAATGAAGACAGCTAAAAAAGAATGAAAAGAAATGAAGACAGCCTAAGAGACCTCTGGGACAACATTAAATGCACCAACATTTGCATTATAGGGGTCCCAGAAGGAGAAGAGAGAGAGAAAGGACCTTAGAAAATATTTGAAGAGATTATAGTCGAAAACTTCCCTAACATGGGAAAGGAAATAGCCACCCAAGTCCAGGAAGCACAGAGAGTCCCATACAGGATAAACCCAAGGAGAAACATGCCGAGACACATAGTAATCAAATTGGCAAAAATTAAAGACAAAGAAAAATTATTGAAAGCAGCAAGGGAAAAACAACAAATAACATACAAGGGAACTCCCATAAGGTTAACAGCTGATTTCTCAGCAGAAACTCTACAAGCCAGAAAGGAGTGGCATGATATACTTAAAGTGATGAAAGGGAAGAACCTACAACCAAGATTACTGTACTCGGCAAGGATCTCATTCAGATTCGATGGAGAAATCAAAAGCTTTACAGATAAGCAAAAGCTAAGAGAATTCAGCACCTCCAAACCAGCTCTACAGAAAATGCTAAAGGAACTTCTCTAAGTGGAAAACACAAGAGAAGAAAAGAACCTACAAAAACAAACCCAAAACAATTATGAAAATGGTCATAGGAACATACGTATCGATAATTACCTTAAATGTGAATGGATTAAATGCCCCAACCGAAAGACACAGGCTTACTGAATGGATACAAAAACAAGACCCATATATTTGCTGTCTACAAGAGACCCACTTCAGACCTAGGGACACATACAGACTGAAAGTGAGGGGATGGAAAAAGATATTGCATGCAAATGGAAATCAAAAGAAAGCTGGAGTAGTAATTCTCATATCAGACAAAATAGACTTTAAAACAAAGACTATTGTAAGAGACAAAGAAGGGCACTATATAATGATCAAGGGATCGATCCAAGAAGAAGATATAACAATTGTAAATATTTATGCACCCAACATAGGAGCATCTCAATACATAAGGCAAATACTAACAGCCATAAAAGGGGAAATCAACAGTAACACACTCATAGTAGGGGACTTTAACACCCCACTTTCACCAATGGACAGATCATCCAAAATGAAAATAAATAAGGAAACACAAGTTTTAAATGATACATTAAACAAGATGGACTTAATTGATATTTATAGGACATTCCATCCAAAAACAACAGAATACACATTTTTCTCAAGTTCTCATGGAACATTCTCCAGGATAGATCATATCTTGGGTCACAAATCAAGCCTTGGTAAATTTAAGAAAATTGAAATTGTATCAAGTATCTTTTCTGACCACAATGCTATGAGACTAGACATCAATTACAGGAAAAGAGCTGTAAAAAATACAAACACATGGAGGCTAAACAATACACTACTTAATAACGAAGTGATCACTGAAGAAATCAAAGAGGAAATCAAAAAATACCTAGAAACAAATGACAATGGAGACACGACGACCCAAAACCTATGGGATGCAGCAAAAGCAGTTCTAAGAGGGAAGTTTATAGCTATACAATCCTACCTTAAGAAACAGGAAACATCTCAAATAAACCACCTAACCTTGCACCTAAAGCAATTAGAGAAAGAAGAACAAAAAAGCCCCAAAGTTAGCAGAAGGAAAGAAATCATAAAGATCAGATCAGAAATAAATGAAAAAGAAATGAAGGAAACGATAGCAAAGATCAATAAAACTAAAAGCTGGTTCTTTGAGAAGATAAACAAAATTGATAAACCATTAGCCAGACTCATCAAGAAAAAAAGGGAGAAGACTCAAATCAATAGAATTAGAAATGAAAAAGGAGAAGTAACAACTGACACTGCAGAAATACAAAAGATCATGAGAGATTACTACAAGCAACTCTATGCCAATAAAATGGACAACCTGGAAGAAATGGATAAATATCTTTTTATATTTTTATTAACCATTCATAATTCCTCTTTTATGATTTATCTGTCATATATTTGCCCATTTTTCTATTGTAATATTTGTATTGTTGATTCCTAGGGGTCCTTTGTATAGCCTAGACATTAATCTCTTATTATGTATACTATAATAAATAAACTGTATACAGTTTATTTTATACCTATAAGTATGTTTATTTTGTGTTTCATCATGCAGAAGTTTTAAATTTCAATGCAGTCACATAATCTTTTCCTTTTTCTAAAAGGCTTTTTTGTCTTTAAGAAAGTTTTTCAACCTCAAGGACATAATATATTCACCCATAATTGCTTTTATTATTATGGATTTGTTTCTTACATTTAGATCTTTAATCTACCCAAAAACTTTACCTGATTTCCACATTTCATTCACTAAATTATTTCATGTGGCTATTCTGTCACTATTACTGCATGTTGTACATATCTCCCTTTACACAATAGGCAGACTTCTGAGCAGTTAAGAGCATATTATTCGGGTCAGTTGAGTAACTTTTAAAATGATGTACAAAGAATGCAGGTGGTTCATTTTCTGTCATGTGAAGATATTTTGTAAAGTGAGCACCCCAGCTCCTAATTTCTTTTGCATAAATCCCTATCTTCATGTACTGTGGTTGATTTCTTTTTAGTTAGGTCTGGCTGCAAGTCCGAGTGCTTTTAATAAATGTTTGCTGAGTTAATTTGAATGTGTTCTGTTTCGGGCAGCTTTAAATCATTGACTCTTCTGTGTTTCACTTTTTCTTCTTTCTTCTACCCATTTCAAGTATCTGATTAATTTAAAAAAGGAAAAAAAAATCAGAAATAAGGCTCTGCACAGTGATAAAATACAGGCCTTGCCTTTCAGGGAGGCAAAATCATACACAGTAGGATTTCAGAATCGACCCAACATCATTCGCATTTTCCAAATACTGTGTCTGCTGATGCCTGGAATTCCTTTAACAGAGGGCAACATATTGCATTGCCCAGCTGGAGGGGAGTTAAAGTGCACATTATCCTGAGAGAGCTAGTTCATCAAATTGAGTTCTTAGTAAGGTGTCACTGTTTCTTTGCTGGAAATGGATATGATTTAAATGTGGAAGAGAGAAGTGACAACCTGAAAGAGGGGAGACCTTGGTGAAGGGGCCAAGGTCTTTGTTTCTTTATCTTTAAAATGGAGATAATTATAGAATCTACCTCGTAGCATGATTGAGAGGACTAAATAAGATAATGCTTGCCTGGAACCATAGCACAGTGCCTGGGACATAATTAACTATCAGACAGAGGTTAGCTACTATCATTTTTAAGAAATGTAGCAGGTATCTTTTGTGGTACATGTATGATTGTCCCTCCATCTGTGTAGTTCTGATGAGGCTGACCCAGGTGGGACACAAGTGACCGAGGCCTGGCCAGAGTATTCCATTCCCTTAGACACATTGTTGGGTCAGGGACCCAAGTTAGTCTAATGAGCACCAGCTCTAAGATTTTAACCAGAACTATTGAGAAGGAAGCACTCTTTTTGCCTGGTGTTGCTAATCTGGTAGAGTGAAAGCCTGGAGCTGTTGGCTTACCCTTGCTTAAGAAGTGCCTGCTTTATAATAAACCAACACAGGAGGAAGCAGAGGTGAAAGACACATTTCTGCTGGCACTGTGTGAGTCCTAGATCCAGGCATACCTGAAGCAGGAAGTCTCTAGGCTTCTTTGTAACAGGAGACTATACATTTCCTTTTTTGCTTAAACCAATCTGAGTTGAGTTTTTGTCATAGAAAATGTTAAGGTTGCTGTCCTTTATTCATGTGAGAGTTCAAGTAAATTGATTTGAAGCAAGCATGGATCTTTTTTAACCACATCTGTATGCAAATTCCCTGCCAAATGCAAGCCCGGTGTCTTCCATTTCTGCAAGGGTGGCTGCTGTGCTTCTGGGGGGTTTATTGGAAAAAAGAGTGTTAAATAAAGCTGGATTCTTGTGGCTTTCTAATATCTGTTCATTTACTTAGAACATAAGACGTCTACTTGGCAGGGAAATCACAAAAGTAGAAACAGCAGGGATTTTCTTAAAGCATAGTACTGTGCAGTTTCCAATTAATTCACTGCCTAACCACCCACTGTCCATTAGGAAATGCTTTTATTAACATATAGCACCTCAGGACTTCTTGAAGGTGTTAGGGCTTAAAAGTGACTCATGAGAAAAAGAGTGAGGGGAAAACCTTCATACAAAAAAAACCCTACCTTAATTTAAAGTACCCACACAGTGAGTTAGTATGGGACACCCAGGTTGCATTAATACATGTCAGAAAGCAGGTACATTTAAAATGAAGGCTCAGAAGTTGGCTCATTCCCAGACTTCTGTAGTACACCACAGGAAGCCCAAACCTTGAAAAAATATAAATTGAGGCCTTGATGTTGCTCCCAAGAATAAATTTTGGGTTAAGGGCAGCTAAATCTGATGACAGTAGCTTTTGTGCTAACAGACTCCAAATACTCTAGAACTCCATTTACTTCTCCCAGTCTTCATCCTTGTCCTTAGGTATACATGATGATTTCTGTATGTCAGATGTATTGTGTTTCTCCAGGTGTGTGTGTGTGTGTGTCTGTGTGAATTCAGCTGAGATAGAAATGTCCCTGATCTTCCCCTGCCTCTCCCCTTAGATTGGTAAGAATCTCGCCCTCTCTGTTCCTTAATGTGTTGTGTGTACCACATCATATTATCATGATGCTTAATATTCACCAGATTTCAATTGCTTTTGAGCAAAATTGCCCTGGGGATGTATCTTCCATGAATGTAGGGATTGCATCTGTTTTGTTCAACCATGAGTCCCTAGACCTTGATTCAGTGCCTGAACCAGAGTAAGGTTTTAGGAAGCATGAAAGAGATTGTTTCTTGATGCTAGGTGTCATCCTAGCCCTTCTGAGTTTTCCCTTGTATTAGAGAATGTAAGCCTAGAAACTGGACTCCCTTATCCACAGGATTCTAGTTAGATTCCATCAGTGAGTGGCCCTCATGTGAGATTTGACAGGTGGAAGAGAAAAGATGCCAGTATTCCTCTGGACACCTGTGGACAGGTGTGTGGGCATTGGAAATGGCAGGGGTGACATTTTGCCCATAACTTTTGAGCATTCTCTTGAGAATCACCTACTTTGGTGCTGTAGGTAGCCAAGACTACAGGTAATAGCTTCCTTATGATCCTGCACTTCTGGATTTGCTGAAAGCAGCCTTCCTGCCCTTTATTCCTGCAACCTTTGAATGGTCATGCAAGTGTCTGTTTTTCTGTAGTAATGCGCTTCCTACTTTAAATACCTATAGTAATTGTATTTTGTCTGATTAAACACCGATTGATAAGATGACAATTGATTGCCTGACCTTAAACTTTGTGGCATTTGGTTTTAATCTTCTGATTTGAATTATTTATATTAAAACATGTGTATATTACTAGCCAGTGAGTGTACCTCGTGGACGGACCAGCATCCACATCTTAGACTGGCTTTGTTGTAAACTGGTGGTGGTCTTATACACAATAGCTCTAATAAAGAGATGAAATTTTGTTTCTTGGTGAGGTATTGTCCCCAGTTGAAAAGCAATAGCCCCTGCCTGAAAGTGGAAGTGGAATATAACTAGTTCTAAGAAAATGAGAGTTATGTACTGTTCAATTTTGACTGTACAACAAACAATTAAAAAATCTGAGTGGCTTACAACAAGCACTTATTTTCTTGTTCCCAGGTCTGCAGGTTGGCTGTAACTGTGCTGGGCTCAGCTGGGAACTGGCTGGGCTTGGCTCCAGCTTTTGAGCTGGGTTCTGGTCAGTTGTGCACGTTTCTCCATTTTCTTTGGACTAGCAGCTCTCCTACGCAGGTTCTTCTCATGACAAATCACAGGAGCATCATAGCTCAGGGCAAAACAGGAAAGACATTTAGAGCTGCTGTTCACATCATGTCTGCTCACATTCCATTTGCTAAAGCAAGTTATATGACCAAACACACCATCAACCCGTGGTTGGAGGCATTACACAGGCTCCTAGCCAAAACGGAGAGCTTTTAGGATAAATTATAATAGAATGCTCAATCAAGTCATGGCTTCAATCTGTAATATGGACTCAATCATCTAATGCTTTATAGAGGAAAAAGAATAAGCAACTCAACTTTCTGGGTAAAAGATACTTGTCAAGTGAAATTTAACACTAGGGTGAAGGTGGGGTGTGAGGAGAATCAGAAAATTCTCAATAAGAATGTGATTTGGAAGGTATTCAGATGCCAGGGTCCTCCTCATCACTGTGTTCCTAGTGCCTGGACCATAATGTATATTACATAAATATTTGTTGGGAAGTGAATTATTGAACTAATGTTATTGGTTGACTAGTAGGCTGTGTTGAGAAGGGTTCTGATGTATAGGCTTGTGGTTGATTAGTGATGTCTGCTTAGAGGAGGGTCTAGAGGAGGGACATGTATTTACCATTGCTGCATAACTCTACTTTTCCTTAGATCAGATGGATCTCTTTAGCTTTAACTCTGTGACTGAGATTCCTTGAAGGAAAAGACTCAAGTTCATCTATGAATACTCCACAAAACCTAAAAAAGAAGAGGGAAGCAGAGCTTCTCAATGCCATGAGTGGTTCAGCATATTTTTTTTTTGAAGTCAGGTCAGGATTTAGCATCAGCAGACACTTCAGGGCCCCCGTCCATAGTCCCTCAGCACTTTCCATTTCCTTGCACTTTTAGGATGCTGTATTAAATTATATAATGCTTGCTAAGTTCTTAGCATGGTGCCTGACACATCAGAAATGCTTGCTATTATTATTAGCTATTTTATGAATTTAATTGTAGTCATTTATTGCTGGAAAGATGAAATGGATTTACAGATCTACTGATGAGTAGAAAGAGTAGAAAAGTACTGTGGTACAAAAAGATTGCAGATTTTCAAGGGGTGGTACCAGTCCTCAGCCTTCCCCTTGAAGTCTCTGATAATAGTTATATGCTTTAAGCAAAGAACAGAATAAAATAAAATCAAAACAGAACAATGTATTCTTTTGAATGTCTGGTTTAGCCTAGGAACTAAGAACAGGCTCACTTAATCGCTGTGGTAACATTTTCTGGCCTCCTCTCTCTTTCTTGTTCCTTTTCTCCCTCTCCTCCCACATAACATTGGCTGAAGAAAACAGAAGTGGAGAAATTCTCCCCCAAGTAATCAAATATGCCAATCAGAAAGGAGAGGCTGGGCTTCCCTGGTGGCACAGTGGTTGAGAGTCTGCCTGCCGATGCAGGGGACACGGGTTCGTGCCCCTGTCTGGGAAGATCCCACATGCCGCGGAGTGGCTGGACCCGTGAGCCATGGCCGCTGAGCCTGTGCATCCGGAGCCTGTGCTCCACAACGGGAGAGGCCACAACAGTGAGAGGCCCACGTACCGCAAAAAAAAAAAAAAAAAAGAAAGGAGAGACTGCCAGGTCCCAGGAGCTGGGTGGCAGTTTGTAAGCACCAGTTGCATCAAGGCACATGTGATGTCGCTGGAAGCCAGGCATGCTCAGAGAAGGCCAGTTTATCCAATTCATAGGCACGAACGCCTGGCCTGCTGAGTCTGGTTTTCCTCTATCGACCCTTGAGAGCAAAGCACAGAAATCAAAGTGCCTACCGTGCTGATATCAGCCAGATGTTTGCAGAGTTGTCTCCATTAATGGGAAGCTAATGGTGGCAGGAAGGAAACTACTCAGGAATCCTCTTGGTATAAAGTATGGTGCTTGTCGGGAGCCTGATAGACTTGGGTACAAATTTGACTCCACTGGTCCATAGCTATCTGACATTGGTTGATTTTCTAAACCACACTGAGCCTCTGTTGCCTTGCTGGTGAACCAGGGACGACATTGCCTTTCTTATGAGGTTATTGTAAGAGTCATGTTATTTCTTGCTTATAACTCTCCAGTGGTTTCTCACAGAATTTAGAATAAAGTTCCAACTCTTTATCCTGGATTAAGTATTTCTCTGTGATCTGGCCACTGCCTACCTTTTTGACATTATTACCTATCACTCCCCTCTTGCCCAGCCTGGTCTGAACACCCTAGTCTTTTTTTTCTTCCTCCAACATGTCAGACTTCTTCCAGGTTATCAAGGCCTTTGTACCTGCTGTTTCCTCTGCCTGGAGTGCTCTTGCCCCCAGTTTTTGCATGCTGCGTTCTCACCAAACATGTCTTAGCTCAGTTCACCACCTCCACCACCGTCATCACCGTTATTATCATCGCCACCAGCCCCATCACCATCATCATCATTATTAACATTTATTAAGTACTTACCATGTGCTCAGAACTATTCTTTAGCATTATATGTGTCCTGACGCATTTAATCTTCCCATCAACTTTCTGAGGTGGGTTAAATTATTATCTCCACTTTACAAATGAGGGAACTGAGGCACTGGAAAGTCTAGTAACTTGTTCAAGGTTACACAGCTAATACAGAGCTGTTATATGAATCTAAACAAATACCAGACGCTAGTATTTAATCATTGTGTCTCTCTAGCCACTCAAATTTAAGAAGCCATCTAGTCACCTTCTCTAACTTCGCCCAGTTTCAATTCTTTGCACAGCAATTATATCTAATTTTTTCTTATCTGTTTAACTTGTTGATTTGTTTATTATGTATTTTGTTATTTATGTAGCCATGAAAATGAGGTAGACTGTTTTTGTTCACTTCTTTATCTCCAGTGACTGGAAAAAAGCCTGGCACTTAAGATGTGTTCAGTAAATATTGGTTGAATGAATGTGTGAATGTTGTGATTCTAATTTCAAGTCTGAGCTTGGAAAATAACAGGCTTTTAATACATGTTACTTTCTCTCATCCCCATGGCCTCCATTATGGTTGAAAGGGCTCCATTTTGACTATGATGTGGCCCCCAATTTTTCAGTACCCCATTTTCTTTCCTGTGGCTCATTAGGATTCCCTATGGGAATAGGCCATGACCCCCTCAGGCACTGAATGCCCTCTTGGGTCCCATTTCTCCCGTCCTCCAAATCAGTAACTTTAATATGTAGCCTATCTTTAGGTTTAGACTCTGGAGAAATCTAAAGTAGCTCTTAATCAGGAAAGGTTCAGATATACTTGTGTATTTTGACAAGCTCAAGCTCCTTGTCTGAATTTTAGCACCCTGAATAAAGTGCCGGAGTCCAGCTCCAGCGAGTCCAGGGATACCCGAGGGATGGATAGCGTCGGCGAAGGAAATAATTCTATTACACTTGTTAAAGTATCAGCATTGCATGTTTCTTTCTCTCATGTCTTTATTCTTGATTCTTCTTCTTCTATTCTATTGTTTATAATCACAGGTTTATATATTGTAGTTGATTACATTACCAGGTACGTGGCCAAACAATCTTAGCACAATCAAACCTCAAAATATTCTATAAAGATTTTTTAAAACAAATATCCCCTAGTTTCTAGATGTCCTATTAAAATATTTCCCCAAGTTCCCATTAATCACAGGTTGTTTCTTAGTAACCAAGTCAAGCAGTTATATGATTATTTCAATTGTAAAAGTTGGAGCTACTTGTTCCTATTTTTCTTCTTGCATGAGCAACCTTTTACAATGGTTCCATGAAAATATTTACAATGTACCTGCATGCTCTTTCTCGTTGTTTTCTTCAACTGAGACAGTGTTTTCTCCCTATCCTGGCAACGAATTCTGCTCTAGTCATTTGTTTTTCTATAATTAATCTTCCTTTATAATAGAACCATAAATTTCCTATGTCATCATCAGGAACTCCGGCCCATGGCCATAACTCCATACTAGAGGGTGTTTTTCATAAAAACATCCCCTTAGTTCCAGGCTCTTAATTCTTTACCCATTTCCCCGGGGCTTTAGTAGGTACTTCCCATTCTAAGGTAGTTTCAGGAGGGGGAGTCCTAGAGGAATTTTTCTTTCACGTGGAGCAACATCCCCCCAAAATTGCCCCTGTATGTAAATTTATTATCATAAAACATAACAGCAGAGCTGTAGTCCACCTTCCTGGCACGGTGCTGCCTTGCAGTTTCGCCTTCTGTTGCTCATGACTTTGTCATGGTGCAATGGCTCCAGGATGGCTTCCGACAATAAAGTGACATGAATCAGAAGATAGAATCCCTGTTTTTTTGGTACCTCAGGTGCAGAGGCTGGACGGGACTGTTCTTCAGCACTGTATGTGTACTAACATACATCATTGTCACTGGCCATCCAAAGCCTCTCTCATTTTTATTTAATTTATTCATTTCCTTTCAACTTTTTTCCCAACTCTCATTTCCTTTCCTGCTCATAGACAACCATTCTAATGTTTTTAATGTATGTATTGATACTTTTATATGTCATCTTGTAAAGTGTGCTTTCTTGTTTTATATTTTTGTATTATTAATTTATATAAATGGTATTGTATGACATATCCTTCTGTTCCTGCCTTTTTTCCCAGTCTGTATTATGTTGTAATATTCATTTCTGTGTAGCTATCTGTGCATCTAGTCCAGCGCTTCTCACTGCTGCAGACACCTCTGTGGTGTGTACCCAACACATTCTAATGAGACTCCTGGGGATAAACCATTCCTGTCCAGGGTCCCCTCACAGTGCACTGGGACACCAGAGATCTCTTCATCTTATCCTTGTCTTCCTTTTGTTCTTCTGCATCCTTCTTTTCTCCCCATTCCACCTCACCCCAACTCAGCTTTATCAGTGCCATGCCCCCACTTTGCCCACCGATTTTCAGCACCTAGAATACAGGCTGCAACTAAATATTGATAGCATACTCATGTATTTATTCATTTAACAAATATTTATTCATTTTATACTATGTACCAGGGCACTATACTAGGAAATGGTGATTTAGCAGTGAACAAGACAGTCAGGATTCCTATTTCCATGGAGTTTAGGCTTTAGAGGAGGGAGGCAAGCAATAAATGATTGTACAGATAAATAAGTAACATGTTTTCAGAGAACACCCCCTTTAAGAGATGAATTTGATCTGAATTGCAAATGACAAGAAATAATCACGCAAACACCTGGGGCCTGAGGGGACCTGGAAACTGGAACAGCAAGTGCAAATGCCACATGGTGGGCAGAGGCTTGATCTGTTCAAGAAACAGAAAGAAGATTAGTGCGGCTAGAGGAGAGCGGGGGAGGGGGAGAGCGGGAAGAGATGAGGCTGGAGAGACTAGGCCAGGTAAGACAGGACATGGTGAGGAGGGTGATTTTATTCTAAGTGCAGTGGGAAACCTATGGAAGATTTAAAGCAGGTATTATAGTATTTGCAATATGTAGATGATTTCCCGCTTCCCTCTCACTCTAGTAGATCTTGGAGGTGGGAGGGTTCTAGTTTGCTTTCTGCATGGGCATTGGGGGCTTTCTTACTCTGGGCCATCCTTCCCAGGGAAGTATGCAGTTGTCTCTGGCATAGGTACTAAACTATATGTGCCCTGTGTCATGACACTGGGCTTGGTAGAACTATACCATGCCATGCACCATTCAAAACTGATGGCCCTGAACTTCTTTGTCTCATGTACGTTTGAATCGGGAGTCAGCCTCAACATCCACCCAGAGTATACACTGAAGACAATGGCTGTTTCTCTAGAATCCAGAGCTTTTCCTTGGGGTGCACCCCCAGCCTGTCACCAGAAGGTGATGAATCCTGCCTGAGCAGGAAGATTCAGGGACAGATGTATAGAGGTCTATTTGTTCATATCATAGCTATCTCAGGCTGAAGTTTCCATTGTTTAGTCAGTTGAGCTCAAGTTTTAAATCACTAGATTATTCACCAAATATTCTAAATATTTTCTTCTGGGGGTAACACCCTGCTTCTACAGCTGTGTAAGCCTTAGCATTCACCTTTGACTGGACCCCAAAGCTACCTTTTTATTTTTTTAAATTTTTTTGGCTGCGTTGGGTCTTTGTTGCTCCGCGCATGCTTTCTCTAGTTGCGGCGAGCGGGGGCTACTCTTCGTTGTGGTGCGCGGGCTTCTCACCGAGGTGGCTTCTCGTGTTGCGGAGCACAGGTTCTGGGTCCGCAGGCTTCAGTAGTTGTGGCTCGCGGGCTCTAGAGTGCAGGCTCAGTAGTGGTGGTACATGGGCTTAGTTGCTCCACGGCATGTGGGATCTTCCTGGCCCAGGGCTCGAACCCTTGTCTCCTGCATTGGCAGGCGGATTCTTAACCACTGCACCACCAGGGAAGCCCCAAAGCTACCTTTAAGATTATGCTGCGGGCTTCCCTGGTGGCGCAGTGGTTGAGAGTGTGCCTGCCGATGCAGGGGACACAGGTTCGTGTCCCGGTCCGGGAAGATCCCACATGCCACGGAGCAGCTGGGCCTGTGAGCCACAGCTGCTGAGCCTGTGCGTCCGGAGCCTGTGCTCCACAATGGGAGAGGCCACAACAGTGAGAGGCCTGCGTACAGAAAAAAAAAAAAAAAAAAAAGATTATGCTGCAAGTTGTGCAGATGTGGTGGATTCTCTCCTCACTGGTATGCTCACTCCAGCCCACTTCTCCTGATGTCACCTGTCTTACATCAGTGCCGTAGACCCCACAGTTCCCTGTTTTCAGCCTTGGAATAGCCAGTCCTCTAGTTTGTTTCTCTCCACCATAGTGTTCAAGTGGTTAATGGCTCGTAAACAAGGAATGAGCTTTCAGTGTACATTTAAAGGAATCCTTGGTGAGTAATCCTTTGTGTTGTGAATAATCACCCAATAATTTACCTCCTTACAAGTATAGATTTGGAGTTTTTATTAAAGAATGTCCTTGTAGCAGTATTAAGGGCAATTAAATGAGTGTTTTTAGAAACTATTTGACTAGGGGGAGAGGAATAAAAAGGGTAATCAAGGTGAGCGAAGTGAGATCATCGGCTGTATAAAACTGTTTGTAGGGGAAGTCTTTTGTGAACCTAAAGGAATGAATGTCTTGAGGTAGTATTTTGGGGGAAAATATTGAGAAGTAGATTTTTAACTAGAAAACTCACACCATGCACATATAGCTGCCCCCCGCATTTGTGAAACAGAAACCTAGTTGTACGAACGGTTAAGTCAAACTTCCAAAATGCTTTACATATGAGTACATTCAGGACCAGCTACATGATTTGTGGGGGGCCCAGTGCAAACTGAAAATGCAAGGTCTCGTTTATATTCAGAATTTCAAGCAATGACAGTGGAGCTTTAAACCAAGCATGGGTCCTCCTATGAGTGGGACCCTGTGTAGGGCACATGCCCATGAAGTTGGCCCTAAGCACAGTTGCTTTTACTGGCAATTTGTAACAGATGCACTCAGTGTGATGAGGTGAAAAGACTATGGGCTCTGCAAAGATAAACCTGGGTTTTAATCATATGTATCTGCAATTTAATAATGTAGTGGCCAATGGCAAGTCACATAACCTCTTTGAGTTTCAATGGAGGTGTTACTCTTTAGCTTGCAGTATTCCTGAGAGGGTAAGTAATGCTTTACTACAGTGCCTTGCAAGGAGAAAGCTGGCTATGAATGGTGATTGGACACGTGAGTTAAAAAGCTGAAACTCTTTAATAACTACCATCTTTGTTTTCCAGTACCTGTTCCTTCGACAGATCTTATGACATTTATAGATTTCAAGCTTCTATTTAAGACCAATTCTAGGGACACTAATAGAGCCACTGCTACTTATATAGGAAGTGGGAGTGGGATTAAAAAGTTGAATATGAGACTTTCCTCTTCTTGAGATGCTTGTAATCTAGTGAATGGGATAAGACAAGAATACAAGTGGCTGTACTGTAATGTAGAGTAAGATAAGAAGTATTGGAGAGTTACTTGACCCAAGTACTGAAGATATATAAAGAAAAATGAAACCAAATATGGCTAGAGAATAGCTGTAAGATTGAGGTGGCTCCTTTATTGCTGCAGAAGATGAAATTATTAAAGTTGAAGGAACAAGTGCTGCTACAAATTGAAATAGGCTCCATCTTTTTGTGAGGAGTAAACTATGTGGGGTAAACTATGATTTTGGGGGTAAACTATAATTTTTGTGGCCCCAATGAACTATGCCTCATAGTATTTATGTACTTATGTGGATCCCTCCCTTTGAATCTGGATGACCTTGTGACCTGCTATACTCATAAAATATGACAAAAGTGACAGTGTTCTAGTTTAAGCCCAAGCCTAAAGAAATCCAGGTAGCTTTTACTTTTGTACACTTGGGGACCTTGAACAACAGTTCTGGAGAGATCATCTGGAGAGACCACAAAGAGAGTCTGAGAATCTTGGAGGAGAACTTAGGAGCCCAGTCAATAGTGAGAACTGTGACCCAGACATATGACCCTAGTCAAGCTGTTGCAACCAGTCTCCAGATGTTTGAGCCATCCTAGCTGAGGTGCTAGATACGTCAAGAGACCATCTAGAATACTCCAGCCCTGGCATATATCGTGTGGAGCAGAGATGGGCAAACCCTACTGTGCCTTGTCTGAGTTCCTGACCCATAGAATGGTGAAATATAATAAGAGAGTTGTTTTAAGTCACTAAGTTTTGGGATAGTTTGTTTTATAGCAATAAAGAATTGAAACAAAAATTGGTACCCAAATGTAGTCTGCTGCTGTAACAAAAAGTGTAAAACATGGAGCACTGGCTTTGGAAATGGGTGGTGGCAGGGAACAGAAAGCACTACGCAAGACTGGAGTGGGGACTGGAAGAGTGGTGAAAATTGCTGCTGGAGGCTGAGAATATGAGACTGATATTACATATTGGCAGAACAGTTGGCCAAACTGTTGCCTTGGTCACGTGGAAGACAGAATGAGTATCTAATAAGTTTATGGATTTGGTAAGGAGATATCCAGGCAGAATGTGGAAAGTGCCAACTGGCTCCTTTTAACTGCCTATCATAAAGTAAAAGGAAGATCAAGATGAGCTAAAGAAAGGACTTTTAAGTTTTCAAACAGAATTTAGAGAAAGTGTGAGGAAGTTAGAACTTGATGGGTTTGCAAATAAAACGATTTCTCTTTCCCAGCTTCCACAGCCTGCAAAAGTTAAAAAAAAATACATACAGTGCTTTTTGCATTCACTTTAAATTGATGACAACAAATCTTAAATGGACACTCAACACTACCAGCTAATCCTAATATAATTTCCTAACCTTTTTCCCAGCCAGCAGGAATGTTTCATAACTCCTCTTCTATCTTCAAGTCTCTAGCACCCCTCCTCCATCACTGACAACTTTATTTCAGACCTTATAGAGAAAAAAAGATGCAATTAAATAAAAATGAATTCACCTACCTGGCACTAACTCTTAGTAACCTCCTGCATCTATATCCACACATTTCGCCTTTCTTCCTAACAAGAAGTGTCTCTGCTCTTGTCCAAAGCCAATCCCTCCACTTGTGCTTTGGTTCACCCTCCTCTTATTTACTTAAGGATTTTGATCCTGCAACGATCTCTATCTTGTCTAGCAAACCCCACCTACTTTACTGGATTATTTCCACTGGCATTTAAGCATGTCTTTGGGTGTTTTTTTTAATATAAATTTATTTATTTATATTTTTGGCTGCACTGGGTCTTCGTTGCTGCACACGGGCTTTCTCTAGTTGCAGTGAGTGGGGGCTACTCTTCGTTGTGGTGCGCAGGCTTCTCATTGTGGTAGCTTCTCTTGTTGCGGAGCACAGGTTCTAGGCGTGTGGGCTTCAGTGGTTGTGGCACGTGGGCTCAGTAGTTGTGGCTCGTGGGCTCTAGAGCGCAGGCTCAGTAGTTGTGGTGCACAGGCTTCATTGCTTCATGGTATGTGGGATCTTCCTGGACCAGGGCTCGAACCTGTGTCCCCTGCATTGGCAGGCGGATTCTTTTTTTTTTCTTTTTAACATTTTTATGCTGTCTAACAAAGTGAATCAGCTATACGTATACATATAACCCCATAGCCCCTCCCTCTTGCGTCTCCCTCCCACCCTCCCTATCTCACCCCTCTAGGTGGTCACAAAGCACCGAGCTGGTCTCCCTGTGCTATGTGGCTGCTTCCCACTAGCCATCTATTTTACATTTGGTTATGTATATATGTCCATGCCACTCTCTCACTTTGTCCCAGCTTACCCTTCCTGGCAGGCGGATTCTTTTTTTATTTTATTTTTTTCTTTTTCTTTTTCTTTATTTTTATTTTTATTTTTTGCTTTATAACAAATTTAATCAGTTATACATATACATATGTTCCCATATCCCCTCTCTTTTGCGTCTCCCTCCCGCCCTCCCTATCCCACCCCTCCAGGCGGTCACAAAGCACCGAGCTGATCTCCCTGTGCTATGCGGCTGCTTCCCACTAGCTATCTACCTTACGTTTGGTAGTGTATATATGTCCATGCCATTCTTTCACTTTGTCACAGCTTACCCTTCCCCCTCCCCATATCCTCAAGTCCATTCTCTAGTAGGTCTGTGTCTTTATTCCTGTGTTACCCCTATGTTCTTCATGACATTTTTTTTTCTTAAATTCCATATATATGTGTCAGCATACAGTATTTGTCTTTCTCTTTCTGACTTACTTCACTCTGTATGACAGACTCTAGGTCCATCCACCTCATTACAAATAGCTCAATTTCATTTCTTTTTATGGCTGAGTAATATTCCATTGTATGTATGTGCCACATCTTCTTTATCCATTCATCTGATGATGGGCACTTAGGTTGTTTCCATCTCCGGGCTATTGTAAATAGGGCTGCTTTGAACATTTTGGTACATGTCTCTTTTTGAATTATGGTTTTCTCAGGGTATATGCCCAGTAGTGGGATTGCTGGGTCATATGGTAGTTCTATTTGTAGTTTTTTAAGGAACCTCCATACCGTTCTCCATAGTGGCTGTACCAATTCACATTCCCACCAGCAGTGCAAGAGTGTTCCCTTTTTTCCACACCCTCTCCAGCATTTATTGTTTCTAGATTTTTTGATGATGGCCATTCTGACTGGTGTGAGATGATATCTCATTGTAGTTTTGATTTGCATTTCTCTAATGAGTAAAGATGTTGAGCATCCTTTCATGTTGGCAGTCTGTATATCTTCTGTGGAGAAATGTCTATTTAGGTCTTCTGCCCATTTTTGGATTGGGTTGTTTGTTTTTTTGTTATTGAGCTGCATGAGCTGCTTATAAATTTTGGAGATTAATCCTTTGTCAGTTGCTTCATTTGCAAATATTTTCTCCCATTCTGAGGGTTGTCTTTTGGTCTTGTTTATGGTTTCCTTTGCTGTGCAAAAGCTTTTAAGTTTCATTAGGTCCCATGTGTTTATTTTTGTCTTTATTTCCATTTCTCTAGGAGGTGGGTCAAAAAGGATCTTGCTGTGATTTATGTCATAGAGTGTTCTGGCAGGCGGATTCTTAACCACTGCACTACCAGGGAAGTCCCCAAGCGTGTCTTAGTATGGCTTTAAAACATCTTCCCTTGACCCCCTAGTTTTCCTAAGTTTCACAAGTGCTAATCTTATTTATCTGTTCTCTCTCATAGAAAAACTTCTTGAATGAGTTGTTAAAAGTCACCCTCTCTACTTTTTCACTCTCCATTCTCTTCCTAACTCTTTCTAAAGAACTTTTATGTTCACTCCATTGAAATGATTCTTATCTAGGTCCCCAATGACCCACATCTTGCCCAAGCCAATGATGACTTCTGTCCTTATCTTACAGGATCTCAGCAGGCTTTGACACATTGACTTCTTCTTTTGATTTGACACTGTCTTTTCTAGGCTATTATAATGCACACTTTATCTAATTGTCCTCTCACATACTGGTCACTCCTCATCAGCCTGTTTTACTGACTCATCCTCTTTAACCAGACCTCTGAATGTGGGAGAAGCTCTTCTCTTCTTTATTGATATCTTTACCCTGGCTTATAACTCTGAGTACCATTCATCTACTGATGACCCTTAAAGACTAACCTTTTTTTTTTTTTTTTGCAGGGGAGGGGAGCGGAATTCAGATTTATATATCCAGCAACTGTCCTGAATTCTCCACTTGGATATCTAATAAATACCTCAAAAATAGGGCCAGAATAGGAGTATCAGTTCTTGCCTCCTCCATCCACTCTTTTCCATATCAAGAAATGGTGTCACTATCCAGGAATTCACACAGTTGACACATGATACCCAGACATTTCACATGTTCTCTTCAAATGCTTCTAATTGGTCTAGTCTGCGTTTATTGTCCTCTAGGCTGTGTTCATTATTAGTGACTCATCACTATTGCTCATCTGGCGAGTGTTTTGACTTTCATTGCCTTCCATTTTGGATTAGTCTAGAATGGAAAATCAAGAGTAATTTGTATCACTGAAATGACATGAATAACCTCTTGGGGAGACAGAATAGCAGCACTCTTCTGAAATTAGGCCACTAAGTAATCCTCTTCCGATTACCAGCACCCTGAGCTCATTAGTGACCACATGGTGTCAGGACCTTGATTTCCTCTCTTAGAGGCCTGAAGACAGCCAGACTCAATCACTGCAACACCAGCAAGGACTCCACTGCAGAGAGAAGTCATGATGATACTGCTCTCAGTGTCCAAAGAAGAGCAGCTTAGTTCTAATTGTCTCCTTTCTCATTCCCAGAATCTGAGGACAGAAGAGACTTGATCAGAATGACTATATGCCCTATTTTTAAAATAGGCATGTTTAATAGATAATCTGTAGCTATGATCATCTAGGATTCGGTTATATACTCTTCCAGGGAAAATGGCATATGCAGGCCAATCAGAATGGTGGACTCTTTCCTGTTGTTAAGTAGCATTCACACTGCAGTTTGGGAGGGCACTTTACATAAAGGATGTCCCCTGGCCAGACTAGCCACTGGGATCACTGATCACTGATCGCTTTAGATTAGAAGGTACAAATGTTTTCATTGTTCCCAGGTTTTTAATTCCACATCCTTTCTTCTTTGCACCTCACTACCAATCACACTATAGTTATGTTGGACAGTCTGTGGTAAACAGAATGCTCTGGAGAGAAATGAGGAAATGTTCAGCAGTGGGGAATTAGAAAATTATCTCACTGTTCATTGTGTGTCAAATATGGTGTTTCCTTTTCAGCTGGAGTCATCTGGCAATTAAATTCTCTGCCATTCTTGAGTAATGGGAGAAGGTCCCGGGGAATGTGTGGAAGTCTCTAGCAACATTTGCCCCTGGGGTCCCCATATGCACATCTTACCTAAAGTTGACTTCTCCGTTGTCATTAGTCTCATCTTTTTGGTCTCTTATCCTTCCAGTTTCATTAGAAGGTGAGCTGACTCCTCAAAGGCAGGCTCTGGGCCTTCTTTTTTGGTGTGTTCCTAGTGCCTGGCACAGAGTAGTGATTAATGAAGTTTGACTGAATTAATGAAAAAGAGAAAAAAAATAAAAACAAGCTAATTTATACATGAAAAAATACAAAGGCAGTTACTGCATCCCTTTTGGGAGACAGCTACTCTGATACAGTGGTGTCTTGTGGATATCCCAGGTTTGTTTCAATACTATAAAATTATTATCTCATTTAAGCATCAACATGAGTTCAATTATTCTAACTTTTTGATGAAGAGTCATTGAGATTACATAGTTAATAAGTGATGTTGCCAATACTCAAATATATTTCTCTCTCATAGCTTATAATTTTTTAAGCCAAACCCCGCATACAATAGAGATACTGGGTTTGCATGAAGTGTGCTGTGTTAATGTGTTGCAAGGTGCTTTTGCTGTTCAGGGGGTCTCTGCACACAGATGTGGACATGATGCCTACTTTGGGCACTCAACGGCACCAGGTACCAAATTGGCAAGGGGAGAAACCCATCTAGTCATCAATTTGGAGGCTTCTAATTTATTCCAAAGAATTGGTAAGAAATTCTTATTCCTGTATTTCCAGTTTTGCTACACTTCACCACAGAGAGATTTTTAGTGGTTGGCAAAAGCTTTCTTATTGGTTACTGTTTTCCATCTTAGGATCTGCACTAATTAGAGTTTGCTTTTGGCTGCATGTCATTACAACCCCAAACAATGGTAGTTACATCACATTGGCATTTATTTCCCCTGATGATCAAAAACGCCTGAGTCTATTCCATCATCCGATTACCTTGTCAAAGACTGAAGCTCCTTTCTTTTTTCACTCTGCCATATAGATGGTGTGGTTTTCATTCTCAGGGTCACAAGATAGCTCCTTTATCTTCTAGGCCTCACAATCACATTCCAGACAGGAAAGAGGAGGAAGGGAAAAAGGAAAACAAAAAGCAATTGAGGGCTTCCCTGGTGGCGCAGTGGTTGAGAGTCCGCCTGCCGATGCAGGGGATACGGGTTCGTGCCCCGGTCTGGGAAGATCCCACATGCCGCGGAGCGGCTGGGCCCGTGAGCCATGGCCGCTGAGCCTGCGCGTCCGGAGCCTGTGCTCTGCAACGGGAGTGGCCACAACAGTGAGAGGCCCACGTACCGCAAAAAAAAAAAAAAAAAAAAAAAAGCAATTGAAACAGTACAAATGACTCTGTTTTCTTTTTAAAAACTTAGTATATCAATGGCCAGGAGAATGGCACAGGGCCACCTTGAAATGCCATAGAATCTGGTACACTGTTGCCTCATACAAAATAGAGTTCTATGACTAAGGAAGAATGGAGAGTGGATACTGCATAGGTAATGACCAGTGTTTGCCACTGGTATTGCCTGGTGTCCACCCTTGTTAAACAACATCCATACCCTTCTCTTCAGACATAGGTCAACATCCCTGAAGTCTCTTTCAATTATAGCATTCAACTCAAAGTCCCAATGTATTTGTCAGGTTCTTGAGTTCCCATAATGAGTAAGTTGATGACAATTTTTGTCTGCCTTCTACACAGCCAATATACAGTTGTAGAGAAGGATGAAAATAATAAACAATAAAACAATAGTAAAACTACAATTCAAAAAAGAGGAGAAGTGGAGGCACACCAGTCCAGAACAGTGATGAGATCCTCTGGGCAGTATGAGTGATGCCTTCGTGCCCTAGCACACTTGGTGGACTAAGTGCCTCGGATGTTGACTGGCAGCCTCTGGCTCTACTCCCTGGGATGATAATCTTGTCCCTTATCCTGCAAAGCCAAACTTTAGAATGGCATGAGAAGGATGTCATTCATTGCCTCTAGAGCCCACTTCTTGTCGAGGGAAGCTAAGGGCCTAGGGATTATTTTAGGGGTTAAATTGTCACAGACCATTAGTGATCAGGCCTGGAGTTTCTTTGGCAAAAAGTTCCCTCAGAATTCCTGGCAGGTATGTAGTCTGTTCATTACCTTTGAGCGTGATAAGAGCACACATCTTGTTTAGATGATTTTAAGCCTGAAGCTGCTTCCCTGCTACCTATTACTCTTCGTGCTGTGGCTACCACCCTGCGTCTTAGCTTAAAGGCATCTGTTCTGAGGCAGTTCAGACAGTGAGCTTCAGTGGCAGGACAACCTCTTCACCTCTTCATTGCCAGCAGGTTAGCTGCCTCCCCCTTGCAGAGAACTATTAATGAAAGGTGTTTGGGGAAGGCCTGCAGCTTTGCGGCTGCCCTTTCTAATGTTTTATTTTAGGATTATTGAAGAGCCTGGCTTTTTCAACCGCAAGGTTTCAAATGATGGGACTTCCACTTAAATTATAAGCTGCTAGCAGAGTGTTTCCTTAGGAAATTGGTGTTCCTCTCCCACTCTCCTGATAGTCTTACTAGCTCCAGACAAATTGCATCTGTCTCTTTCTGAACGTCGCTGAATGTGGCAGGAAGGACCCTGTGCGAGTCACTCTATTGGACACGTTTTATGTGCCATCGCAGGTGTTCATGGCCTAACCTACATCCCAGACTCTCAGTTTAGAGAGTCTGACACCTCCGTGACCTCAGTTAACCTCATCCACCTCCATTAGCAACCAGCTACATGCCTAGGTCCTGGGCTCCTCCTGACACTTGTGCATTGTCTTGAAATGTTACACCATAGGATGTGGGATGTGACTTCTTGGGTGCCACTGAAGGGGCCATATGATGTATCCCAGAAATATAGGGGGATTAAATTTTCATGGGTAAATTTTGTCCAAGGAGGCACAGGAGGCAGGAGGGAGAAAGGCACATAAATTCCCTCTCCTTCCTCTTTTCAGTGGATACCTCGGGGTCACCCTTGTGACCTTGTTTTACCATAATTACCTCCTAAAGACCCTATCTTCAGTTACAGTTACATTGGGGTTAGGGCTTCAACATATGAATTTGTTGGGGGGACACCCTTCAGTCCATAGCATTCTATCTCACCATTTTCAGCATATGTGGTTAGCTATTACAGGGAAGTAACAGTCAGAAAGGATATGATAGGGTTCCTTGGTTTTCATTCATTTTTCTTAGAATGCCATTGCCTTCTTTCTACATTTAAAGAAAATTCTTGTTCAAATAGAAAGGGTGGACTTTTGGGGCTCTCAGTGCCTCCCTCTCAACCTACTTATTCAGTCTTAGCTGTAACACACTTTCCTTGTACATCTTGTATGCCTCCCTGAACTTGGATGCATTGTCGGTCCACTGGAATCCTGTGCTCATGGGGCATCATGAATGCTTATGCAAATGGTTGGCAAGAAACAACACATACATTTTGTCTCCTCTGCTTTCATGCATGCTTTATTGTCTCATTAGTCTTCACTTACAAAACATAAGTTCAAATAAAATTATTAAAAATTTCAAGACAAGGGTAGCAGGACATTTAACCAAGCATCGGGCACTTCTGAGCTCCCTTGAAGCCAGTGCTTCTTAGCTAAATTCAACAAAGCTAAATTTTAGGTTCTGTTTCTTGCTACATCATTTTTTTTTTTGGTACCAAGTGTCTTTGGCTGTGTGTAACAGAAAATGCTGATTAAAAATTCCTTAATCACGGAGGAATTTATTTTTCTTACATAACAAGAAGTCTGAGGTGGGCAGTTCAGTATGGTTAATGGTACCACAAAATCATCATGAAATCTGTGTGTTTGTGTCATTTTGCAGCCCCATTGCTAGACTGTGGCTTTCAACCTCCTGGTAGCAAGATGGGTCCTGCCCTTCTAGGCATCAGAACTGTATGCCTGGCAGGAAGAGTGAGGAATATAAAGAAAGGCGAAAGGTCAAAGAAACTAGCCATTTCACCTGTCTCCTAAAAGAACTTTATTTTATTTTATCTTTTTGAAGCTCCAACTAGCAACGTCTGCTCACTTCTCACTGGCCATGATTGTATTACTTGGCCATATTTTGCTGCATAGTAAGCTAGGAGATTTAGTATTTTTAACAGAGCTCTCAAAACAAAATCAGGGTTCTATTGTTAAGGAAGAAGGGCAGAATGGATAATCGGTAGGACACAAGTACTACCTGTTTATCAAACCACCCCCAAATTTATAGAATACTACAATAACCATATTATAATGCTCATGGAATCTGTGGGCTAGGAATTCAGATAGGGCACAGTGGTCTGGCTTGCTTTGGGCTCCACGCTATCTTCCTCAGTTGGGAAGACTCAAATATCTGGAGTGACTCAAAAAGCAGGAAGCTGGAACTTTCAGGAGTTCCTGCTTGGGATATGTATTGGGATGGTTCTCCAGAAAAACAGAATTAATAGGATCTATCTCTCTATCTATCTATCTAACTAATGAAGTTTATTATAGGGAATTGGCTTGTGTGATTCTGGAAGCTGAGAAGTCCCACAGCCTGCCATATGCAATATGGAGACCCAGGAAAGCCAGTGGTATAGTTTGAAGGCTTGAAAGCTGGGCAACCAATGGTGTAGATTCCAGTCTGAGTCTGAAGGCCTGAGAACCAGGAGCATGGAGGACAGGAGATGATCAATGTTCCAGCTCACCCAGTCAGAAGGTAGAAGGTGAATTCAACCTTCCTCCACCTTTGTGTTCTATTCAGACCCTTAGTGGATTGGATGATACCCACACACATTGGGAAGCATCATCTGCTTTGCTCACTCCACCAGTTCAAATGCTATTTCTTCCAGAAACACCCAGAAATAATGTTTAACCAGGTATCTGAGTATCCCATCATCCAGTCAAGTTGACACATAAAATTAGCCTTTATAGGATGAGATGACTCCAAGCTGGCCTCATCTGTGACTGTTAACTAGACATAAAGCTAGTCTATGTGGCTCTCTGTGTGCCTTAGGCCTTTCTCAGTATGGGGGCTGTTTTCTGAGAGAAAATGCTCTAAGAGATTTGGACAGAAGCTGTATGACCTATTCTGACATAGCCTGTAAGTTCATGTATGTTATTAGTCGTAAGTGAGTCATTAAGGCCAGACTAGATTCAAGGGGAGGGGAACTGCACCTCTTGAGGAGGTGGCAAGGTCACATTGCAGAAGAGCATGCGGAGTGGGAGATATTGTTGCAGCCATCTGCCACAGTTGGCTATAGAGTTCAAGAATTAATGAGGTGGGGCTTCCCTGGTGGTGCAGTGGTTGAGAGTCTGCCTGCCGATTCAGGGGACACGGGTTCGTGCCCCGGTCCGGGAAGATCCCACATGCCGCGGAGCAGCTGGGCCCGTGAGCCATGGCCGCTGAGCCTGTGCATCCGGAGCCTGTGCTCCGTAACGGGAGAGGCCACAGCAGTGAGAGGCCTGTGTACTGCAAAAAAAAAAAAAAAAAAAAAAGTGGCTATAAAGGTACATTGTTTCCTTTGCTTTGATGTGACTCTGATCTCTAGAGGTAACATGGGAACGTGGAGGGAAATGTGGGTTTTTACAGGATTTATCACTGGTCAGAAAAATAAAATGCTCAATGTCTAACTACTCTTAGGATTCCTTTTTTGTTTGTTTTCTCAACATTACTTAGCACTTTGTACTTAGCGCCTCTCCTACCTCTAACTCCTGGCAACTTCTTATCTCTAGGTAAAAATTGCTGTGTTTAGTGGTCTTCAAAATATGCTGTACATACGCTAGGGGGTATACAAGATGATCCAAAGGGGGAAAAAGGGAAAAAAACAGGTTTAAAAAAATTTTTTTTAATTGAAAAATTTTTTAATAATGGTGTGTTAGTTTCAAGTGTACAGTAAAGTGAATCCATTATACATACACATATATTCTTTTTCAGATTGTTTTCCATTGTAAGTTATTACAAGACATTGAGTATAGTTCCTGTGCTATACAGTAGTTCCTTGTTGTTTACCTATTTTATATATAGTAGTGAGTATATGTTAATCCCAGACTCCTAATTTATCTCTCCCCCACTCCACTATCCCCTTTGGTAACCATAAACTTGAAAAACCAGAATTTATATTTCTATTTTTATCTCATCTGTTTATATTTCAATGTTTGGTAATGTTTTTAAAATGCACACAATACATTAGCACTGTGATACTACATATAATTTATAAAGAAATAAACATATATTGGGAGGGTTGTTAAAAAATTGATTAATGATAAAGATAGATGACCAAAAAAAGTTTTTAGACTACTGGCTCAGATTTAGCACCAAAGGCAATTTTCTCTGGGGTGAAAGTGGCATAGTTGTTTACACATGGACTTTTTCGTAGCCAAATGGAATAGTGAATGAAGAACGAGGAGGCTACTGGAAAAGTATGGTCTCTGAGTTGGCATTGGGATTCCCCAAATGAGATTCTAAAAGATTCTGCAATTACTTACTCAGTTTTTGCCTTCTTAGTTAGGTTGTATGCTCCATGGAAACAGGGGCCATTTCTATCATTCATTCAAGTACATGCGTGGCAGAGTTTTAGGATCTGTGGACACAGGAGAGAACAAGACACTTAACATCTTGTTTCTTCTGAAGTGTATTTTCTACGATAAGAAAGAAATAGTAAACAAGTAAACAAATAAGAAAATTTCAGATAGTGATAAGTTCTATGAAGAAATAAAAGAGGGTAATAGGAGATGGGGTACAATATTACATTAGATATCCGTGGAAGACCTCTCTGAGAAGGTCCCATATGAGCTGAAACCTGAATGATAACAAGTCAGCCACATGAATATCAAGTAGGTTTGGAAATTTGATGGAAGATAGGAATAATGCATGGATTTTCATTTGTTTTACTGATGGATTTTTATTTTTATTTTTGATTCTCCTGGGTCTTGCTTTATTTATTTATTTATTTGTTTGTTTGTTTGGCTATGCGGCATGTGGGATCCTAGTTCCCTGACCAGGGATCAAACCCATGCCCCCTGCATTGGCAGCATAGAGTCCTAACCACTGGACCACCAGGGAGGTCCCTGATTGAGTTTTAAAATCAAATAAAGCCTGGGGGTGGGGGGCAAGTGTTATGGAAAGTCTCCATGCCCAGAAATATGGGGTTTGGTAGAGGGCAGTGAGCAGTGGTGACACAGTGTCTAGGCAGAGAGGGCCTGAAACCGCTACAGTGGCCTTTCTGTGGCTCCAGGGTATAGTGGGAAAAGAACCAACAATTTTTCATACCTTTCTAAAAAGGGCCTGGAAGTAACTGGTGGATCTGGAGAGACCTTGGGGTCACTACATGGATGACTTGGTGACCTGAGTGGCTTGATCACAGGGACCAGATGGGAACTCGTGTCTCACTGGATATCAGTGTGGCATCCACCCATTATCACACTTTGGAGCCTGTGGCCCATGAATGTCATATTCTACTGGGCACTGAGGATAAAATGGTAAATGAGTCAGTGCCCTTCCAGCCTTTCTAGTTCTCTCCTCACCTGAGAGGGTCACCATCTCCTTGTATGTTGGTTTGGGATCTACAGATCCCAAAGAAGCAGATACAGAGACAAAATTAAAAATGCAAAAATGTTTTTGGAGGTCAAGCCCACAAAAGATAGAAGAGGAGAGGGAACAGGAGTAGGAAGAGGAAGTCTTCAGACCATGATGCTGGTGTGACCCTGTGAATGGAGAGGGGAAAGAAAGGAGAATTGGGTGGAAAGATCCTCAGACTTCAGTGCAATTCTCAGAAGGCCTCATCTAGCCCAAGGGGGAGCTATAGACAGTGATTATTTGTTGGAGGAATCCTGTGCTGAGCAAAAATTATGAGGTCCTAGAACTGCTGTGCTCAGGGAGAGCATGGAGCATAGCCTTGGCCCAAAGACACTGAAGTTGGGGGCTGTCAGCTAACTGCACTCCTCATACCTTTCTCTCTCTCTCTTTTTAAAATTTAAAAATTTTTATTGGAGTATAGTTGATATACAATGTTGTGTTAGTTTCAGGTGTACAGCAAAGTGAATCAGCTATAGGCCATACAGAGTACTGAGTAGAGTTCCCTGTGCTATACAGTAGGTTCTTATTAGTTATCTTTTTTATATATAGTAGAGTGTATATGTCAGTCCCAATCTCCCAATTTGTCCCTCCCCCCATATCCCCTGGTAACCATAAGTTTGTTTTCTACAGTGCCTTTCTCTCTCTCTTTTTCTTTTTATAATGTTGGTACTGACTTCTATTGACTATTATAGACGAGGCATGGTACTAAGTAATCTAAGTGCTTTTTAATTAATTAATTTATTTATTTTTGGCTGTGTTGGGTCTTAGTTTCTGTGTGAGGGCTTTCTCTAGTTGTGGCAAGCGGGGGCCACTCTTCATCGCGGTGTGCAAGCCTCTCACTATCGTGGCCTCTCTTGTTGCGGAGCACAGGCTCCAGATGCGCAGGCTCAGTAGTTGTGGCTCATGGGCCTAGTTGCTCCACAGCATGTGGGATCTTCCCAGACCAGGGCTCAAACCTGTGTCCCCTGCATTAGCAGGCAGATTCTCAACCACTGCGCCACCAGGGAAGCCCCACACCTTTCTCTTGAAAGGAGAACTGAGGTGCGTCTCCAGGGCTGCTGTGCGTTGTTCTTGGCAAGCATCCCTCTTGCCAGCTTCTGTGGGTATTTTCATTTGAGAATGCCACCCCAGGGCCCTGCTCCTTATCCAAATTAATTTAATGAGCTCCTTAGAAAAGAAATATGGAGCAGTTTTGTTCCTACTGATACTTATCTCAAGGAATGTCATTAATTATCAAGGCAAAATTCATGGCCATTAACATTTATTAATTAATTAGTTTTTGTGTGTGCGGTTTGGAATCCTGGAGGATGAAGATTCTGACTATGAACTCAAATCAGCGAATGCAAACTGTGACTGATGTGAGGGGACTGGAAACTTCTGTGATGGGAGCTGAGGCCCAAAGATGGTAAAGGGACACAGACACATGGGCTGTGGAGAACAGGGGAATGAAGGCACCTGGGATCACCTGGAAGTGTTGCAGCCATACTTATAGGATGTCTAAGTCCTGAGGAGTAAAGCAAATGGGCTGAGGATTAGGGTTCAGTGAGTCTTAGAGTCTCAGCTGGATTGAGCCCCTAGAAGTGGTCGAAGCAGCCCGGGTTGTGGATCAGGAATTACTGCACGCCCTTCACTTATACCCAGAAACCATCACCCATCCTGGAGCACAGTGGGAGTGCCTCTCCCATAGGTCCAAGTAAACTGTCCCTGTTGAAAATGTTCCTTAAAGTTGCTGCCTACTTGAGATACACTTTTAGTGCCTGATTACTGTGGTTTGACTTTCTTTTTTCCTGAAATCGATGGCCAAGTTATTACTTATTCTTTTCTCTTTTTTCAGATGCCATTAGTGATTCTCTGAGGTAACACGTGCTTGACCCACTGGTGACCAGGAGTCTCCAACCAACTTTCTGACCTAGCTTGAGAAATATATGGATTTTTCAATAGTGAGTAGCAAGTCACCAGAGTGGCACTGGAAAGGGAGAGGGGAGGGAAGAAAATAAATTGAGTTTGAATGGTGGCAAAACAAATTCCATATTCCCTCAGGCATTCAATATATAGAGGAAGTTGTCTGATTCCTTGGTAATTAAACTTTAAAGAATGGCTTGTTTGGCCCCAAGTAAACAAACATAATGATCCTTTGCCCACAGTAAGACTGGTACATGTGATTTCTCACTGTGACTTTCTGTTTTAAGCTGTCGCTGAGTCCTGAGTAGGAAAATTGGGCTTCCTTTTAGTCCGTTTTCTTGGGTTAGAAGAGAGTGAGCGTGATGTGGGAGAGAGGAATGTCAGTGTTTGCTGTGACAAGGGAGGGGTCTGGGCTAGTCTGGGATGCTACTAGAAGGAAAAGAAATTATAGAATTTGAGGTGTTAGTGACCTTAGCATCTACTCCAACCTCTCATTTAGCAGATGTGGAAACAGAGACTTAGAGAAGCTAAGAGGCTGACTGGTGGAGCAGAAAGAAAACTGGAGTCAAGAGATCAGAGTTCAAGTACCACCCGTGACAGTTAATGATCTCTGTGACTTAGCTTTGATAAGCACCTTCCCCCGTAACCTGACCTTCCTAGGCTTCTGGAGGCAATGTGGAAAACGCAGAAGCCAAATGTGACTTCCAGAATCTTAGGCAAAGTTCCTGATATTTGCTGGCATTTTGAATGTAAATATAGGTATAGATTAAACCCCATTGGCAGATTGCTACATTCCTTGCAGTTCAGTCTCTCAGATCCTCATAACAACCCTCATCTCCTAACACACAGTTCTCATGACAGCCTGGCAAATTCAGTCATTATTCCTGTTCTGGAAGTGTTTCTCTTGATGTTCTCATTTGGTGATTCTTGGATGTTGATATGCATAGGCCAGTTAACATTTGAGAGCTTCCATCTGGATTCTTGGCTTTAAAATCATAAGTATTTCCTCACACCTAGCACCAATAGGTAGGCTTACATAACAAATTCAGGGACAAAAAAAAATTGAGATTAAGCCATCTAACTCAAACATTATAAAAATTGGAGCTTAATGTGAAATAACTGAAATATATTAAAGTGATAACAGTACCTTGGAGAGCAAAGAAGAAGAGACACTAGGCTAGGGCAGACCTCTGCTCTGTCCGGTGGACAGTGACTGTCGCTCACCCAATCACATACAGTCCTCAGAGTTTTAAGTCTTTCCCACATACGTAACTTCTCGCAGCTGATGTTTCTTCATCTTCTAGGTGGCAATCATATCTAACCTTGCTCTTAAGGCTGTTGAGGGGACCCAAATTAATGGTGGCTTTATAAACCTTGAAAGTACTATTAAAATATTAAGTGGTTTACTAGCTAGTTAGTAGCATTGGGCTAGAACTGAGGATTCCTGACAGCTAATTCAGGTCTTTTTTCATGGCTCTGGGGAGAAAGTTGTAAATACAGGTAGGTTGTAGAGAAGACAACTAATGTTTAGAGACAAAAGGAAGTCAGCACTAGTACCATCCTTCTTGAAAAGACAATTAAAAGAATCATGGTATATAATTTTATTCAAGTCATAGTTAAGGGCGTAGAAACCACATGAATCTATGTTCCGAAGGGGAAGGACAGTAAGTAACTAAACTGTTCCTCTTGAGCAGAGATGTTCCCCAAGTCCAGGCACAGAGCTGATTTGCTTCTCTGTCTCCCGAGTGAAGGTGAGGCAGAGGGTGGCCATGGACTAACTTAACAGCTGAGGATAGCAAAGCGTGAATTCTCATAAATAAAACTCAAAGATTTCCTGAGACCAGAAGGCAGGATCAACCTGCGAGAGAAAAACAGAGTCTCGGAAATTGGTCTCTTTACTAATGCTTTTGTCCTAAGTAATATTTCTCCAATTATCATCCAGATAGCATCATATTTCATTTTTCTGCTTCAACTTCTAATTCTTTAGAGAGGCCCCTAGAAATCCATTTGCCATTTTGTGAGATGGAACCCAGGACATGATCATCATTATTATTATTATCACCGAAGATAAAGAAATCTATCAATTTCACTATTTCCTGCTGCCTGCATAATAACTCAAGCTCTGTCTTGGTCATCTACTTTAAGGGACAATATAATGACATTGCTGGGAACTACATATATCCACTCACTCCAAAGCCACCTGCTTTTGGTTCAGCTTTAATAGATGAAATTCTATTCAAAAAAGTTATGAGAACAATGACTGTATTTCTTTGAGAGCTAGGGAATCTTATCTCTACAAAAGCGGGTCTGAAGAGTTTGCTACTCAGTGAGTACCAATTTGTTTATGGGAAATGACATGTGATTTCTAAATGGTATTCTATCTTATAAAGCTTTAGCAGAGTATTTTGAGTTATTAAACAAGGACCCAAGGCATGTCAGCAGTTGATTTGCTCCATGTTTGCTTATTTGGGAAGACTGTGAGAGCATAGTTCATAGGAACATCATGACCTTTCATCTCCAAAAGTTCCTCCAGCCCACACTCATTGAACACCTTGTGCATGCAAAGCACCAGGTCTGGCACTGAGCGTGCAAAATAAATAAGACCTTGTCTTCATACTTGAGCATGTCCAGCAGATGAAAATAATCTCTCTTCTCCTCTTCTCTTCATGGGGTGTGTGAGAGGGGTTCACAGAGTTTCTGTGAATGATGCTAAATTCCCAGAAGTCTTGTGTAAAGATCTGGCCGCTCTTTCAACACCTTTATCTGTGTGGTTTTTAAGCCAAGTATACAGACAGAACTGTCCTTGATTGTGTCTGTTTGCCAATGTGACTATAGCTATTGGATCCAGAAGCCTGCAATGAATAATCAAGTCTGTGTAATGTGGTGTATGGTAAATGCTACAAGAGATGTATTTATAAAGACCAGTGGAAGCAGAGAAGAGAGTTTAATAATAGAGGAAATAGTAGTTGAGCCTGACCTTAAAAGGAGAGTTAGATTTTTCCAGGTAAAAACGTGGATGAAGGTATCCAGGGAGGAAACAGCCTGGGTGGAGGCACAGAGGTGTGAGAGAATATGGCACTTTGGGGCATTTCCATAGTAACTATAATGTTCAGTAGTAGGAAGAGCTGACCCTGCATGAGTAGGCTGGGCCAGTTTGTGAAGGGGATGCTGTTTCTATATTAGGTTATCTCTGTCTTGTTCATTCTGTTCGTATCTTCCTGGTTGATGGGCAAATTGAGCAATTAGTATCTTGTTCACACTTCTCTTCTGATATTGTAACTCAAGATAAACATGTGCTTCTAAATATCAGTGTGTCTGAAATTCCAGATGGAACTCGACTTCTCCACTCTCTTGCCCACTTCTCCCCCATCCATAGAAACCCTTCTTCTATGCAAGTCATATGACATTCAAAGTTGTTTTTATTTACTTATGGACACTGCTTTTGTCAGGAATCACACTTCTGCTTAAAACCATATCCTATGAATTGAAGTGTTAAAGCAGAAAAAAAAGTTAATAAATTCACAGCTTTTTCTAATTAATGATTATATGCTGAAATAAAAGTTGTTAAAATATTGATAAAAAGAAATTTGAGGAAGCAGATTGAAAGCAAGACTGATGAGACAGGTAGAGAGGTTCTTCAAAGGGAAGTGCTATTTCCCTGCCAAACTTGGTAAAGCCTTCCCCCAATGCTTGCTTGCCCTGACGCTAGAAAGTTGTGCCTGTGACATGGCTACAGTACTTTCAGTTAAATGTGTACTTGGCTTTTTTTTAATGTATGTGTGTTTGGTCTTTCCCAACATGCCAATCATCTAAGGGGGTTGATAAACAAATTTTATCGTGTTTATACCTCTCACATTTTATAAATTAAGGATATTTAAGCCATGTATAATATGAGTTCACTCATATGGGTATATCATACTTATGTGACACTTTCGTGGCTCAGTAGTAGTGGGAAAGATGAAAGCTTAACTCGTGTGTTGTCTCTCTTCTATTGAGGGCCTGGGACTGCCATCCATGAGGCTTGCATATCACAGTCCTCGGCTGGACTTCTATGCTATAATACATAATGTATAACCCATAATATGTAATATTTGGTATGTGATATATAATATATATCTTTTAGTCAAATGATGTATAATACTATTACATGATGTATTATATATAACAATCATCTTTCCCTTTGCTCACCTCATCAGAGCTATTGCTGATCCCCGAGTTGACACCATATGGGGTTATGGACATCCTTAGCCATGTCTAATTTTGGTCTTCATTTCATAACCGCTTAAAAATGAAAGACTCACCTCCTCTTCTTGTGCCATGCCCCATTTTACAACAATCTGAGACTGGTTAGGTGTTCTGGCTCAAAGTCCCCCCAGACCTGGCTATGAATTTCTGTTCTACCACTCACTTGTTAAATAAATCTTGAGCAGATTACTTGTGTAAACTTTATTTTTCTTCTCTGGAGAATGAGAAATAATAACTAATTTAGGGTGGATTACCTAACCTGTTTTATAGGATTGTTGTGAAGACCGAGACAATTTTTTATAGTGTATTTGCCTGGTGCCTGGCACGTGGTAACTGATCAATAAATTCTAACTGTTATTGTTGTAATCTATTGAGATGTTCACTGCGTTGCTGTTGTCTCATTTGCAGACATCAGGGTAGATCATGTATCATAAAACATTATAAAACAAAGGGGGATTGAATGAAGTGCTGATAACCCCTGGGTGTGGTTAATCCCTTGGGTGTGGTAGTTACTCTTACAATTTGATCATCTTTAAGTTGGTGAATATATTATTTCTAAATCCATTAATTTAATTCCTTGTAGTAGCTATATCATGTTACTGTTGGCTTGGGTTTGGAAACTGAACCCTCGTGTGCCTCCTAAATTCATCCTAAGAAATTAGCCTGTGATTTAGGTGAATGCTGACAGGTTGCTGGTGTGGCCTGGTTATGAATGCAGCCCTGAACCTTAAGGAAAGCTAGAAGTTCAAGAACACTCCTATCTTTTTCAGAAAACACCTGAACTTTCTATGAATGATGCTAAATCACCAGAAGTCTCATGTTGGGATCTGGCTTCTTTCTCAATGTTTTTCTCCATATGCTTCCTAACAGATTACTAAGATAGAATTATCCTTGATGGTGTTTATCTGCATGAATGTGGGAAGTGGGGAGAGAGGGAGAGAGAGAGAGAAAAAAAGAGAGAGAGAGGCTGAATATAGCCATTGAGGTCAGAGGAGACCCTACAAAGAATAATGAAGCTCATTAAGCTCATAGCCTTTTGGTTCTGATCCATGAGGTGTGCGTATGCTGTCACTAGAAGACACTGGTGTATACATACAGTTGACCCTTGAAGAACACAGGTTTTGAACTGTGTGGGTCCACTTATATGTCGATTTTTTTTTTTGATAAGTACGTACCACAGAACTATATGATCTGCAGTTGGTTGAATCTGCAGATGGTGGAACCTCGGATGCAGAGGGCCGACTGTAAAGTGATACGTGGATTCTTGACTGTATGGGGGTCGGCACCCCTAACTCCCATATTGTTCAAGCGTTAGATTTGGATAGAAAACTAAAGACCTTTGATGGATTCAGCTCTTCTAGTAGAAGGTCACAATTTGGGGAGAGAAGGAAGGATACAGGGTGTGAACACCTGGTCTTAGTTCATTTGGGCTGCTATGACAAAATACCACAGCCTGGGTGGCTTATAAACAACAAAAATTTATTTCTCACAGTTCTGGAGTCTGAAATTCTGATATCAGGGTGCCAGCATGGTCAGGTTCTGATGAGGACCCTCTTCCAAGTTGCAGACTGCAAGCTACTTTTTGTATTCTCCCATGGTGGAGATCAGAGAGATGAAACGAGTTTTCTTGTGACTCTTTTTTTTTTTTTTTTTTTTTTTGCGGTACGTGGGCCTCTCACTGTTGTGGCCTCTCCCGTTGCGGAGCACAGGCTCCGGGCGCGCAGGCTCAGCGGCCATGGCTCACAGGCCCAGCTGCTCCGCGGCATGTGGGATCTTCCCGGACTGGGGCACAAACCCGCGTCCCCTGCATTGGCAGGCAGAATCTCAACCACTGCGCCACCAGGGAAGCCCTCTTGTGACTCTTTTAAATACACTAATTCTATTCATGAGGGCTTCACCCTCAGGACTTCATCTAATCCTTAACTCCCAAAGGCCCCACCTCCCAATATTACCACACTGGGGAGTAGGGTTTCAACATAGATATTTTGGTGGGAAACATTCAGTCCATAACTTCTGGTGACCTAGGTCATATTGAAGAATAGGATTTGTTTTTCTGGATTGTGATTTTATATCATAATGATGATCTCCTTGGGGAAAAAAAACAGTCACTTTATGAAGTCCCAGAAGAATGCATTTAGTAGAATGTTTATTGGCTTAAGAAAAGGAGAGAGGCAAATACTCAGAAACTTGATACCAAGGAGGATAATAGACGAAGTAAAGGAACAATAATATGATGATGTCTTATATATGGCATTTACAGTTTTCAAAGTGTTTTTGCATGATGTTATAAGATTCTAATAACAATACTCTGAAGTTTTCAGAAATAATGAAGATCTACATTTCTCAGATGAAGATATTCTTCATGAGTCCCAGTGAGTTTAGCTGGTTTGTTTTAGGTCCCACAGTCATTAAAGAATATGTCTGAGATTAGAATCTAGATCTTTTGATTATAGCCATTATTGTAGAATAAACTAGTATTTTTTGATAATAATTTTTTCCACATATGAGACTTGCTTGTGATTTTGGAAGCAGTCTTTTAGGCCATAAGGAATTTAAAATTTTTCATAGTTTTCTTCATGGTTTCTTTCAACGTATTTGACATTAGAATATCTTCCCCAGTTTCTGATGAACTCTTGACTTGTCCTGTTGAGCAGGGGTCCCCAACCTTTTTGGCACCAGGGACTGGTTTCGTGGAAGACAGTTTTTCCACAGTCCTGGGTAGGGAGGGGGGGGATGGTTCAAGCGGTAGTGTGAGCGATGGGGAGCGGCAGATGAAGCTTCACCCACTGCTCACCTCCTGCTGTGTGGCCCAGTTCCTAACAGGCCGCAGACTGGTAGTGGTCTGTGGCTTGGGGTTTGAGGACGCCTGCTGAGGATTTCATCCCTTGAAAGGTGAAAAAAAAAAATGAAGGAAGATTTCTAATTTTAGACTCATTTCTGACCAAGACAATTGAAGTAGAATTGAAGGACAACTTGGAAGAATATTAACAACAGTATTCATAATAGCGATGAGAGCAAATGGCAATCGTAGTCAGGCATTTATCTTAGATCCTGGGAGGGATATATTTCAAATAGTTCACATAAAAGATGGTTAAGAGCAACAGGAGAGTTTAGAAAAAAGGCTGACATTGAGGTCACATATTATTCCTTTGAAAAAGAAAGTAGTGGTGGTGTGACTTCATGGACATCTCTGAGCTTGGATTTAATTTGTTACAAAAGGAGTATATACAGCTGACCCTTGAACATTATGGGTTTGAACTGTACAAGTCCACTTATACATGGATTTTTTTCAATAAATATACAGTTGGCCCTTTGTATTTGTGGGATGGATACCAAAGAGTGGAATAAACTTGCAAGGACAACATTGACAAAACTATGAAGAATCAGTGCAGCTCAATGAAATGTGTGCTACAGAAAATGAAGTGTTTCATTTATCCATATTTAAAGCAAGAAGAACCAGGAAAGGATGGGCTTACCTCTTGGGCAGACAGTGTATAGTTAACTGATGAAAGGAAGGAGAATGATTCAATGTCTATTTTGCTTCCATCCTCTACATGAAAGAAATGACCTTCATGTTGGAAAGGGCAGGAAGGCGTGGTTACCAGCCTGAATTTTAATAGAAGTAAATACTTAAGACAGTGCCAGCAACATAATAAGTACTCAACACATGCGTTAAAATTTCTCTTTTCCTTTTTAAATAGAATTGCCAGAAATAAAAAAGGTGCTGGATGATTGAAATGGGAAAATCACCAATTTTCAAAAAGGGAAGTAAGATGAATTCTGAAAAGAACCCATCAATTAATGTGACATCAATCCCTGGTCAAATTCAGGGACAAAATATTTAGAGAAGGATTGTGAGTAGTTTGGAAAGGAAGTTGAGATTATTGAAAATAACGAGTTCCAAATGAGGAAGTCTGACTAAACTTATCTGATTTCCTTTGTTTTTTTTATTGAGGGTTTTTATTATAGGAATGTACTAGATGGAAAATATCCATATTTTAGTAAAATATTGGAAAAATTGCCCATAAGTTGTGCTTTCTCATGCATTTTGCCCGTGCTCTAATCTCTGTTTGAAAGCTCATCCTCTCCTCATCTGCTGATAATTGCCTACTTGTGTGAGGCAGGATAATACTTTTGGAATATTAACCAACATTTTAAAAAAATCCTTTCCAACCTTGGCCCTCCTTGAGTCAACTAGGCTGTCTGCAAACATTACTTTAGGTAAGAAAAGACACATCAAAAAGAAGCTGTGGAAAAAGATAGTCTGTTGTTGGCTTTGGATTTCAAAAATCTAAGTCTTCAGGGAAACAGAAAAGACTCTGGGCTAGAAACAAGATGTGGAAGAATACTTTGATGTATCAAAATAAAACCTTGCCTTGTGGAGACTAGATAATGAAAAGTAGAGGCCTGAAATGAGAGGACTAGATCTAGTGAGCACCTGGCACTTGGCATTGCTACTTGACCTTCCCATTGTCCTTTATGACCTACCTTTCTGACAGCAGTATTGTCCACTGATAGCCTGGCAAGAATGATGCCTGTCTGCTGCATGTATATCTCACTCTATGTGTACAACTCTCCCTTTAATACCTATGACACTTACAAGCCTAGAGCTGGAGGATGGGAAACTGAGACCCTAGTCTAGAGGGGAGGTAATCATGTGAAATGGATCTGTCCTTGGGTAGTCCTAAGCAGAATCAATCTTTTTCCTCCTTTACCACCCTTGCTGTTAGACTACAGTAAAAGTCTACCTTTTCACATTCTTGAGACATAACTCAAAAAAAAAATGGCAGAGGGGAAGGAAGAATCTTACATTCTTTTCTGAGGTTTCCTCAACAACCCCAGGTAGAGTCCAGTGCTCCTTCATGAGTTCCTCTTGGACTGCAAGTCCACTTGTAGCATAGGACCCATCATAGGGAACTGCTTTATTGACTGCGGGATCATTTCCTCATTTGACTGTGAGCCTCTCCAGGGCAGGGAATAGATTTTATTATATTTGTATTTCCTGGCACACAGTAGAGACTAAGCAAGTGTTTTATGGGTTGAATTGAAGATGGTTAAATGTGTGGAATTACCTAGGTTCATAAGTGCTGAAATATATACTCAAAGAATGTTGACTAATGTGTTAGTGTGGGCTTTGAACTATCTCTCTATGAGGTTTCTAGGTTCCGAGCCTTACTTTTTTGTTTCTATTAATGACCAGCATGAGATTATAACTCACTGATTACATTTTGAAGTGATAGGAAGCTGGAAGGGAAAGTTAATACACTGATGAGAGTCAGAAGCAGAATAGTTGAAACAATGAACCAAATATAATTTAATTGGGAGTAAATATAAAATACTACAGTAAGGGTAAAAAAAAAAAAACCTGAGTTATAAACTAGAGGGATATATAGCTTAAAATAAAGTATTTATTAAAGATCTTTCCAGAGCCTTAGTTTATAAGCTTATATGGACCAGAGTATGATGCAGCTTTTACTATACTATATATTATTTAATGCTATTTTGGGTATTATTTATAGAAATAAAAGGAAGAGATGCACTAAGGCAAGGGTCCTACTGTATGCCTCACTGATGAAATCATGGCTGAAATATTGGGTATAGTTTCATATATAATTTTTTTTTTTTTTTCAGTACGTGGGCCTCTCACTCTTGTGGCCTCTCCCGTTGTGGAGCACAGGCTCCGGATGCGCAGGCTCAGCGGCCATAGCTCACGGGCCCAGCCGCTCCACCGCATGTGGGATCTTCCCGGACTGGGGCACGAACCCGTGTCCCCTGCATTGGCAGGTGGACTCTCAGCCACTGCGCCACCAGGGAAGCCCCATATATAATATTTTAAAAGGATAATGGTGGATAATTTAGGAGAAAATATTTGTGGAAACTACATTTTTATGATAATTGACAAGGGGTTGGGGCTAGACCAATCCTATAAAATTAGATATTTCCATCAATGAAGTGACAGCTTTGGGACAGTCTTTACCTCCCTTCACTGGAAGAGTTTAAACTGAGAAAAGGATGACCATCAGCATATGGGATCCCTGAAATGCATAGGTGATTGGATTCAGATGAGCTATAAGGTGGTCTCCAATTCAAAGACAAGGCACTCTTTCCATGTATGCTCCATGGTTTAGTTGGAGAGTACTCTGTGGATGTGGATGGATGGAAGGACCTTTTGACCAAATGGCAGAAATGATGGAGAGAACTACTTAGCTCAGAACAGAGCTTCCCAGACTTCTTTTATCCTTCACTCCATATGCAGGCCACACAGAAGGCAAAGATCTGGGCCGTTGGACAGTAACTCATGTGAAAGGGAAGGATATAATTCCTTGGTGGATATGAACCGTGAGGAAGAATAATGATGCTACTCTATGTTCTGTGACTCGGTACCAGGAGAAATAACGGGACTTGATCAATGGGAATATTTGGGGGAGGGGAAGGGATACCAATGATGAAGAGGTAAGTGTGGGTCTCATCTGAGAGAATGATGATGTTTTAGCACCACGGTCCATGGCTCTGAGTTCAGCAGGTGAGTCTGGGGCAATTGATGGCTTCTGACACCCAGGCAATTGCAGTAATTCTGAACTATGTGCCATGGCCAAGCAGCTCTCAGTGCTGGAGACAGCTTCATCACTGGGGGCCCAGCCTTCACTGAGCAGCAGACCTTCCATCAGTCAAAGATGAATGAGGAAATCACCCAGGCTCTACATGTTTTTAATATTCCCCTCTCTCTTTTGTCCAGACCAACTTTGGTTTATGTACTCTGCTGCCTCCCCTGCGGAAGACCTCTGGCATCACCCACCCCTCTAATAATATGTGAAACATGCAAAAGAGGATCTTCTCAAAGGACTCGGAAGATTGGGTGTCTCTGCAGCAATCAAAGAGTGACAGAGTGTGCCCTGTCTTGCCCAGGAATAGGCAGAGGTTCACTGCTGCTTTAATTCATCAATAGGATTCCAATCCCATTTCTGAGCATGGAGTGAATAGAACTTCTTCCAAGAATCAGAAAGGACAAATTAAGCAAAGCTTAATTTCCTGCCAGAAGAAAGCAAAATGTTATCCTTATGTTAGAGGCAACATGAAATGGGGCACAGCTATGTAGCACTTAGTCAAATTCAGTGTCCTTTATCTTCAAATTACAGAGAAGTACGGTCTCTGAAAATCTCTAAACCACAAAGCATACTTACTGTTTCCTTCCTAGTGAGTTCAAAGAGAAAATGCAGTAAGTTAATGTAAACCTCGTGCAATTTTTTCTGATATCCTTCTTTCCAAAGCTGCTAACTGCCTCCCAGGCTGTGCTGCAGGTGTCACCTCTCCTAGCATCCTTGCCAAGCACCCCGTGTAGGTGGGGGTGTGCCCAGAAGCCCTGATGCTCCAAGATGAATCCACACTGAGCAACCCCTTCACCTCTGAACTTAGATAAAATGGCACACCATGGGGAACAGAACCTGCCTTCCTGGGCAACCATCAAAGGGTCAGATAACAGAATTCAGAAGCATGGAAAAGCCAGCTCTCATGGAATAAATTTTCACCAGTGGAAATGGAAACTGGGAAGATATATTTTCTGTCATTTCCCCTCTTAGGTGGACTGCTCCAAGGTGCACTCTCTTCTTGCCAACCTTCTGGAGAAGCCGTGCCTGCTGAGGGAATGTGCCTGGCGAGGGATGTACATCATCTCCGCATGGCTCACTGTGAAGTGGTGACGGGCGTGGCAGCACACTGCCTCTCACTGCCCATCTTTCCTTAGCTTGCTTCCCCTTATTTCCTTCCCTGTACCACTCTGGATTTGCACCTTTTCAATGAAGTATCCGCTCTTTAGTCCTTGCCTCAGGTTCTGCTTTTTTAGATGACCTGGGCTAAGGCATATAAACAAATCAGGAAGCTCACTCATTCATTCACTCACTCACTCACTCACTCACTCATTATTTTATTTTATTTTTTTAATAGATCTTTATTGGAGTATAATTGCTTCACAATACTGTGTTAGTTTCTGTTGTACACCAAAGTAAATCAGCCATATGCATACATATATCCCCATATCCCCTCCCTCCTGAGCCTCCCTCCCATCCTCCCTATCCCACCCCCTCTAGGTCATCGCAAAGCCCCGAGCCGATCTCCCTGTGCTATGCTGCTGCTTCCCACCAGCCAACTATTTTACATTCGGTAGTGTGTATATGTCGATGCAACTCTCACTTCGTCCCAGCTTCCCCCTCCTACCCTGTGTCCTCAAGTCCATTCTCTATATCTACATCTTTATTCCTGCCCTGCAACTAGATTCATCAGTACCATTTTAATTTTTTTTTAGATTCCATATATATGCATTAGCATACGTTATTTGTTTTTTTCTTTCTGACTTACTTCACTCTGTATGACAGACTCTAGGTCTATCCTCCTCACTACAAATAATTAAATCTGTTTCCTTTTTATGGCTGAGTAATATTCCATTGTATATATGTGCCACATCTTGTTTATCCATTCATCTGTCGATGGACATTTAGGTTGGTTCCATGTCCTGGCTATTGTAAATAGTGCTGCAATGAACACTGTGGTACGTCTCTCTTTTTTTTTTTGCAGTACGTGGGCCTCTCACTGTTGTGGCCTCTCCCGTTGTGGAGCACAGGCTCCAGACGTGCAGGCTCAGCGGTCATGGCTCATGGGCCCAGCCGCTCCACAGCATGTGGGATCTTCCCGGATCCGGGCACAAACCCGCATCCCCTGCATCGGCAGGCAGACTCTCAACCACTGCACCACCAGGGAAGCCCCATGACTCTCTTTGAATTATGGTTTTCTCAGGGTATATGCCCATTAGTGGAATTGCTGGGTCATATGGTAGTTCTATTTTTAGTTTTTTAAGGAACCTCTACACTGTTTTCCATAGTGGTTGTATCAATTTATATTCCCACCAACAGTGCAGGAGGGTTCCCTTTTCACCACAGCCTTTCCAGCATTTATTGTTTCTAGATTTTTTGATAATGGCCATTCTGATCGGCGACTCACTAATTATTGAAGGTTTATTGAGTAGTTACTGAGTGTTGAGCATTTGCTAATTTTTGGGGACATAATGATGGGTATAATATGGCTCCTACCTTTAAATAACTCATAGTCTAGTTTAGAGAGAGAGACATGAGATCAGATAACCCCCCCCCACCCCAAATTAGGAAGAAAGATCTTTATGGTAAAGTGTTTGAGATAAAGTGTTGTTCTTGTCCTGGAAATCTGGCTTCAAGAATGCTGCATATGGCTTAGTATTGAAGTCCCAAGCTAACGGAATCTTGAATCAGTTTTCTGCTGTTGTACCAGAATTGGACTAAGGCAAAAGCTGAAAACAGAAGTCTTCAAGTCTGCATCTTCTAAGGAGAGCCACAGGGGATTACCCATCATTGGGCAAGACACTTCCCTGAAGGTTTTTGAGAGTTGGAAGAAATGCTTCCTCTTTCATTGCTTCCCCACACCCACACTTGAATCTAAACGAGAAGGGGACTGGAGTAGGGACAAGAACCATCATGTGGTTGGCCTTATGGTGAGAGTTGTGTTCTTAGAAGATTTTTCCCCTATCCTGTTGGAATGCAGCAGAGCCAAGTGAAGCAGCAGGAGAATCGCCTATAAAAATCAGGAGCGCTTGAAAGAAGGGCCATCTGATTCCTTGGTGAAATACTTGCTGAGCTAAAAATTCAGCTGGCCCACACTGGTGCTGCCTCCAAAACACACAGGGCGAGTTCTTGGGTGAGTGGGCATGGGTATTAATAAACATAAGGACTCATACGTGATTTTGCTGTGGGGATTTGGAGGTGGGAGACCATTGGTGCGGTGCACAGCCACAGGCTTGAAAGGACTACGATGAAGTGTGTTTGAGAAGAATATGAGGGGACTCCACCACATTCCATTCATTTTTGCCCTCAGAGTGCTCAGACCTAACAGTTCCGGGGCTCTCCATAGACAAGTTCAGATGCTAGAGAAGAACCAGCTGCTGAGGGCTTCCTGGATCCCCTAGGCCTGGCAAAGAGACAGCCAACCTGAAGAAGGGAGAGGGGCATTGTATAGCTGGCAAGGTTTATGCAAGAAATAGCTGCTCCACTGAACAGGTGAGACAGCCAGAGAAGAGAAGCCAAGAAAATCGTGTGCTGATGTGAAGACAAACACAGGAAAGGAGGCAATGAACGTCAAACAAAACCCAAACCAACCAGAGTGAGGCCAGGGACTTAATCCTCACCAGTGACAGACAAATGGACATCTATTGAAGAAGACCCCATACTCCACCCTTCCTTCCTGACCACAACATCAATATCTCTACCTAGAGGAGGGAGGGGGGTGCAGCCATTCATTCTCGTGATCTTTCTCCACTCTGCGAGGCCAAGGCCACAGTAGCTTGTGTTGGGGAAGGGTGTAGGGAATTTTTGAATGCTGAAGTTTTAAACTGGATTGGATTATGTGTTAACAATGTAAAATAATCAGAAAGTTTAGAATCTGCAAAATACATTGCCAAGAGTGGAAAAATAATTTTACATAGCAGGGTGGAAAAACAGTGACTGAAAGATGTAATTTTGTTTCCACAAGGGATTTTAAGGGCAGGACTGGAAGTGGCACATTCTTTCTGCCTGCATCTAATTGGCCAGAACCCAGTCCCATAACTTCAGCCTAATTTTATATGAGGCTTGGAAACCTCCTTCTATGGGTCCAGGAAGAATGCCTTGAACACATAGCATTGTCTCTGTCACAGGCAGCCACTTTGAAATCCAGAACACTGCACAATTTAGATAGAAGACAAGTTTCTAGCAGTTTTGTAGTGGTGGGAATATTAACGAAACAAACCTATGATGTGATTGCCACTATTCAGTAGTTCTTACTTGTTTCCTCAAACACCCAACAATGTTTTACAGGTTGAGTCTCTGAGAGAGTGTGCTCTGATTTAGGAGAATCTAATATTTAATCCTGGCAACTCTATGATGTGCGTGCCTTGACTGTTAGGTTCTAGAAGAAACAAAAGAGCTAACAATTTAATGCCACAACTAATAGGTGGTAGATTTATTGTTAGTATCTGGCTCTATCCCACTTTAACATTCCTGCTGTTTCTATTATACCCATATCATCTTGTCATCTTGACTTCTTAAAATTCAAGGCCTTTCTTCTCTTTGTTCAGGATGAATTTCCTGAGCCTCGTTTTGATTATTCTATGATGACCCCCTATTGACTTTCCACATGACACATATTCACTGTGCCAAGGATCATGTTGCCAAGCATCAGAGTTTATTGTTCCATCTGGCTATTATTATTCCATTTGCACAAGATCACTGTGTGTATGGTTCTTTCTTTGGTATAAAGTTGCAGTTTTAATGGTTTGACTATCTGTTGAGCTGCATTTGGTTCGTTGGGTAATTTCTTTAATTTGACTCTGATGTTTGTGAAGATTGGGTATTCACTAGTTCATGCAGTTTTGATTTTTGACTCAAAACTGGAGCAGAAGGGCCTGGGGCTCAATAATTCAGCTACTGCTGATCAGTTTCATATCCTTGTTCATTTGTTAATGGGACTATAGCTAGTGAATCTTTCTCTACAATTTTCTTTTAGTCTCCTAACACAATTTTTTGATATTAATATACTGTCATTTTAATCTCAGATTATCCTTTTCAGGTTTCATGGAAGCTCAGTAAAAACACTTTAAAATAATCTGTGTAGTTCTGTTAAATAAGCATAACAATATCATAATTAGATGTTGTAGCCTTTGAAACCCAAAATATTATCTTCTTTTTAATAAGTTTAAACAACAGCAACACATGTTCTTGTTTACCAATTGGGTGGAGCAATCGGAAGTAGTTTAAATGGGGGAGGACACATAGGGAAAATTTGGGCATGATTTTAATTACTGGATTGAAATGGAGAAATTAGTAAAAGCAAATTTGTCGTTCCCTTGGTTGTCCTTAAAGAGTGACCATTGGCAAGTTTCTTACAAAATCATATATTCAACAAATATGCATCAATAACATGCCATCTTTATGCCAGTCTCTGTGAGCAAAAATGATGAATTCCTGAACTTTTTAAAGTGCTCTGAGTCTTCTTGGGGTAGAGGATATATATATATATATATATATATATATATATATATATATATATATATATATATATATATATATATACACACAGAGTGATAAAGGCAATAGCATAATATGTTCGATATACAGTGATAGCACAAAAAAGGGAGGATTAATTGGACCGGATACCGGGTTTTGTAAATGTTTAATTGATATTTAATCTCTCAGAGAACTGTTTATATTACCATTTCCTCTGCTTAAATAATGCATTATGGTAATCAATCACTACTTTCTTTCTTTGATCCCTAAGTCCTTCTCTATGAGTCTAGAGGGCTGTATCTTAGGGCTTTGGTCTAAAGAGATCATCAGTATTTCAGAAGCTGGACTTGGCTGTGCTTTCTCTATCATGCTTTTTATTTTTCTTTCCTATTGGGTGCTAAGCATGTGTATAGAATAACTTCTCTCCCATATACAGAGGAGTTCCTTTACTGAGTGTTGCTGCATGTAGATCTCTGAATGGCCAGGAAATGGGAAATAAAGTTCCTTTCAGGTTTATTTGCCACTTCACAGGTTATTTGTCAGAATTTGCAAGTAGATCAGTCCTTGCAAAGAGTGGAATGTTTTGTTTTTTAATTCCTTTTTTTGTAATTAGGATACATTTTTTATTAAAAGCTGCTAGAAACCAGCATTTTCGCACCCATAAATTTAGCATCTTGTGACACAGTAAGAATTACAATGGTAGGGAGAAAGGGAACTGTGCAAACAAAACAAAGACATAAAATGCAATGAGGGAAAAGCATCCAGCTTGCTGCAACTGTAAAGAAGAAGAAAACTTCAGGGAGGTCTGATTTATAGGGAATAATTATTATTGGCTGATTTAGAAAACTGGGGCAGAGATAGGAAGCTGCTGAAGTGGCTGTGTTTGCAAACTGATTTGAAGAACGCTTCTCTTACATGCCATTATAAAATAATAATTCTTGGTGAATGTGTCTCCTTTCACTTAACGATTTGCAAGTACTGGAAAAATACTGCTTGAATAGAATTATGATGCCTGAGAAGCACATTCAGACCACTATTCCAAATGTAAAAGCAAAGATCAGGAGCAGGTCAGGGATTTGTGAAAAGTTGCCAAAGGGATCAGAGCAAGAGAATAGATCCAATTCCCAGCTTTTGATTTCCCAAATTCAGAAACAGTTGTTCCCACAGTAAAACTTTAAATTCTAATTAGGAAAACTGAATCTTCATTATAGCTTTCACCCATTAATTCATTATTCACTTGTTCATCAGATATTTATTGAGCACCAACTATGTAGCAGGTACAGGTTCATGTGCTAAGAATACATGGATGAGTAAGACATGCTCTCTTTCCTCAAAGAGTTCATATATTTAAAGGGATGAATTTAAATGAACATGGTAAATTAAAATATGCATTTCCCTAACTGTGAAATACTGATTAATAAAGTGCTTACACTCAGAAACCGAGATATTATCTTTCTATTGTTGACAGTGCATTTTTTCCCTCTAAAATGTAGGGTGATTTGCCTGGTTATTCATACACATTTTGTTCTGAATTTAATGTGTATGACATCAAATTTTATTAATTTCCAAACATAATTTTTGTTGCTCCCCAAACTGGTATTTCTTTTTTTTTAAACATATTTATTGGAGTATAATTGCTCTACAATAGTGTGTTAGTTTCTGCTTTATAACAAAGTGAATCAACCATACATATACATATATCCCCATATCTCCTCCCTCTTGCGTCTCCCTCCCACCCTCCCTATCCCATCACTATAGGTGGTCACAAAGCACCAAGCTGATCTCCCTGTGCTATGTGGCTATTGATTTTACCTTTGATAGTGTATATATGTCCATGCCAAACTCTCACTTTGTCCCAGCTTACCCTTCCCGCCAACCGTGTCCTCAAGTCCATTCTCTAGTAGGTCTGTGTCTTTATTCAGTCCTGCTCCTAGGGTCTTCATAACCATTTTTTTGTCTTTTTAGATTCCATATATATGTGTTAGCATACAGTATTTGTTTTTCTCTTTCTGACTTATTTCACTCTGTATGACAGACTCTAGGTCCATCCACCTCACTACAAATAACTCAATTTCATTTCTTTTTATGGCTGAGTAATATTCCATTGTATATATGTGCCACATCTTCTTTATCCATTCATCTGTCAGTGGACACTTAGGTTGCTTCCATGTCCTGGCTATTGTAAATGTAGCTGTAATGAACATTGTGGTACATGACTATTTTTGAATTATGGTTTTCTCAGGGCATATGCCCAGTAGTGGCATTGCTGGGTCGTATGGTAGTTCTGTTTTTAGTTTTTTAAGGAAACTCCATACTATTCTCCATAGTGGCTGTATCAATTTACATTCCCACCAACAGTGCAAGAGGGTTCCCTTTTCTCCAGCATTTATTGTTTGTAGACTTTTTGATTTTTTGATGATGGCCATTCTGACCATCTGTATATCTTCTTTGGAGAAATGTCTGTTTAGGTCTTCTGCCCACTTTTGGATTGGGTTGTTTGTTTTTTTGATATTGAGCTGCATGAGCTGCTTGTAAATTTTGGAGATTACTCCTTTGTCAGTGCTTCGTTGGCAAATATTTTCTCCCATTCTGAGAGTTGTCTTTTCTTCTTGCTTATGGTTTTCTTTGCTGTGCAAAAGCTTTTAAGTTTCATTAGGTCCCATTTGTTTATTTTTGTTTTAATTTCCATTTCTCTAGGGGGTGGGGCAAAAAGGATCTTGCTGTGACTTATGACATAGAGTGTTCTGCCCATGTTTTCCTCTAAGAGTTTTACAGTGTCTGGCCTTACATTTCGGTCTTTAATCCATTTGGAGTTTATTTTTGTGTATGGGGTTAGGGAGTGTTCTAATTTCATTCTTTTACACGTAGCTGTCCAGTTTTCCCAGCACCACTTATTGATAAGGCTGTCTTTTCTCCATAGTATATTCTTGCCTCCTTTATCAAAACTAAGATAACCATATGTGCGTGGGTTTATCTCTGGGCTTTCTATCCTGTTCCATGGATCTATATTTCTGTTTCTGTGCCAGTACCATACTGTCTTGATTACTGTAGCTTTGTAGTATAGTCTAAAGTCTAGGAGCCTGATTCCTCCAGCTCCGTTTTTCTTTCTCAAGATTGCTTTGGCTATTTGGGGTCTTTTGTGTTTCCATACAAATTGTGCAATTTTTTATTCTAGTTCTGTGAAAAATGGCATTGGTAGTTTGATAGGGATTGCATTGAATCTGTAGATTGCTTTGGGTAGTATAGTCATTTTCACAATGTTGATTCTTCCAATCCAAGAACATGGTATATCTCTCCATCTCTTTGTATAATCTTTAATTTCTTTCATCAGTGTCTTATAGTTTTCTGCATACAGGTATTTTGTCTCCTTAGGCAGGTTTATTCCTAGGTGTTTTATTCTTTTTGTTGCAATGGTAAATGGGAGTGTTTCCTCAATTTCTCTTTCAGATTTTTCATCATTAGTGTATAGGAATGCAAGAGATTTCTGTGCATTAATTTTGTATCCTGCTACTCTATCAATTCATTGATTAGCTCTAGTAGTTTTCTGGTAGCATCTTTAGGATTCTCTATGTATAGTATCATGTCATCTTCAAACAGTGACAATTATACTTCTTTTTTTCCAATTTGGATTCCTTTTAGTTCTTTTTCTTCCCTGATTGCTGTGGCTTAAACTTCCAAAATTATGTTGAATAACAGTGGTGATAGTGGGCAACCTTGTCTTGTTCCTGATCTTAGAGGAAATGGTTTCTGTTTTTTACCAGTGAGAATGATGTTGGCTGTGGGTTTGTCATACATGGCCTTTATTACTTTGAGGTAAATTCCCTCTATGCCTACTTTCTGCAGGGTTTTTATCATAAATGGGTGTTGAATTTTGTCGAAAGCTTTCTCTGCATCTATTGAGATGATCCTATGGTTTTTCTCCTTCAGTTTGTTAATATGGTGTGTCACATTGATTGATTTGCATATATTGAAGAATCCTTACATTCCTGGGATAAACCCCACTTGATCATGATGTATGATCCTTTAAATGTGCTGTTGGATTCTCTTTGCTAGTATTTTGTTGAGGATTTTTGCATCTATGTTCATCAGTGATATTAGCCTGTAGTTTTCTTTCTTTGTGACATCTTTGTCTGGTTTTGGTTTCAGGGTGATGGTAGCCTCGTAGAATGAGTTTCAGAGCGTTCCTCCCTCTGCTATATTTTGGAAGAGTTTGAGAAGGATAGGTGTTAGCTCTTCTCTATATGTTTGAGAGAATTCGCCTGTGAAGCCATCTGGTCCTGGCCTTTTGTTTGTTGGAAGATTTTTAATCACAGTCTCAATTTCAGTACTTGTGTTTGGTCTGTTTATGTTTTCTGTTCCTTCCTGGTTCATTCTCAGAAGGTTGTGCTTTTTTAAGAATTTGTCCATTTCTTCCAGGTTGTCCATTTTATTGACATAGAGTTGCTTGTATTAATCTCTCATGATCCTTTGTATTTCTGCAGTGTCAGTTGTTAGTTCTCCTTTTTCATTTCTAATTCTATTGATTTGAGTCTTTCCCCTTTTTTTTTCTTGACAAGTCTGGTAATGTTTATCAACTTTTTTTTAATCTTCTCAAAGAACCATCTTTTAGTTTTATTGATCTTTGCTGTTGTTTCCTTCATTTCTTTTCATTTATTTCTGATCCAATCTTTATGATTTCTTTCCTTCTTCTAACTTTGGGGTTTTTTAAATTCTTCTTTCTCTAATTACTTTGTGTTTAAGTTTAGGTTGTTTATTTGAGATGTTTCTTGTTTCTTGAGGTAGGATTGTATTGCTCTAAACTTCCCTCTTAGAACTGCTTTTGCTGCATCCCATAGGTTTTGGGTCGTTGTGTTTTCATTGTCATTTGTTTCTAGGTATTTTTTGATTTCCTCTTTGACTTCTTCAGTGATCTCTTGGGTATTTAGTGTATTGTTTCACTTCCATGTGTTTGTATTTTTTACAGATTTCTTCCTGTAACTGATATCTAGTCTCATAGCGTTGTGGTTGGAAAAGATACTTGATACAATTTCAATTTTCTTAAATTTACCAAGGGTTGATTTGTGACCCAAGATATGATTTATCCTGCAGAATGTTCCATGAGCACTTGAGAAAAAGGTGTATTCTGTTGATTTTGGATGGAATGTCCTATAAATCTCAATTAAGTCCATCTTGTTTAATGTATCATTTAAGGCTTGTGTTCCTTATTTATTTTCATTTTGGATGATCTGCCCATTGGTGAATCAGGGTGTTAAAGTCCCCTGCTATTATTTTGTTACTGTCGATTTCCCCTTTCCTGGCTGTTAGCATTTGCCTTATGTATTGAAGTGCTCCTATGTTGGGTGCATAAATATTTACAATTGTTATCTCTTCTTCTTGGATTGATCCCTTGATCATTATGTAGTGTCCTTCTTTGTCCCTTGTAACAGTCTTTATTTTAAAGTCTATTTTGTCTGATATGAGAATTGCTACTCCAGCTTTCTTTTGATTTCCATTTGCATGGAATATCTTTTTCCATCCCCTCACTTTCATTCTGTATGTGTCCCTAGGTCTTAAGTGGGTCTCTTGTAGACAGCATACATATGGGTCTTGTTTTTGTATCCATTCAGCCAGTCTATGTCTTTTGGTTGGAGCATTTAATCCATTTACATTTAAGGTAGTTATTGGTATGTATGTTCCTATTACCAGTTTCTTAATTGGGTTTGTTATTGTAGGTCTTTTCCTTCTCTTGTGTTTCCTGCCTAGAGAATTTCCTTTAGCATTTGTTGTAAAGCTGGTTTGGTGATGCTGAATTCTCTTAGCTTTTGCTTGTCAGTAAAACTCTTCATTTCTCCGTCAAATCTGAATGAGATCTTTGCTGTGTAGAATAATCTTGGTTGTAGGTTTTTCCATTTCATCACTGTCAGTATGTCCTGCCACTCCCTTCTGGCTTGCAGAGTTTCTGCTGAAAGATCAGCTGTTAACCTTATGGCAATTTCCTTTTATGTTATTTGTTGTTTCTCCCTTGCTGCTTTTAATATTTTTTCTTTGTATTTAATTTTTGATAGTTTGATTAATATGTGTCTTGGTATGTTTCTCCTTGGATTTATCCTGTATGGGACTCTCTGTGCTTCCTGGACTTGATTGACGATTTCCTTTCCCATATTAGGGAAGTTTTCAACTATAATCTCTTCAAATATTTTCTCAGTCCCTTTCTTTTTCTCTTCTTCTTCTGGGACCCCTATTATTCGAATATTGATGCATTTCATGTTGTCCCAGAGGTCTCTGAGACTGTCCTCAATTCTTTTCATTCTTTTTTCTTTATTCTGCTCTGCAGTAGTTATTTCGACTATTTTATCTTCAAGGTCACTTATCTGTTCTTCTTCCTCAGTTATTCTGCTATTGATTCCTTCTAGAGAATTTTAAATTCATTTATTGTGTAGTTTATCATTGTTTGTTTGCTCTTTAGTTCTTCTAGTTTCTTGCTAAACGTTTCTTGTATTTTCTCCATTCTATTTCCAAGATTTTGGATCATCTTTACTAACATTACTGTGAAATCTTTTTCATCTTTACTATCATTACTGTGAAATCTTTTTCAGGTGGACTGCCTATTTCCTCTTCCTTTGTTTCGTCTGGTGCATTTTTGCCTTGCTCCTTCATCTGCTGTGTGTTTCTCTGTCTTCTCCTGTCGCTTAACTTACTGTGTTTAGGGTCTCCTTTTCGCAGGCTGCAGGTCTGTAGTTCCCATTGTTTTTGGTGTCTGCCCCTGTTATTTCATTTTAAGAAAAGTTTATTGGAGTATAGTTCATTTACAACATTGTGTCAGTTTCAGGTGTCTAGCAAAGTTATTCAGTTATACATATACATGTATTCATTCTTTTTCAGATTCTTTTTTCATATAGGTTATCACAGAATATTGAGTAGAGAGCTCTGTGCTATACAGTAGGTCCTTGTTGGTCATCCATCTTATACATAGTAGTATGTGTATCTTAATCCCAAGCTCCTGATTTATCCCTTCTGCCACATTTCCCCTTTGGCAACTGTAAGTTTGTTTTCAATATCTGTAAATCTGTTCCTGCTTTGTAAATAAGTTAATTCATACCATTTTCTTAAATTAGGTTCCACGTAGGAGTGATATCATATGATATTTGTCTTTCTCTGTCTGACTTACTTTACATAGTATGATAATCTCTAGGTCTATCCATGTTGCTGCAAATGGCATTATTTTGTTCTTTTTTATGGCTGTGTAATATTCCATTGTGTGTATGTGTCTCATTTTCTTTATCCATTCTTCTGTCGATGGACATTTAGGTTGCTTCTGTGTCTTGGCTATTGTAAATAGTGCTGTAATTAACATTTGTGTGCATATATTTTCTAATTATGATTTTCTCTGGATATATGCCCAGGAGTGGGATTGCTGGATCATATGGTAGTTTTGTTTTTAGTTTCTGGGTTTTTTAAAAAAGAAATTTATTTATTTATTTTTGGCTGTGTTCGGTCTTTGTTGCTGCATGCGGGGGCTTTCTGTAGTTGTAGTGAGCGGGGGCTACTCTTTGTTGCGGTGCATGGGCTTCTCATTGTGGTGGCTTCTCTTGTTGCGGAGCACAGGCTGTAGGTGCCCAGGCTTCAGTAGTTGTGGCACGTGGGCTCAGTAGTTGTGGCTCATGGGCTCTAGAGCGCAGGCTCAGTAGTTGAGGTGCACGGGCTTAGTTGATCTGTGGCATGTGGGATCTTCCCGGACCAGGGCATGAACCTGTTTCCCTGCATTGGCAGGTGGATTCTTAACCACTGCGCCACCAGGGATGCCCTGTTTTTAGTTTTTTAAGGAACCTCCATACTGTTCTCCATAGTGATTGTACCAATACACATTCCCACCAACAGTGCAGGAGGGTCCCCTTTTTTCCACACCCTCTCCCAGTTATTGTTTGTAGAATTATTCATACAATTTTTAATGGTTGCAACCCTAATAAGATATATTTTAACTGGCCCTAAGATGAAAAGAAATTGAAATTCAAGCATCAGAGGTAGCTGGAAAGAGCAATGAATTGGAGTCAGGTGACCTGGGTTATAAATCCATTTCTTTTACTAGACCATTGCATGAATTAAGGCAAGAGATTTTATCTCTGTAGGATGTACATTGCTCATTTCCAAACAATGAGTTGGGAACTATTTGAAGGGCTCTCTAAGATTCTCAATAAATTTAAAAAAATGTATTGAACATCTCCTATAAGCTTAACGTGTTTAAGGAACTGGGGATAGAGGTGAGCAAAATAGACAATAAGGTGGAGAAAAATCAAGAAGGTGTGGTAATATTCTGGAAGCCAGGTGTAACAAATGTTTCCAGAAAGAAGGAAGGATCAACTGTCAAATGTTGTTAATAAATTAGGTTAAATGGGAGTAAGAATTGACCATTGGGTTCTGCAAAATCAGCCACTGATGACTTGACAAGAGTAGATTCAGGGGATAAAGATGTGATTGGAATGAGTTCTAGATGAGAGACTGAATATACAAACGGATGATGGCCAGACCATATGTATATATTTTTTACATTAGTAGATTTTCTACTTCTTAGCATTCTTGAATTCCTGGGTTAAATTCAGCTTAGACATGATTTTTTAAAATGCATTGCTGATTTGCTTTGCTAATAGTGTTTATATCATAAGTGAGACTTTTTTCTTACTCATGCTTTTCTTTTCTCATACTGACCTGAGATTTTGATATCATTATTTTAAAAACTAAGCTCATAAAGTGAGTTGAGGAATGTTCCCCTTTATTCCTGACTCTCTGTAAAAAGTTCATATAGATCAAAATGATCCATTCCTTGGGACTTCCCTGGTGGCGCAGTGGTTAAGAATCTGCCTGCCAATGCAGGGGACACAGGTTTGAGCCCTGGTCTGGGAAAATCCCACATGCCGTGGAGCAACTAAGCCTGTGCGCCACAACTACTGAGCCTGTGCTCTAGAGCCTGTGAGCCACAACTAATGAGCCCGTGTGCCACAGCTACAGAAGCCCGTGTGCCTAGAGCCTGTGCCCTGCAACAAGAGAAGCCACTGCAACGAGAAGCCCACACATGGCAACTAAGAGTAGCCCCCACTCACTGCAACTAGAGAAAAGCCCCCACACAGCAACGAAGACCCAAAGCAGCCAAAAATAAATAAATAAATTTATAAAAAAGAAGAAACGATCTGTTCCTTGAGGTTTTTTCTTATGCAACTCTTTTTTTCTTTTCATATTGCATATATTTATTCATTTTTTTCATACACTGATAAAAAATATGTTCCTCTATGAAGCTTTCTCTAATTTTCCAGATGAACTTGTCATCTCTACATTCCCAACTTCTTTTTTTTTCTTTTTAACATCTTTATTAGAATAATATTCCTTTACAATGGTGTGTTAGTTTCTGCTGTATAACAAAGTGAATCAGCTATACATATACATATATCCTCATATCTCTTCCCTCTTATGTCTCCCTCCCTCCCACCCTCCCTATCCCATCCCCCCTATCCCACCCCTCTAGGTGGTCCCAAAGCACCGAGCTGATCTCTCTGTGCTATGTGGCTGCTTCCCACTAGCTACCAATTTTACATTTGGTAGTGTATATGTGTCCAAGCCATTCTCTCACTTTCTCCCAGCTTCCCCCTTCCCATTTCCTCAAGTCCATTCTCTAGTAGGTCTGTGTCTTTATTCCATCCTGCCCCTAGGTTCTTCATAACCATTTTTTTTTCGATTCCACATATATGTGTTAAGCATACGGTATTTGTTTTTCTCTTTCTGACTTACTTCACTCTGTATGACAGACTCTAGGTCCATCCACCTCACTACAAATAACTCAATTTCGTTTCTTTTTATGGCTGAGTAATATTCCATTGTATATATGTGCCACATCTTCTTTATCCATTCATCTGTCGATGGACACTTAGGTTGCTTCCATGTCCTGGCTGCAATGAACATTGTGGTACATGACTCTTTTTGAATTATGGTTTTCTCAGGGTATATGCCCAGTAGTGGGATTGCTGGGTGCAAAAAGACAACCCTCAGAATGGGAGAAAATATTTGCAAATGAAGCACCTGACAAAGGATTAATCTCCAAAATTTACAAGCAGCTCATGCAGCTCAATATCAAAAAAACAAACAACCCAATCCAAAAAATGGGAAGAAGACCTAAATAGACATTTCTCCAAAGAAGATATAGATTGCCAACAAACACATGAAAGGATGCTCAACATCATTAATCATTAGAGAAATGCAAATCAAAACTACAATGAGGTATCACCTCACACCAGTCAGAATGGCCATCATCAAAAAATCTACAAACAATAAAAGCTGGAGAGGGTGTGGAGAGAAGGGAACCCTCTTGCACTGTTGTTGGGAATGTAAATTGATACAGGCACTATGGTTAACAGTACAGAGGTTCCTTAAAAATCTAAAAATACGCAGCTCTCTTTAATGTTAAAAAGAGAGATACCAAACATCATAGGGCACATTCACTCTAAGTTCCAAGTAGAATAATTATCAGTAATGAGAAAATGTCTTTGCCCCTCAAAATGTTTTTTTGACTTAGAGTATAATTTGTATAATATTAATATAACCACACCAGCTTTCTTTAGGCTAAAGTTTGATTGTTAGGCTTTTTCTATTCTTTCTTTGTGCTTTTATTTTTAGATTAATCCTTTGTAGTCTATGTTTGTATTAAAAAAATTTTTTTTGTGGAACTCTACTTGATTTACAATATCATGTTAGTTCCAGGTGTACAGCAAAGTGATTCAGTTTTATGTATATATATGTATATATATACTTTTTCAGATTGTTTTCCATTGTAGTTTATTATAAGATATTGAATATAGTTCCCTACTCTATATACAGTAGGACATTGTTGTTTATATATTTTATGTATAGTAATTTGTATCTGCTAATCCCAAACCCCAATTTATTCCTTCCCTCCTTTCCCCTCTGGTAACTATAATTTTGTTTTCCTTGTCTATGAGTCTGTTTCTGTTTTGTAAATAAGTTCATTTGTCTTGTTTTTTAGATTCCACATATGTGATATCATATAATATTTGTCTTTCTCTGTCTGACTTACTTCACTTAGTATAATAATCTCCAGGTCCATCCATGTTGCTGCAAATGGCATTGTTTCATTCTTTTTAATGGCTGAGTAATATTCCATTGTGTGTGTGTGTGTGTGTGTGTGTGTACCACATCTTTATACATTCATCTCTCAATGGACATTTAGGTTACTTCCATGCCTTGGCTATTCTAAATAGTGCTGCTATGAACATTGGGGTGCATGCATCTTTTGGAATTAGAGTTTTCTCTGCATATATGTTGAGGAGTGGGATCACTGGCTCATATGGTAACTCTATTTTAGTTTTTTAAGGAACTTTTATACTGTTCTCCATAGTGGCTGCACCAATTTACATTCCCACCAACCATGTAGGAGCATTCTTTTTTCTCCACTCCCTCTCCAGCATTTGTTATTTGTAGACTTTTTAATGATAGCCATTCTCACTGGTGTGAGGTGATACCTCATTGTAGTTTTAATTTGCATTAGTGATGTTGAGCATCTTTTCACGTGGGTTTTGGCCATCCATATGTCTTCTTCGGAGAAATGTCTACTTAGGTCTTCTGCCCATGTTTTGATTGTGTTGTTTGCTTTTCTGATATTGAGTTGTATGAGCTGTTTATATATTTTGGAAATTAAGCCCCTGTTGGTTGCATCATTTGCAAATATTTTCTCCCAGTCTGTAAGTTCTCTTTTTATTTTGTTTATGGTTTCCTTTGCTGTGCAAAAGCTTTTGAGTTTAATTAGGTCTCATTTGTTTACTTTTGTTTTTGTTTCAGTTACTCTAGGAGACAGAGCCCAAAAATATTGCTGCAATTTATGTCAAAGAGTGTCCTGCCTATGTTTTACTCTAGGAGTTTTATAGTATGTTTTCCTTTGTTGTGCAAAAGCTTATAAGTTTGATTAGGTCTCATTTGTTTATTTTTGCTTTTATTTCTTTTGCCTTGGAAGAGCGATCTAAGAAAATATTGCTATGATTTATGTCAGAGAATGTTTTGCTTATGTTCTCTTCTAGGAGTTTTATGATGTCAGATCTTATATTTAAGTCTTTAAGCCATTTTGAGTTTATTTTTGTGTATGGTGTGAGGGAGTGTTCTAACTTCATTGATTTACACGAGGCAGTCCAGCTTTTTCAACAACACTTACTGAAGAGACTGTCATTTTTCCATTGTATATTCTTGCCTCCTTTGTTGAAAATTAATTGACTTTAGGTGTATGGGTTTATTTCTGGGCTCTTTATTTTGTTCCATTGATCTATGTGTTTTTTTTGTGTGTGTGCGAGTACCACACTCTTTTGATTACTGTAGTTTTGTAGTATTGTCTGAAGTCTGAGAGGGTTATGCCTCCAGCTTTTTTCTTTTTGCTCAGAATTGTTTTGGCAATTCTGGGTCTTTTGTGGTTCCATATAAATTCTAGGATTTTTATTCTAGTTCTGTGAAAAATGTCATGGGAAATTTGATAGGGATTGCATTAAATCTGTAGATTGCTTTGGGTAGTATGGTTATTTTACTTATGTATTTTAATTGGCAGTTTTAGGCCTTTTATATTTAATTATTTTATTTGAATATTTATTTAAATATTTTATGAATATTTAGATTAATTTATACATGTTATTTTGTGTTTTCTATTTTTTGTTTGCAATGTGATTTTGAACAAAAATTCACATGAAAGCTGCTTTTGCTTAGGAATTCTCATAATAGGCATTTTAAGAAAAAAACAGTTTTATTGAACTATATAAATGGCATACAATAACTTGCACATATTTAAACTTTATAAGTTTTATAAATTTTGATATATGTGTACCCCTGTGGAACCATGACCACAATCAAGATAATGAACATATTTGTCACATCAAAAGATTCCTGATGACACTTGTAAACTCCTTTCTTTTATCCCTCTCTTTGGATAGAGAGATTTTCCTGGATTGCATCTCTGAAGTCTTGCTAGTGGTTCCCAGATGCTGATCTGTGAGCCAGTAGTGACTGGACTGTGTCAGAATTCTCTGAGAGAACTCATTGAAAAAGCCCACAATTCTAGGATGCTTCTGTAGAATTTCAGATAAATTTTTTCTGGGGTAAGGCTTGTGTTTCAAAGGGGCTCTTTAGGATATTCTTATATGAAGCTGGGTTGAGAAGCACTGCTCTAAATGGTAGGCATCCCATTTAGGTTTGATGGAGTTTTGGATTTCAACACAATAATAACTAATAATAATAATACTTATTGGACACATAACACCAGACATTTTAAGTGTCTGTGGAGCATGTATGTCACTTTTATGAAGATTACTTTAACCTTTTGAGTTTAAATACAGTTATCACCCTTATATGAGGAATCTGAGTCTTACTCAGAATCACATAGCTAATGACTGGGAACCTAAGCCTATACAGACAACCATACAATGTAAATGGTGTGCTACCTAAACTAGGAGGCAAGCACTGGTTCCAACCCTGTCTCTTGCAGGGTCACCTTGGATAAGACGTTCGAATATGCAGGAAATCTATTTTTTTTTCATTTGTAAAATGAGAGGGTTAGATTAGGTAATTTTCTAGCTCTTTTTAGCTCAGAAATTATGCTTTTTGTATGAAAATGCAATTAGCTTTAAAGAAGTATAACAATGAACTAATCTCTAACATATGAAGCATTTATACCCAGTTTAGAGCAATAGTCAAGGACATATAAAAATGCATACAATTTGGCACCTTTTCACACTAATCTTCTATTTTATCAACACAATATATACATTTTCTGCTTTAAATATTGAATGGTGATTCTTTCTTTTGCTGCAGTGTGGGGATCTAGCCATTGGGCTTAACTACAGCTCATCTGTTCCTGGAATAAAAGTACCTTTTGGTTTTTCTTTTGCCATTTCAAAGTGTCCTAGTGAAGCGCCTTCCCAGAATTATTGTCGTTTTAAAACATTTGAATCTCAAGAGAGGTCCTATCTGGTTTTGTCCTTTACTGGAATCACTCTATTCTGGGGGTTAGAAATGGAATGGAATGATTATGTACTTATGCACTATACTTCCTAGCATGACTGTTATTTTTTTAATCAGCAGAATCTTTTTTTTTTTATACCTGACCTACTGTTTCTGCCAAGCTTTCTATCCATGGAAGGTAGGGCTTGACAAAATAAGGATACTTACTAACACTTTTTTATTAAGCTGTGCAGGCTCTATTGAAATCTACTGCTAAATTTTTAAAGGTGGCTATCATTTTCTTGTGATTCAGATTTTAAAGCATTTATTCAGGAAAACATACAGTAGTTTATAGGCTTTGCTCACATAATTTCATATTGAATTTTGTAATAATTAATACAGAACATATTATATAGTAGTGTATGTGAGCAATCTGAAATCATATATGCACACACAGTTTACATATATGTGTGTGTATTTATATATTCTGTATATATATAAATTTAAAATTATAATTTTCTGTTGATATTTACTACTAATGATTTTTATTTTCTTATAGACTCATGGCACAAGTTGTTCTGGAAAGCTTCCACTGCAAAAGAGATATTTATTGCTGCTTTCTTTTCTCTGTTCCAGGAGACATGCTTCCTCTATGTTTCTAGGTTCTGTGAAATGAAATGCTGCAAGATATATCTATCTGCAACAGAACATTCTGAGCATTGCTTTCCATTCAGTGCTCATGAAAAGAAAGTACAAAGAGTAAAGAGAGTCAAGGTAACATTTAAAATTCTTTATTAAATAAATAAATGTATTTATTTATTTTTGGCTGTGTTGGGTCTTCATTGCTGCACGCGAGCTGTCTCTAGTTGCGGTGAGCAGGGGCTACTCATCGTTGTGGTGCACGGGCTTCTCATTGCGGTGGCTTGTCTTTGTTGCAGAGCACGGAGTCTAGGCTCACGGGCTTCAGTAGTTGTGGCACGTGGGGTCAGTAGTTGTGGCTCATGGGCTCTAGAGCGCAGGCTCTATAGTTGTGGCGCATGGGCTTAGTTGCTCCGCGGCATGTGGGATCTTCCCGGACCAGGGCTCGAGCCCGTGTTCTCTGCATTGGCAGGTGGATTCTTAACCACTGTACCACCAGGGAAGGCCCTGGCCTTTAATTTTCTTAAAAAACAAACAAACAAAGCTCAGTGTACATAAGTTGAATCTTACCTGGTCAAATAAGGAAAGTCTGATTGTTTTGGTGATAGAAGTCTTACCAATCATTCCTTTAAAATACTGCTGTACATAGTTATGGGCTTTGGAGCTGTACTTGAAATTATCATTAATTCAAAAGATCATTGGGACCACTAAAGTTTACATTAGACATATCACCAGAGAAGTTTTGTGAAAATAAATTTCTCCTCTACCCCAGGAGAATGAACCTTTCCATCTGTCCCATTTGCAAGCATTATCTAATATAACATTATTTCCAGATCTATTATATAGAGGACTTGAAGAGACAAAATTAGCATTGGAAAGAACATCTGATTTAAGATTCAGCGTTAGAGTATTGCTGTTTACTTCATTCTTTTACTAGAAATAGAATTTCTTTCACACAAATTTTATAGAGTCTTGTGTTAAGTGAGCTCAAAAAGGAAGCCAATCTCTATCCCCAAAGAGGTTGGCATTCTTATGGCCTTGTGTTGTGAGTTTTTTAAAAAATACAGTTATGTAAAAAAAAAAAAAATACAGTTCTGATTTCAAATAGTCTATGCCATATTCCCCACCAAAACACAAAATATTTTAGAAACCTCTGTTTACCACATCCAAACTACTTCTCTGAGTCTTCCTTATACAATTGACATAGACTCGAAAATCCTTTGGGAAACTGATTGCAGTTTTGGGTAAAAAAAATTGTGATTATGAGAAATGTGACTATACAGTAAAACATAAAATTGTAAGTACCTTATAAGAGACACAGATGCAATGCTATTGCTTTTTATTGATAGAAATAACTTAATATCTTGTAGGACCAGGGAGAACCTTATGGAAGCAATGGCACTTGAAGTAGACCTTAAATGGTATTGATGGTGACAGTTGATGATTACCTTGCACCAGTTGTCTGCCTAACTGTTTGTATACATTATCTAAATTTGTTCTTCAAACCCTGTGAAGTAGTTTCTCTTATTGCCCCAGTTTAATAAGTGAAGAAAACAGACATGAAAAAGATATGCCATATACCTAATTGGGGATGGAACTAGGATTTGAACTCAGGTATGTTTGGCTTTACCTCTGTGTTTAAATCCACTATGTTATATTTTGTCTTGGTGGAATTAAATGTGAAGGGATGAGGGTGTGAAAAAAGAGTGTTTGAGATAGTGGGAGCAACATGAGAAAAGACATAGAGACTGGAAAGCACAGGACACAGTCAACAGAGAACAGTTGATTTTGTTGGAGCTATTGGTATATGGGGAATGAGAAACAAATTTGGAAATACCACTTGGGGCCAGATGGTGAAAAGCCCTAAATGACAGGCTCAAGAATGCTGACTCTTATCTTGGGTGATAGAAAGAGTTATTGGTGATTAAGGCTAAAGAAGAATTGGGATAAGCATATAAGATTCTGGAGACTGAGAGATTAGTCACAAGGTTAGGACTCTAATCCCGGAAAGCTACAATGAGGATCTGAGCTGTAGAGGTGAATGGAAAAGACCAGGATGTGGAATGAACTACCCAGGTGCAAAGATGAGGCCACATGACCCAGCAAGTGGACACAGCTTCCTGAGGAAGAGAAGCCTGTTTAAGATAGAACATCGTGATTTTGGACACACTAATTGGAATACCCAGGTGGACATTTCCAGGAGGCATTTGTAAGATTTTGCTTGTAGTCCATCTGCCACCTATCTGGTTAGAAGGAGAAGAATGTTGTACCAAGCTTTATGAGTGAAGTAAGATGAGGCAGAAATAAAATCTTTTTTTTTTCTAGGAAAGACACTTTTCTAGATGCTTTACTATAATAATCTTATGAGGTAAGCCATATTAACTCTATTTTAAAGGTAAAGAATTGGCTTAAATGAAGTTATGATTGGCCCAGTCAAAGTATAAGTGAGTAGTAGAGCCAGTATTCAAACTTAAGTTTGCTTCACTGAGGAGTGTGAAATCATTAATCTTTGAAATTATCATTTATTTATTCATTCATTTATTATTATTTATTTGTATATTGGGTATTTATTTTGCACAAAGCATTGCTCAATTCCAAGAAAAAAATTATTGTGTGAAAAAAGCAGCAGTCCAATATGATGCTATTTATGTATGTTTTAAAAAGAAAATCTGTAAAATAATGCTGCATATTTTCTGTGACAACATGTAAAAAACACACAGTAAATTGGTCACAGTGTTTACATCTGAGGAATGAATTAAGATAGGCAGAGAGGTTAAAGAAAATGTATGTCTAATGTTTTAATTATACAGAGAATATTTTCATGTATTATTTGTGTAGATAAAATTTAATATTAAAATGAATATTTCTGCCCACAAAATGGCTTCCCATACAACATGATTGTGTTATAAGGAGTTTGAATTAAGTAAATGAGGAAATAGGATGAGTTTATAGAAATTATTTAGAACAAAATTTGGGTTAAGTGAGACACGTAGTTGGTTGCTGGTCTCTTCTGAAGAAAGTCAGGCAAGCTTCCATTAACAACTCCGTGAGCCACAGCCAGCTGGGCACACCTCATTTTTCTGAGGAATGTGTCAGGCTGTAGGTAGTAGGCTGAGGGGGAATTTCCCAAGCAGGAATTTGGATATAACTTGCTCATTCTTGTGGTTGAAGGCAACTGAATTCCTTTGTAAGTGGGCTCAGGCATGAATCTGGGGCTGTCTTCTGTTGAGTTTCCTCCCTGGGGAACCTTTAACTATCTTCAGCCCCCCTCATCCCCAGTGTGATCAAAGCTCCAATCATAATTAGCTTCTGCCAGGTATTCTTATTTAAGTCCTTTGGCTTTTCAAATATACTGTTTTCTTTACAGTGTTTGCTCTTAGGTACTTAACGTTCCTCGTCCTTCAAGTCTCAGCTTCAATTCCACATTCACCAAAAACTCATCTGTATCCCACCTCCCAAACCAGATTGGGTGTTCCTTCGTGTACCCCCATGGCCCTCTACTTCCCACACCATTTCACCACCCCCTCACTCATCTAAGGCAATTCTCCACCCTGGCTGGACATCAAAATCATAATGAAGCTCTAAAAATATAAATGTCTGGGTTCTACTTCAGATTTATTGCATATGAATCTTCAGGATTATATCTAGATGTTTATTTTTGTAAATAGTGCTCATTATATAATTGCAACTAATATTTCTTGATATTGGTAAGTGCATTAAGAAGAGAGGCTCTGGGATGGGAGGGGAGTTTGGGGGAGAATGGATACATGTATATGTTTGGCTGAGTCGCATTGCTGTGCACCCGAAATTATCACAACATTGTTAATCAACTATACTCCAATATAAAATAAAAAGTTAAAAAAAAAAAGAATAGAGGGTCTGGTTCTGCAGCTGTTTGTTTTACTGATATTGAAGACTTTTTTCACCCTCATCAGTAGCTCTGGCCTTACTGGAATCACTAGGATAATGTCATAAAGACAGAGATTAATTTGGCTTGCTTAATTTAAAGAAAAATATTTTGACATCATAAGTGATGTTTTTTGTGTCCTAGAAGTAGACAATGGGGCATCTCAAATGAGACTAAAAAACGTAAATATTCAATAGCTTATGCAAAGCAGTCTCTCATTGCATCATCTTTCACTGTCCATTCTAGTTCAGCTCCTTCCCATTACCGTACCAACTCATATCTAGTAATAGCAGTGGGATGGGGCATTACCTGGACAGGATGTAAAGTACCCAGTGTTGTTTTCTGGAGTCTTATTCTTGATCTCATGGGCTCTAAATGTGCAGCATCTGCCGATCAACATTTGACTAGGTGTTCTTGGACCCAGACGCTTCTGATACCTTGGTGCCTAGAATACTGCTCCAAATCTTATGTGTCCTTCCAACCCTCAACATCCATAAATCAGAGAGAAGCAGAAGAGTATAGTGTTTGAGAATTCAGGGTTCTGGGGCCTGGTTCTGGATTTGGAGGCAAGTTCTGCCATTTCAACAAGCTGTATGCTTCTCTATGCTTCAGTGTTTCCATCTTTAAAATGTGGAAAACATAGTATGGTATCTACTTCGTAAAGTTTTAGTAGGATTAAATGAGCTAATATACATGAAGAACTTTAGGAGGTTATCTAGTACATTGTAAATGCTTAAAAAATATTGGCTATTTTACTTTTAAAGATTAGGCATTCACCCTAGCTACACAGATGTTACAGAAATGTATGGGGAAGATAAAGAATAAACTAAGCACAGATAATATAAAATCACTGATGATAAAATGGAGTATAAAATGTCATGACATAGACTGAAGAAGATTTTTAAAAATGCAATTTGGTAAAGAGGATATCAACAAGAGCAGATTTACCATTTTCACTGGTCCCTTAAAAGGTTCTGGAAATGTCTTAGTATTCTTTTTCTTAAAGAGACTACCTTAAGTTATATAAACTTTAGGATTTGTAAAACCTGGATCTTCTAAATCAAAATGGAAAACACTGTTCAGGAAGACAAAATAAAAGAATTTAGGCCAAATTGGTGAGATATATGAAGTATCCATTGATTGCTGACTTTTGCCTTGTGAGCTGGGCCTCAGAATAACTTACCACAGTTCCATTTTCATATGCCTTTTTTGAAACTCTCCTAACAACCTCCTAAAGGAATCAGTTTTCCCCATGTGTGGGCACGTTAACTCATATTTTTTTCCCCTTAATTGCCTTAATATTAAAATATAAGGAAGAATTAATTAACTATCCTGATGGGGGAAGAAAAGTTAATAGCAATTTTAATGAGGGTAACCTTAGCAGGATTTATAATAACCCTGAAAAGATGGTTAAGTCCCTTCTTTCTCCACTTGACTCTCGCCTTCTGCACATGGCTGTAAGGGCTGATTACAAGTGATTAATTACCTACTGGAAGGCTTGTCTCCAGCTCATCTTCTTATCCCCAAACCAACTGCAGTCTGAAGAATATAGTGAGAATTCTAAACGTAAAAAAAGGTAAAATGGCTTTTTCTACAATATAAAGTGCTTATAAGACAGAATTTGATGAAGAACATCTGGATAGAGATTTTACACCGGTACAGGGAAAGGCAAATAAGTTGTATTAGGCTGGCTTTGGAAATTTCATCTAAAATGACAGAGAATGTGGTAGCCATGCCATGAATGAGACATTTGTATTACTACAAGGCAGTGGATTTTTACCTCGAACCACTCTCTGGACTGTGGTGCAGGAAGGAAGAGTCCAGATAGAACCTACTGGTATCATTAAACTGAGTATTCAGAGTTCAGAGTTTGAGGCTCATGAGGAAATTGGAATTTTTAGAAAGGCCATGCTCTAGAAGTAGGACTAATTTAGCCCTAGAATAAATGATACTCTAGAAGCACTATGATATATCACAAAGTAAGACTTAAAAAAATCAAGCAGGCTACAAGTAAATGCACTGCCTTTTGGAATAAAACCCACTATTCTATTCAGGAAGATGACAAAGTCCAGATGCACAACAATGTAACATCCATTATTCCATATTACAACCAAAATATATGAGACATGTGAAGAAGCAGAAACATATGTTCCATAACCAGAAAAATAATCATTTATTAGAAACCTGTCCCCAAATTATAGATATGATAGAATTATCAGATAAGGACTTTAAAAGTTACTATAAATATGTTCAAGGATATAAAAAAATATACTGACATATAGCTATAATTAGGAACAATAATTGCAATAGAGAAATAGAAGATATAAAAAGGATCCTAATGAGACATAGTGGTGAAAAACAATATCGGAAAAAAAATTTGATAGGTTTAACAACAGATTATTCACTGCAGAACAAAATATTAGTAAATTAGTAGAAAGGGGCAAAATAAACTATGCAAACTGAAGCCAAAAGAAGAAAAGCTGAAAATAAATGAACAGAGCTTCAGTGACTTGTCAGTCTGTACCTGACCATATATAAATGGTCCTATATATGTGTAATTTGGAGTCACAGTAGGAGGGAGGGAGAGATTTGGGGAAGAAAAAAAAAACTTTGAAAATATCAGGGTTGAAAAAATTCCAAATTTGGTAAAAAAAAATAGCACATATTTATGAACATCACAAAAAAGCAAGAGGGATGAACTCAAATAAAACCGTATCCAAGCACATTATGACCAAACTACTGAAAATAGATTGATAAAGAGAAAATATTAAAAGCAGCCAGACAAAAATAACACATTACATACAGGGAAATAGTAAGAATGATTCTATCTACTCATCAGAAAAAATGTAAGCCAGAAGACAATGAAATTACAACCTTAAAGTAGTGAAAGAAAATTACAACCTAGAATCTTATATAGAGTGAAAATATTCTTCAAATATGAAGGCTAATGAAAGCAAATAAAAGCCATTTTCAGAAAAAAGAAAAGTTAAAAGACTATTTCACCAGCAGATCTGCACGACATGGAGTGTTAAACGAAGTTCTTCAGGTTGAAAGTAAATGATACCAGATGGAAATTGGGATCTATATAAAGGAAAGAAGAGCAATGGAAATGGTAAATAGGTGGGTAAATTAATTTTTTATCTTATTTAAAAATTTATCTAAATTATTTTGACTATTAAAGAAAAACTATAAAATTGTACTTAAACATGCTTATGTGCAGAAGTAAAACTTATAAAACTAACAGGAAGAATGGGAGTGTTGAAAATAGAAGTATACCTTAAAAAGTTATTATAACTGAAGTGGTATAATGTTAACTGAAGTGGTATGATGTTATTTGAAGGTAGAATCTGATACATTAAAGACACAAGTTAAAGCTAATAAAACATTCCAAGGCAAGGTAGATTGCTAAATATTGCTTAATTAATAAAAGGAAAACCAGAAAAAGAGAGAAATAAAGAATCAGAAAAAATCAGGACAAAAAAATCCCCAGGATAGTAGCCTAAAAAGTCAGTCATATAGGGCTTCCCTGGTGGCGCGGTGGTTGAGAGTCTGCCTGCCGATGCAGGGGACATGGGTTCGTGCCCCGGTCCAGGAGCCGTGGAGCGGCTGGGCCTGTGAGCCATGGCCACTGAGCCTGCGTGTCTGGAGCCTGTGCTCCGCAATGGGAGAGGCCACAACAGTGAGAGGCCTGCGTACCGCAAAAAAAAAAAAAAAAAAAAAAAAGTCAATCATATAAACAACCATTTTAAATATCAATAAATTTATCACTTAAACTAAAAAACAGAGTCTAAAACTGGATATCAATTTTTGGGGGTTGAAATATAGTCGATTTACAGTGTTGTGTTAATTTCTGCTGTACAGCAAAGTGATGCAGTTATACATATGTATACATTCTTTTTTTAAATATTCTTTTCCATTATGGTTTATCATAACATATTGAATATAGTTCTGTGCTATACAGTAGGACCTTGTAAACCTGAATAAAAAAGCAAGACTCAACTATATGCTATATATTTACAAGAGGTGCATGTTAAAGATACAGATAGGTTAAAATTAAAAGGACGAGAGAAAGTTATACTATGCAAATACTAAAAATAGGAAAGCTGGACTGGCTGTATTAATATTATACAAAATATTCCTCAGGATGAGGATTATTATAAGAGATAAAGGGAAATATTTTATAATGATAAAATGGTTCACTTATTAATTTATAACAATGCAAAATGTGTATGGGTCTAATAATAGTGTTTCAAAATACATGAAGCAAAACTGTTATAAAAAAAAGGAGAAATAGGCAATACCACAATTATAGTTGTGCATTTCAATATTTACCTCTCAGTAAGTGATCTGGTAAGAATATAGAGATATGAATAACAGTATAAATCCACTTAATCTGACCACTGCAGAATACACATTTTTGCCAAGCTCACGTGAAACATTCACCAAGAAATACCATATGCTGAGTCATAATACAAGCTTAAATAAATTTAAAATGATTAAAATAATTCAGAGTATGTTAGCTAATGAACCTGAAAAATAATGAGAAAGTATCTGGAAAGTCTCCAAATATTTGTAAATAAAAAGCACACTGAATCAGTTATACACATACATATATCCACTGTTTTTTAGATTCTATTCCCATATAGGTCATTACAGAGTATTGAGTAGTGTTCCCTGTGCTATACAGTAGGTTCTTATTAGTTATCTATTTTATATATAGTAGTGTGTATATGTCAATTCCAATCTCCCAGTTTCTCTCTCCCTCCCTCCTTGGTAACCATAAGTTTGTTTTCTACATCTGTGACTCTATTTCTGATTTGTAAATAGGTTCATTTGTACCATTTTTAAGATTCCACATATAAGCAGTATCATATGATATTTGTCTTTCTCTGTCTGTTGAAATTCCCCTTATATGAGTTACCTATTAATGTATTTTATTTTTTTTTGAAACCTGGTTTTCCTGTCTTTTTTTCTTGTTGGTTTGCAGTAGTTCCTTGTTTATTCCAGTTATTAATTTTTGTCAGTTTTTTTTGTCATTATTAGTAGAATGAAAATCTATCATCTTGATTTGTCATTTTTGAAAATCCTATACAAGACTTTATTTGTAGTTAAATCTATCAATTTTGGTGGGTCTTGCTTAAGAGGTCTTCCTTAACCCTTAAGTCACAAAGCTATTTTTAATCTCTTTCTTTTAGCTTTGTAGTTTTTCTTTAAATTTAGAACATTGCTCCTTTTGGAGTCCGCCTTCTTATAGAGGAGAAAATAAGGAGTGACTTAAGTTTTTCTTTTTAAAAAATTTTATGTAGTAAGACTACATTTTAAATTCTGTCTACTAAAATATTCACTATTTCTTCATAGATGTACAGTGACACTTTCATCATATTTGAAGTCTCCATACATGTTTGTTGTTGCAATGCTGGATTTGTTGGTTCCTATACAAACACCATATTTTAAAAATCATTGATAGAAATGTTCTTTTAAATGAAATAATTTTTAATCAAAGAAATAGAAGTCCAATAGTTGTGTGGATAAATAATGCAAAATAGTCTGATAGACTTCCAATTCACATTACCAAGAGGCAAACATTTTTCTTTTAGCTTTTTCTTTTGTTATTTATCTCCTTATTCTTAAATGTACTTGCTACCATTTCCTGGTTTTCTCCTGTGCCAGGTACTTTTCCTATCATCCTTTCAACTCCTTCCATTAAACCAGGGATTGATAAACTTTTTCTGTAAAGGGATAAGTAGTAAACATTTTAGGCCTCGTGGGCCATAGAGCTTCTGTTGCAACTACTCACTTCTGCGACTGTAGTGCAGAAGCAGCTATAGGTGAATGGGGGTAGCTTTATTTACAATAAAATTTTATTTACAAAAACAGGTAGTGGGTTGGATTTGTCAACTGCTGCAGTAAATCATATTGCCTCTCTTTAAAAATAAAATTTTCAAGATGAAGACATATTTAAATATAACCATTACTTTTTAAAAAGTATTCTCTCTATATAGATTATGTTGTATGTGAAAATAAGTTCATAACTAATAGTTAATGATGCTGGTCAGGTATGTCACTAGGTTCTCCAGTGACTTATTTCTTTGTGCTTTAGGTTTTGACTGGGACTCAAGCAACTAGAATAGACTATTACTAGACACTAGAATAGACTTGGCCACCCAGTGTATGTTTGAATACCTTTAGTTCTATTTCTAGATTTAATCATTGATAGTTTCCTATACTCTTCAACAATTATTTACACACATCCCAAAGGAGATTATACTCTGTATTTGTTCTGTACCCTCTCTCCCCCTTTCCTTTTTTCCTTCTCTCATTGCTTTCTTTGTTCCTTCCTTCATTGTTTTCTTTTTTCCTTACACCCTTTATTTCTATCTCTTTTCTCTTGGAATTCCTATATTATACCAGAACAAATGAATTAAAGTTAGAAGAATATGAATTATATTTTATTCATGAAAACATTACTTAACATAAAAAATGTAGCATCCCAAATACAATTTGGTTTTGAAAAAAAATTTTTTAAGTTGCAAATTTAATTTGTATGAGATCAGTTCACTAGAAAATTAAGCACATTTTCTGTAAAACGCAATAATGAATATCACTGTACCACTCAAGCATAATTACAATATAATTATATTTAATACAATTAAGTATATTTTCTATTAAAGGTCAATAGCAGAGTCCATTGTTACACTACTCGGACGGAAGTGCCATGCAATTAGGGCTTTGTAGCTAAATGAGCTGTAGAAGAAACCAAACTCATTACTACTTCATAGAAACATTTCATTACATTCCAATTATAGATTGGAGGCCTTTTCCCTCTTTCCTTTTCATCATGTTTTCATCTCTTCTGAAAACTGATGACTAGTGGAAGGATCATACCCTATTGTGGAGATTATGGATCAGTATATAAAACTTGATTCTTCCTTAAATAGTACTATCCATCTCACAGATGTCACTCTAGACTTCTCCTTGGTATATTCAGTTAGTAATTCTACCTGTTGTTTCAGGTTGCACACCCAGGAAAGGATAAAATAAACTTTGGCCAGAGGAAATTTTGGCTTCACTATCAGGTTCTTCTTTTTTTTTTTTTTTTTTTTGCGGTACGCGGGCCTCTCACTGTTGTGGCCTCTCCCGTTGCGGAGCACAGGCTCCGGACGCGCAGGCTCAGCGGCCATGGCTCACGGGCCCAGCCGCTCCGCGGCATATGGGATCCTCCCAGACCGGGGCACGAACCCGTATCCCCTGCATCGGCAGGCGGACTCTCAACCACTGCGCCACCAGGGAGGCCCCCAGGTTCTTCTTAATTATGGTGTCTTGCATCTCTTTCCTGCCTCTCTCTTTGCCTTTGGTCTGAACTTCCTGTATGCCTGGTTTGTTACATTTCTCAATACCCTAAAATATCTCAGATTCAATCTGCTGCAAGCATAGCTCCTTTTCATATATTCCTTTTTCTTTCTCTGTCTTCTTCTGTTTTGTTGTCTCATGTCTTCAAGGGCACTAGTCATTCTTCTACACTGTCTAAATGCTATTAATCTTATCAAGTGAACTTGTTAAGATATTGACTTTTTCATCTCTAAATGATTGATTTTTTTCATAGGCCATATCTTATCATGCTCATTTTTCTTAACCTTATAGAACATATGAGGTATGTTTACAATAGCTGCTTTGTTGTCATTGCTAATTCTATCATCTGTGTCATTTCTGGGTCTGTATAGATTGATTTTTCTCTCATTATGATTTTATATTTTCCTGCTTTGTTGCATATCTGGTAATTTTTGTTGGATACCAGGCATTGTAAATTTTACTTTGCAGGGTGATGGTGTTTTTATTTTCTTAAGTATTTTGGGAACTTTCTTATGGGATGCAGCAATCAAGTTACTTGGAAACAATTTGGTCCATTTGAGCTGTTAGGCAGTTTCTCCATGACTAATTTGTCCCTATCTTGAGGTAATACTCTTCTGAGGACCCTACTTGATGCTTCATGTGTTAGGAAGAAGGAATACAAACTATTCTTGTCCTGTGTGAGCTCCAAAACCTATTACATCTTATCCTTCTGATGATTCTTTCCCATGCCTTGCATAGTCATTATTCAGATGAAGACTCATTAGGTACTCTTTGCAGATCTCTGGAGTTCTCTTTATGCAGCTTTATTTTTTTCCAATTATCTGTCTTTTAAATTCTAGCTACCAAAAAAAAAATTCTAGCTAACGTATACCTCTTGAATTCTGAACTGTCTTCTCAACTCGGGAGGTTTGCCAGGCTTTATTAATGCCATTCACTAAACTGGGACAATTATTGATGCTTTAGGTGGAATGTTTGTGTCTTCCCCAAATCCATATGTTGAAGCTGTAGTGCCTAATGTGACAATATTTGGAGATGGGGTCATTGGAAGGTACTTAGGTTTAGAGGAGGTCAGGAGAGTTGGGCCCCATGATGGGATTAGTGGCCTTATGAGGAGAGAAAGAGACCAGAGCTCTCTTTCCCTCTCTCTGCCATGTGAGGACACAGCATGAGAGTGGCTATCTGAAAGCCAGGAAGAGGGATCTTACCAGAATTCGACCATGCTGGCACCCTGATCTTGGACGTCCAGCCTTGAGAACTGTGACAGATACATTTCTGTTCCTTAAGCCACTCAATCTATGGTATTTTGTTATAGCAGCTCAGGCTGACTAATACAGTTGGTCTCACCTTATTTATTTTCCTTTTTTTGCGACCAATGGCCACCTTGCCTATTGTCTAATGTGTAAAAAGTGTTGTTTCTGTATTTTGTCAATTTTTTAAAATTGTTTAAGGAGGAAGATAAATATCTTCCCTGTTACTCCTTCATAGATGGAAGCAGAAGTCTCTTTCAATTATATTTTGTTGAACAAATGCAAATTCATTGTAATAAAAACTTGTGTTGAACTCTGATATACAGAAACCTGATATTAATAATGAAGAAGTGGGGGCTTCCCTGGTGGTGCAGTGGCTGAGAGTCCGCCTGCCGATGCAGGGGACACGGGTTCATGCCCCGGTCTGGGAAGATCCCACATGCCGTGGAGCAGCTAGGCCCGTGAGCCATGGCCTCTGAGCCTGCACGACCAGAGCCTGTGCTCCACAACGGGAGAGGCCACAACAGTGAGAGGCCCATGTACCGCAAAAAAAAGAAAAATAAAAAAATAAAATAAAAATGAAGAAGTCTAAGAGGTTATAGGCTTTCAGATCTGACAACTTTTTCTCTTCCTCAACCTTTATTGATTTGAATGGCATAAAGGTTTTTAAAAACTTAATATCAGCTAATTGAATTAAAATATTATTCTTGAATAAAATTCTTTCTCCTATTTGGTATGCAAATTGGAGATTTTTGAAGATTCTTGCGATGCCAAGGAGTCTTGCTATGATCTATGAAGAAATTAGGATATAGTAAAATATTTCTTAATTCCTGTGGCATGGAGGATACCATGAAGTCAATAAATTCCCTTAACATTTTGGCAAATAGGTTAATTTGTTATTTTGTTTCTCATTGAATCCTACGGACCAGCGTTATACCAGAAAAAAGTCCTGGATAGGTATAATTTTAATGATAAACAATGCATTCACAGGTCAGACAATAAAGACTGTGTCATTTTCTGCAATTTAAAGTTATCCCTACATCTTTTCTTTTCCCTGATAGTAGAAAAGCAAGTATTGTGTTTTATCAAGTTTTCTTTTTTTAAATTTTTTTTTATTTTTTTAATAATTCTACAGCATTTCTATTTATTGATTGATTGATTGACTGTGTTGGGTCTTTGTTTCTGTGCGAGGGCTTTCTCTAGTTGTGGCGAGCGGGGGCCACTCTTCATCGTGGTGCATGGGCCTCTCACCATCGTGGCCTCTCTTGTTGTGGAGCACAGGCTCCAGACGCACAGGTTCAGCAGTTGTGGCTCACAGGACCAGTTACTCCGCAGCATGTGGGATCTTCCCAGACCAGGGCTCGAACCCCTGTCCCCTGCACTGGGAGGCAGACTCTGAACCACTGTAACACCAGTGAAGCCCTATCAAGTTTTCTTTAAGCAAAGTTTCAACAGTCAATAATAAGGCCATCAGTGCAATCCTTCTGTGAGAGATTGGAGAAGACAGAAAAAAAATTAGAAGGTTTTTCCTGAAATTGCATTTTCATTTTTCACCTGGAGAGAAAACTTCTTTTAAACATTGCTTTAGATCTCTGAGAATGATTGTGTATTAGATCTTCAAATGTGTTTTTTTCTCAAACTCCCCTGAAGGGGTTTGGGTGAGAGTAAGCAACCTGATAGAATTCTTATGCATTCACATCCCAGACATTGTCTAACATTAGAAGAAGGCTGCCTTGCCTAAGAGACCTCTGGGACAACATTAAACACAATGACATTTGCAGTATAGGGGTCCCAGAAAGAGAAGAGAGAGAGAAAGGACCTGAGAAAATATTTGAAGAAATTATAGTCAAAAACTTCCCTAACTTGGGAAAGGAAATAGCCACCCAAGTCCAGGAAGTGCAGAGAGTTCCATACAGGATAAACCCAAGGAGAAAAACCCTGAGACACATAGTAATCAAATTGGCAAAAATTAAAAACAAAGAAAAATTATTGAAAGCAGCAAGGGAAAAATGGCAAATAACATACAAGGGAACTCCCATAAGGTTAACAGCTGATTTCTCAGCAGAAACTCTACAAGCCAGAAGGGAGTGGCATGATATATTTAAAGTGATGAAAGGGAAGAACCTAAAATGAAGATTACTCTACTCGGCAAGGATATCATTCAGATTTGATGGAGAAATCAAAAACTTTACAGACAATCAAAAGGTAAGAGAATTCAGCACCACCAAACCAGCTCTACAGCAAATGCTAAAGGAACTTTTCTAAGTAGAAACACAAGAGAAGAAAAGAACCTAGAAAAACCCAAAACAATGAAGAAAATGATAACAGGAACATATATATCAATAATTACCTAAAACGTGAATGAATTAAATCCTCCAACCCAAAAGACACAGGCTTACTGAATGGATACAAAAACAAGACCCATATATATGCTGTCTACAAGAGACCAACTTCAGACCTAGGGACACATACAGACTGAAAGTGAAGGATGGAAAAAGATATTCCATGCAAATGGAAATCAAAAGAAAGCTGGAGGAGCAATACTCATATCAGATAAAAGAGACTTTAAAATAAAGAATGTTACAAGAGACAAGGAGGGACACTACATAATGATCAAGGGATCAATCCAAGAAGAAGACATAGCAATTATAAATATATATGCACTCAACATAGGAGCACCTCAATACATAAGGCAACTACTAACAGCTATAAAAGAGGAAATCGACAGTAACATAATAATAGTGGGGGACGTTAACACCTCATTTACACCAATGGACAGATCATCCAAACAGAAAATTAATAAGAAAACACAAGCTTGAAATGACACAATAGACTGGATATATTTAATGATATATATGTAGGATATTCCATCCAAAAACAGCAGATTACACTTTCTTCTCAAGTGTGCATGGAACATTCTCCAGCATAGTTCACATCTTGGGTCACAAGTCAAGCCTCAGTAACTTTAAGAAAATTGAAATCATATCAAGCATCTTTTCTGACCACAACGCTATGAGAACAGAAATCAGTTACAGAGAAAAAACCACAAACACATGGAGGCTAAACAATACATTACTAAATAACCAAGAGATGACTGAAGAAATCAAAGAGGAAATCAAAAAATACCTAGAGACAAATGACAATGAAAACACGACAATCCGAAACCTATGGGATGAAGCAAAAGCAGTTCTAAGAGGGAAGTTTATAGCTATACAGGCCTACCTCAAGAAACAAGAAGAATCTCAAATAAACAATCTAACCTTACACCTAAAGGAACTAGAGAAAGAAGAACAAATAAAATGCAAAGTTAGCAGAAGGAAAGAAATCATAAAGATCAGAGCAGAAGTAAATGAAGTAGAAACAAAGAAAACAATAGCAAAGATCAATAAAACTAAAAGCTGGTTCTTTGAGAAGATAAACAAAATTGATAAACCATAAGCCAGACTCATCAAGAAAAACAGGGAGAGGACTCAAATCAATAAAATTAGAAGTGAAAAAGGAGAAGTTACAACAGACACTGCAGAAATACAAAGCATCTTAAGACTACTACAAGCAACTCTATGCCAATAAAATGGACAACCTGGAAGAAATGGACAAATTCTTAGAAAGGTATAACCTTGCAAGACTGAACCAGGAAGAAATAGAAAATATGAACAGACCAATCAAAAGTAATGAAATTGAAACTGTAACAAAAAATCTTCAAACAAACAAAAGTCCAGGACCAGATGGCTTCACAGGCGAATTCTATCAAACATTAGGGAAGAGCTAACTCAAATCCTTCTGAAACTCTTCCAAAACATTACAGAAGAAGGAACACTCCCAAACTCATTCTATGAGGCCACCATAACCCTGATACCAAAACCAGACAAAGATACTACAAAAAAAGAAAATTACAGACCAATAGAACTGATGAATATAGATGCAAAAATCCTCAACAAAATATTAGCAAAGAGACTCCAACAGCACATTAAAAGGATCATATACTATGATCAAGTGGGGTTTATACCAGGAATGCAAGGATTCTTCAATATATTCAAATCAATCAATGTGATACACCATGTTAACAAATTGAAGGAGAAAAACCATATGATCATCTCAATAGATGCAGAGAAAGCTTTCGACAAAATACAACACCCATTTATGATAAAGACCCTCCAGAAAGTAGGCACAGAGGGAACTTTCCTCATCATAAAAAAGGCCATATGTGACAAACCCACAGCCAAAATTGTCCTCAATGGTGAAAAACTGAAACCATTTCCATAAGATCAGGAACAACACAAGGTTGCCCACTCTCACCACTCTTATTCAACATACCCTTGGAAGTTTTAGCCACAGCAATCAGGGAAGAAAAAGAAATAAAAGCAATCCAAATCAGAAAAGAAGAAATAAAGCTATCACTGCTTTCATATGACATAATACTATACATAGAGAATCCTAAAGATACTACCAGAAAAGTACTAGAGCTAATCAATGAATTTGGTCAAATAGCAGGATACAAAATTAATGCACAGAAATCTCTTGCATTCCTATACAATAATGATGAAAAATCTGAAAGTGAAATTAAGAAAACACTCCCATTTACCACTGCAACAGAATGAATAAAATATCTAGGAATAAACCTACCTAAGGAGACAAAAGACTTGTATGCAGAATATTATAAGACACTGATGAAAGAAATTAAAGATGATACAAACAGATGGAGAGATATACTATGTTCTTGGATTGGAAGAATCAACACTGTGAAAAAGACTTTACTACCCAAAGCAATCTACAGATTCAATGAAATACCTATTAAACTACCAATGGCATTTTTCACAGAACTAGAACAAAAAATTGCACAATTTGTATGGAAAAACAAAAGACCCCACATAGCTAAAGCACTCTTGAGAAAGAAAACGGATCTGGAGGAATCAGGCTCTGTGACTTCAGACTATACTACAAAGCTACAGTAATCCAGACAGTATGGTACTGGCACAGAAACAGAAATATAGATCCATGAAACAGGATAGAAAGCCCAGAGGTAAACCCACGCAAATATGGTCACCTTATTTTTGATAAAGGAGGCAAGAATATACAGTGGAGAAAAGACAGACTCATCAATAAGTGGTACTGGGAAAACTGGACAGCTACATGTAACAGAATGAAATTAGAACACTCCCTAACACCATATACAAAAATAAACTCATAATGGATTAGAGACCAAAATGTAAGGCCAGATACCATCAAACCCTTAGAGGAAAATATAGGCAGAACACTCTATGACATAAATCACAGCAAGATCCTTTCTGACCCACCTCCTAGAGAAATGGAAATAAAAACAAATATAAACAAATGGGACCTAATGACACTTAAAAGCTTTTGCACAGCAAAGGAAACCGTAAACAAGATGAAAAGACAACCCTCAGAATGGGAGAAAATATTTGCAAATGAAGCAACTAACAAAGGTTTAATCTCCAAAATTTACAAGCAGCTCATGCAGCTCAATATCAAAAAAACAGACAACCCAATCCAAAAATGGGCAGAAGACCTAAATAGACATTTCTCCAAAGAAGATATACAGATCACCAAGAGACACATGAAAGAATGCTCAACATCATTAATCATTAGAGAAATTCAAATCAAAACTACAGTGAGATATCATCTCACCCCAGTCAGAATGGCCTTCATCAAAAAATCTACAAACAATAAATGCTGAGGGTGTGGAGAAAAGGGAACCCTCTTTCGCTGTTGGTGGGAATGTAAATTGATACAGCCACTATGGAGAACAGTATGGAGGTTCCCTAAAAAGCTACAAATAGAACTACCATATGACCCTGCACTCCCAGTACTGGGCGTATACCCTGAGAAAACCATAATTCAAAAAAAGTCATGTACCAAAATGTTCACTGCAGCTCTATTTACAATAGCCAGGACATGGAAGCAACCTAAGTGTCCATCAACAGATGAATGGATAAAGAAGATGTGGCACATATATAAAATGGAATATTACTTAGCCATAAAAAGAAACGAAACTGAGTTATTTGTAGTGAGGTGGATGGACCTAGAATCTGTCATACAGAACGAAGGAAGTCAGAAAGAGAAAAACAAATACTGTATGCTAACCTATATATATGGAATCTAAAAAAAGAAGGGAAAAAAAAGGTCATGAAGAACCTAGGGGCAAGATGGGAATAAAGACACAGACCTACTAGAGAATGGACTTGAGAATATGGGGAGGGGGATGGGTAAGGTGGGACAGAGTGAGAGAGTGGCATGGACATATATACACTACCAAACGTAAAATAGATAGCTAGTGGGAAGCAGCCGCATAGCACAGGGAGATCAGCTTAATGCTTTGGGACCACCTAGAGGGGTGGGATAGGGAGGGTCGGAGGGAGGGAGATGCAAGAGGGAATAGATATGGGGACATATATATATATGTATAACTGATTCACTTTGTTATAAAGCAGAAACTAACACACTATTGTAAAGTAATTGTGCTCCAATAAAGATGTTAAAAAAAAAAAAGTACTAGCAAACAGAATCCAACAACACATTAAAGGGATCATACACCATGATCAGGTGGGATTTATCCCAGGGATGCAAGGATTCTTTAATATACGCCAATCAATCAATATGATACACCATGTTAACAAATTGAAGAACAAAAACCATATGATCATCTCAATAAATGCAGAAAAAGCTTTTGACAAAAATCAACACCCATTTATGAAAAAAACTCTTCAGAAAGCGGGCATAGAGGGAACCTACCTCAACATAATAAAGGCCAAATATGACAAACCCACAGTAAACATCATTCTCAATGGTGAAAAACTGAAAGCCGTTCCTCTACGATCAGGAACAAGACAAGGATGTCCACTCTCACCACTATTTTTCAACATAGTTTTGGAAGTCCTAGCCATGGCAATCAGAGAAGAAAAAGAAATAAAAGGAATACAGATTGGAAAGGAAGAAGTAAAACTGTCACTCTTTGCAGATGACATGATACTATACATAGAGAATCCTAAAGATGCTACCAGAAAACTACTAGAGCTAATCAATGAATCTGGTAAAGTTGCAGGATACAAAATTAATGCACAGAAATCTCTTGCATTCCTATACACTAATGATGAAAAATCTGAAACAGAAATTAAGGAAACACTCCCATTTACCACTGCAACAAAAAGAATAAAATACCTAGGAATAAACCTACTTAGGGAGACAAAAGACCTGTATGCAGGAAATTATAAGACACTGATGAAAGAAATTAAAGATGATACCAACAGATGGAGAGATATACCATGTTCTTGTATTGGAAGAATCAATATTGTGAAAGTAACTATACTACCCAAGCAATCTACAGATTCAATGCAATCCCTATCAAATTACCGATGACAGTTTTTACAGAACTAGAATAAAAAATCTTAAAATTTGTATCGTGACACAAAGACCCCAAATAGTCAAAGCAGTCTTGAAGGAAAATAATGGAGCTGGAGGAATGAGACTCCCTGACTTCAGACTATACTACAGAGCTACAGTAATCAAGACAGTATGGTACTGGCACAAAAACAGAAATTTAGATCAATGGAACAGGATAGAAAGCCCAAAGACTAACCCACAAACCTATGGTCAACTAATCTATGACAAAGGACGCAAGGATATACAATGAAGAAGAGACAGTCTCTTCAATAAGTGGTGCTGGGGGCTTCCCTGGTGGCGCATTGGTTGAGGGTCTGCCTGCCAATGCAGGGGACACGGGTTCGTGCCCCAGTCTGGGAGGATCCCGCGTGCTGCAGCCTGTGGGCCATGGCCGCTGAGCCTGCGCGTCCAGAGCCTGTGCTCCGCAACGGGAGAGGTCACAGCAGTGAGAGGCCCGCGTACCGCAAAAAAAAAAAAAAAAAAAAAAAAAGTGGTGCTGGGAAAACTGGACAGCTACATGTAAAATAATGAAATTAGAACACTCCCTAACACCATACACAAAAATAAACTCAAAATGGATTAGAGACCTAAATATAAGACTGGACACTGTAAAACTCTTAGAGGAAAACATAGGAAGGACACTCTTTGACATAAATCACAGCAAGATCTTTTTTGATCCACCTCCTAGAGTAAAGGAAATAAAAACAAAAATAAACAAATGGGACCTAATGACACTTAAAAGCTTTTGCAAAGCAAAGGAAACTATAAGCAAGACGAAAAGACAACCCTCAGAATGGGAGAAAATATTTGCAAACAAATTAATGGACAAAGTATTAATCTCCAAAATATATAAACAGCTCTTGCAGCTCAATGTTAAAAAAAACAAACGATCCAATCCAAAAATGGGCAGAAGACCTAAAGAGACATTTATCCAAAGAAGACATACAGATGGCCAAGAAGCACATGAAAAGCTGCTCACCATCACTAGTTATTAGAGAAATGCAAATCAAAAGTACAATGAGGTATCACCTCACAGCGGTTAGAATGGGCATCATCAGAAAATCTACAGACAGCAAATGCTGGAGGGTGTGTGGAGAAAAGTGTACCCTCTTGCACTGTTGGTGGGAATGTAAATTGATACAGCCACTATGGAGAACAGTATGGAGGTTCCTTAAAAATCTAAAAATAGAATTACCATATGATCCAGCAGTCCCACTACTGGGCATATACCCAGAGAAAACCATAATTCAAAAAGACACATGCATCCCATATTCACTGCAGCACTATTTACAATAGCTGGGTCATGGAAGCAACCTAAATGCCCCTTGACATACGAATGAATAAAGAAGAAGTCACACGTATATACAATGGAATATTACTCAGCCATAAAAAGGAACGAACTTGGGTCATTTGTAGAGACGTGGATGGATCTAGATACTGTCAAACAGAGTGAAGTTAGTCAGAAAGAGAAAAACAAATATCGTATATTAAAGCATATTTGTGGATCCTGGAAAATGGTACAGATGAATTGGTTTGCAGGGCAGAAATAGAGGCACAGATGTAGAGAACAAATGTATGGACACCAAGGGGAGAAAGTGCTAGGGGTGTGCGGGTGGTGGTGTGATGAATTGGGCGATTGGGATTGACATGTATACACTGATGTGTATAAAATTGATGACTAATGACCTGCTGTATGAAAAAATAAATTAAAAATTTTAAAATAAAATAAAATAAAATACTAAAAAAAAAAATAGAAGAAGGCTGTCTTTCTGATACCTTTCACAGCCCTTAACCAACTTATGATCTGAGAGATGATGAAAAGAAGCAACTGTGCAGACAAAGCCTTTGGGCTTCAGGCATTGACTAGCTGTTTTCAGTGTCCCCTTTCAATTTTGCCACCTTTCAGGGTTTTGCTTGGTATTTGTTACAGCTTTTCGGAGACTTAGTAGCCTTTCAGTAACCAGTGTAAGAAAAGGAACTTTTCCAGGATTGACTGTGTTTGTGCTGGCTGGACTCAAAAGTACATGAAACCTCCTGCCTTACCTAGCACTTTAATCCTTTGTAGTAAAAATACCATGACCTCTTGTTACAAATCAAACTTACCTATATAACCAGTTCCAGATCAAGGGGGACAGATCTATTTGTAGCTCATTGTGACCATTTTCACATTTCTCTGTGAATGTTGATATTTGGAGAATGCTGAGAGAATTCAGAGGAACTGGAAATCATAGTGTGGTAAGTTCAGAAGGAGCTACCACTTCGGTGCTTTAATTTCATCGCTCCCTGAATTCCAGGGTTCTTGATCTAGACCCCATTTAGCCACATTAATACTTCCCTTCTCTCTAGTCCTCAGGGATACGACAGCCTTGCTTTCTAACAGCTCTGCCAACATTTTTTTTTCTCAATCTCGCTAGGAACACCAAATGACAAATTCAGAGAGGCTAGATGATTTTTTTCTCTTTCTTTTCTTTCATGGGAAATGAAATGTGAGCTACCTAGCACAGCTTTTGGTAATAGTTTTTCAATGCCTCTATCTGTTCTACATATTGAGATTTTATGGTTTGTTCTGATGTACCTGATTTGACAAATACATGTAGCTACAGTAAATGTTGAGCAACATATGAACATAAAATATATGTTAAGTAACATTCCTTTGTGGGTGATAATTACATATGGGACCCAGTGACATCAAGCTCATATACACAGAACAGTGGTCCACAGTGTGTGATTTCAGTAGAAAACCACAAGAATATCTTAAAATGAAGGAAGGCTGCATTGACAAGGGGAGAAGATATTGTGTGGAAAGAGGAGACAAGTTTTCTTTTAGTGATTGTGTTGCTGCAATTCACGTTTCTTGTAAATAGGTTCCTGGGTTCAATGAGTACAGCAATGTATGGGTAATTGACTTCTTCAAGAATGCAAATTAATAGCCATACGGAGTATGTGGAAAACATTAAAACTCAACAACATGAGGGAGATTAAAATACAGCATTAAAGCAGGCTAATAATCCTGTTTGAGAAAGTAATCACTGTAGAAGACAGAAATAAACAAATGTGAATTTGTACAAGGGCCTCTCAGTGTCCCCACAAAAGAGAGCCTCACCTTTTAGAAAGATTTTCTTGATGAATGATTAACTGTTTGGCGTCACATATGTGAACATGTGCCCGTGAATTTGTGTTGGGATCAAGAATCTACACATATTACTGCTTAGATATATGAGAACATTTAGTTTTCTTGGTTTTCTAAAATGAAATAAATCTCTCCTATGAACCCTATCTCACTGGGTAGTAGGGTGCTTGTGTCTATGTGTATAGGGGTTTAGAGGGCTGTATATTTATTAGAGAGCTTGGGGGAAAATCTGAAATTTACCATTTAGTTGATGGTATTTCAGTCTCTTTCGGTTTAAACAGTCCCTTTTGGATTTTTGATTATGTTGGCTACATTCACTCTTTCAGATTGCCTTTCTCTTTTCCTGCTTTTCTCCAAGTTGATATCTGGAAATTGAAAGGAGGTTTATGTTACTTTGTGGTATTAGAGGAAAGAGTGGTCTGATATCTACTAGTCATCCCACAGATTCTTACTGACTTTGTGCGGTTGGTTGTTCTGGTCTCCCGCTGATATTGTCTGGCCTTTTGAGACATGGTGATGTATCTGAATGGGGTCCATGGTTGTGGCCATTTGCCTCCATTTACATGTGGACTCTTTGTTCTAGCCCCAGACCTTTGATATTTTTCCTATCTGTTCTGCTCCTCTTTGTTTCCTCAGTGGGACACATGGCCATTTCTGGATCACCCTTATGTTATACATAGGCTGTGAAATCCAAGGGTGGTACTTCAAACTCATATACTCAGCTTAATATATCTGTGTCCAGTGAACTACATTTTGCAGCATGTTGAACATAGTTGGAACTTCTACAGACTTACAGCCTCCCCCAAGCTGAGTTGGTGAATCCTGCCATCATCCCACCAGTGCTGAGGACCTCCCACAACTACTGTGGTACTTCCATCCCTTTCTCCCTATGGTTCCATTCTAATGAGGGGACTATGAAGATCTGCACGTATGACCCCTTCACTTTCCCTTTATCTCTCCTCCAGTATTCTCCAGGGCCAGTGGAGACTGTTTTTCTTTTACTTTATCTCTGGCAAGGACTTCTATGTATGTATTCTACTTTTGCCTCTTTGCCTAGGTCCTCAATGGCAGAGAGATCCTGGAGCTGCTGGCTTACTAACAAAGGAAGATTTAAAAATAGTATCTCTGTTACTCATGGAATACACGGCTTAGGAGCAAGAAAAATCTGGATTGAGAGTGCTTTCTGAAACAAGGCAGAGAAAAAGTAAATGAATATCCAGCCAATACAGGAATCTTTCCTACAGTATACCTGAGAGGTGGGCATTCAGCTTTTACCTGTATCTCTCTAGTGACCAACTGTTCCTTGCTCCATGGCTCAGTCCATTCCAGAGTTGGACAGTTATATTTATTCTTGTGCATTATGTGACCATAATAGGTTGTAAAGGACTTGAGAGCAGGGACTTTTAATTAGTTTTTCTTTGCATCCTCCACAGGTCCAAAATAATGCTTTCTATTTAGACTGCTCTCAATAACCTAACTATTGAAATAATGAATGAATTCTGTTGAGGCACATTCTGCCACTATAATTCTTATCTCTTGTCCTGGTTCTGCTCCTCAGGGATACCGTTTGATTATCCTTCAGATATCTGTAGGCAGATATTATGTTTTTATTTAAGTCTTTTTTGGGCAGGCCCACTATTTCTGTTTCCTTCAGTTGCCCTCAAGATGATTTCTACACCATTCCGGTCACTTTAATTTGGATTTTTTAAACAGAAAAGCAGAGCACAGCTCTGTGGTCATATCAAGTGGCATGATCTATTACCATCAGAAAACATAGCAGGGAGGTTAAAAGAGAAGAGGAAAGATTTTACATATATATTAAAGAAAAAGGCTTAGAAAACAAGTTCTCTAGTAAATAAAGAACAGCATGAATTTAAGGCTGAGTCTAGAATATATATTTGGAAATTAATAAAGCATTTGATACAGCTTCTCATGAAATTTTACTTGCAAATTTGAGTGAAATAGGCTTGGCTAAAAACAGAATCCCGTTGTCTCAAAAAAGTCACTTAGAAGTCTGTTAATAAAGGGTAATGAGAAATAGCAGGGATTTGGGATTAAGGCAGTATCCAGAAACCACTGGATAGGGTCTCAGAGAAGGCAGAGAAAGTCCTATGTACAGTTCTGTGAATGTTTGGAAGGTTGAGGTAAAGAGTAATAAATGCATGAAATAACTGCTCTTTAAAAGTTCAGAGCTGCAAGAATGAGCAGACACTGAGGTAAGACAAAAAGGATGCTAATAAGACATAATAAAAGTAGACAGCCATAAATTCAGATGCACAAAATGACAATTCAGACTGCCTCAAGATCTTACCTAATGCTAGGATTCAGCACTTCCCACTTTGGTTTGGGTGTAGTTTAATGGAATATCTGTTCAATGAGGGATATGAGTGTTAGAGTCTGGTTCAGGCAGATCAGAAACTCCAAAAGGGTTAAAGCCAAACAATTTGTTTCACCTCACTTATAGTATCTGATCTGGTGCCTTGGTAATCTCAGGACCTTTTCTAAAAAGTTAAAATCAATGCTAATAATAAAAAAAATTGCAGAGCTTTCATTTTCATCTTCTTGGTGTGTTCTTTAGAGTCTCATAAAATCTTTGCAGACTTGATTTACTTTGGCTCTGTGGACCTAAAGCTCTGAATACTTCTTTCAGTTCTTATTTATAATGCTTCCTAGGCTCAGCATCAAATGTCAGTTGACTTCTTTATACCTGTTTGATCCCAGATGCACTATTGTACTTGAAATTTTCGCCTCTCTTTCTCAGTGGTGCTGGCTTCCATTAACTCACGTTTTGGAGGACTGTTTCTTTGAAATAATACTTATATGACTTTAAAACTGGCTAAAAAGTTGGAAAATTTTTGACATTTAACTGGTTGGGAGATTTGTGATATTCTTTGTCTGAGATGACCAAATAATTTGTTGTTCAAATTAGGACACATTTGAGAGAGAAATGGGATGCTACCATTGGAACACTGAACTACTTCAACAACAGGCATTAACTGATGTTGTCTTGGGAAAACTAAGACGTGTAGTCAACCACCTTTGATGAATGGAATGGATCCCTCTAGATGCTTTGGGGCTTATACCAACAGCTATAGGCTTTTAGGCTCTGAGGGAAGATGAGAAATTTTTCTAGGTCATTTGTCTCTACCTTTCAGCCAAACTGCATACAATAAACTATCTATGTTTTGGAAAACTATTTCCCAGTTTTGAACTCTCAGGTCTTCTTTGCTTGCAACAGAGTTTAAATTGTATATTTAACCTGTGTATTATGGCAGACTGCAGTTCTAGCAGAATTCCACAGGTAGGTTGCCCAACTGAAGAAATATAGTTTTATGATGATATCTTGGACATGGATCACTGAGATGAAGGGCTGTAGAGTAGGGTACATTTTGGCAAGTAAGATCTAAAAGTGCAACTTAATGTCAGGGCAAAGCTGAACTGCCTGTGTACTGACATGTGAGAGGATCTTGCCTTAGGGCTGTATGTATATGAATGTGATTGGTATAAAAAAACTGCTTAATTCAAATCATAATGCAAAACCTAAGGACAGCCAACTAAATAGAGTAGTGACAATACATTTTTATTTCAGTTTTGAATGTATATTTAAATGCTGACATTTACATTTTAACCCCTCTGAGTGTGCCACCAAAACTTCTCGTATATTTGGTCATGAAAATCACAAAGACAGTAAGGCTGAGAACCATGAATTTGATGGTTTAACTCCTTGGAGTTAAACCAGTCAACAAAGTAAGAGGTTGAAGGCCAAAGAGCGTTTGGAGACAGGACTTACCATGATTTGGGGGCAAAATTAAGAATATGTGACTTGTGCCTTTTGACTATAAGAGAATCAAGCAGGATCTTGAGGGAGACACAAGTCTACCAGATGCCTTAGAGTTCTATAGGAGACACAGTGATATTTGCTAATGTGCAAAGCATATTGAGCATTAATGAAAGGGCCTGCTCTATGTACTTAGGCTAATGCAGATATTCTCACACTGCAGGAAAGAGCATATGCTGTGCGGGGACTGTGGGGACACAACTGGTCCGATAGTCTCTGAAGACACAAAAAGACAGTCAACCTGCTTAGGCAGCTGCCTCCATCATAGTCAGTATAGACATGACTTGTGCTATTATTTGACTTTTAAGAAACCCAGACATGGATGAGAGAATAGTTGAATCTCAAGTGATGCTTAAAATCTTTCCAGAAGATTGACTCTGTATCCTCTCTCTTCCTACCTTAGAGCTGAGCTTGTTAAAAGAATTTACTTCCACTGTCTTCTTTTTCTCTTATACCTTTAACTCTGGTTTCTATCCCCACTGATTCTTTGAAAGGTCTCTTAGTGGACTTGTTCAACTACCTGTTTATACCTGAATTATTTCCTAGACAGGAAGCCTCATGCAGGTAGAATCTGGATTATGCTGTTCCTTACCATATCCCCACCTAGCATAATGCCTGGCTTATAGTAAGCACAATCTAAGTATTAATTGAATGAGTGAATGAATGAATTATCCATTGGTTGTGGCCAATTTACTGAGTAGTCCTTAATTCTTTCCAATGAAACAGTTTCTGTCTCTTTCTTTCTTTCTTTTTTTCCACATAGCCCGTAAATCTCGGCATTTATAGTGTCTAATCCTCTGTCTTTTTGTCTAACTTTTCTTGGGTGACCTATCCTTGGAGGGGTATTAGTATCAATAGATGCTCCAGAACACTGTGTCCAGCCAAGTGCTAAGACCTTTCTCTTCCACGTGTTGGATCAACCTAGTCAACTGTCTGCTGGACATTTCCACCCGAATAAGTGATCCCCCAGCTTGTATTTGGAAATATGCTGTAGCAGAGAACTCCTCCAGATTCTTCAGGCTTCTGCATATTTCAGTGAACTAAATACATCTTCCTGTACCATCTATTCTTCATCCTGGTTTTCCTTAGGACTATTCTGGGTAAGCTTAATCCTTTGTCACTTTTTGCCAGCATAGTCTTTGTATGTCCTAGTTATTAAATAACCATTTAAGATTTATATTTATGAAAAATGCAAAAGAGAAAGTTGGAGCATCTTAGAAAACATGGATGCTACAAGACTAGTTCTTTGGCTAAATAATACCTATGACTGGGCTCCTACTATGTGTCAAGCAGTGTGTTAAGCACTTCTACACAGATAATCTTTAATCCTCATAAAAGCTCTGTGAAATTATTATTATTATCCATATTTTACAAATGAAGAATCTAAAGCTCAGAAAAATTAAATGTCTTATCCCAGGCCATACAGCTAGAACGTGCCAGTGCTCTGGCAGGTCAGATTGGCTCCAGCTGTAGCTCTTTATCCACTATGTACACATTTACTGGGCCTCTCTGTGTTTAATGAAGTCAGTGGTCTTAGCATGTTTGTTAGCAATATTTTTTCTTTGGTGAAACTTCTGTGTTCTTCTCTGAATCTACCGTTCCTGCTTGCACATTATCTCTGAATCTCTTGCTTCTTCTGACTCTTCCTCTTGAGATCCTGGAATGACTAATAGAACAGCCCTGATTCAGAGCCAGAAAGCATTGCTATTTCAAGGGCTTTTGGTTCATCACCGAGGTGATAAATGGGAAGTCTTGAGCAAGAATATGAACTTCTGGAGGTGGGGAGAGAATGAGTCTGTTCTGATATAATCAGGTTTGCTTTTCTGTTATGCTGGACTGGCAGGAAACGGAGAGGATAAAGAGACAGAGGGCTGAGAGGTGACATCCAAGGACACAAACACAGGGATAAAAGAAAGTGTTCTTGAATTCATGGAAAGACACATCACTGTCCCAGTGTTTTGTTCATGGGCTGGGCTACATTCATCTCGAAAGGGGGCAACTTCAGTGAAAAGATGCCAGGAGAAGAGAACTTTAGCATTGAGTTTGAGGTGAAATGCCATGGGAAGTGATTCAGATGCTTCCAAATTACTGTTTCTTTGAAGTGTCCTCTTAAAATGGAATCAGGCCATTTAGGAAACAGGGTGTTAGAAAAAATACCGCTGTGAACAATAGGTAATTGTTGTTGTTGTTATGAAGTGCTTTCTCTGTGACAGGCACTGAAATAGTACCATCATATCCATACTTCAGTGATCCTCAAAACCCCTATGCAGAGTGTATCATTTCCCCTATTTCAAAGCTGAAGAAACTGAAGCTAAAAGAGGTAAAATGACTTGTGCAAAGAACAGCAAGAACGTGGCAGAGCTCTACAGAACTCCCACTGCATTAGATTCCCTGGTATTTTCCTTGGAATAATCACTGCTTTGGTCACTTACATGCTTCATGAAACCCGGAAGGATCATTTAGATGTTCTCCTGGGTTTCTCCAGGTGTTCTTCTGGGTTTCTAGGTGGAAAGTTGGTACTCTCAACACTACTGAAGGCTGCTGGGCTGAGCCCCGCATTCACACACACTGATGTTACTGTGCCCTCCCTGTCTGATTAATAGTGAGGATACATTTTCAGAGCTAATAGGACTCAAATGAAGAAAACTGGTCAAGTGAAACCCCGTAAATTGGTTTGCGTGCTTCCTCTGTCTCTTTTAATACCTGTTGCTGGGGTTTTTCATCCTTGTCTGGCCAGGCTACAAGGGAAAGGATTAACGTGAATAACTCCCATGGCAGTTATGAGAGTGCAGCCAGCTGCTTTGATGGCCCATTTATTAGCACGACAGTAATTCAAACCTACAGGTGGGAATCTTCTTTTCTCCGAAAACACCTCTTTGCTTCAGAAGAAGGATGATCACCACCACCCCACCCCCACCGTCTTCATTTTGTTCTTTTCCTGCTGTTTCCTTCTGTCACAGGGAATTTTCCACCCTCTTCCTAGTCTCACCCCGACAAGCTTTTTGCCTTGTGATGAATGAAGTGTGAAGTACAAGGTGTAAACCTCCCTGGAATACTTGTCTCTTTAAGCAGCAGCACGGTGTAGTGAGAACCACAAAGCCTGGGTTCTCAGCCTGGCTTCTCCACTTACTACCTGTGTAATCCTGGCTTTGTTGCTTAACTTCTCTGTGCCTAATTCCTCCCCACCCCCCCACCGGTAAATGGGGGTCATAAAAACACACGCCTCGTAGGTAAATATAAAGGTTGAGAGCAATGCCTGGCACAGATTTAAGTGGTTAATTCATGACAACTGTTATTATTGGTGGAGAGAGGGCTGTGCATATAGGATGGAAGGCTGGTCGGGGTGACCTCTCTGCAGTGCTCATCTAGTCCGTGCTCTTGTTTCCCATCAGATGCTGCAGCAGCTTCACTCTGCTTACACGATCTCATTTTGCATTTGAGCTGCCATAGCTTCAGGGTCACTGAGTGACCTCAGCCATCGTCTTCCCTCCAGACTGTTGGTTTGTGGGGCAGACACCACAGACGAGCCCAGGATTGTCTCTGTCTGCTGCAGATGTAGCTCAGTTGGAGAAGAATTCCTCCAAGGGGCAGCTAAAATGGCACGAGAGCTTGAGGCTAGCTGTACAAAAGCTGTATTTCCTCTGTTTCTAGTGTTTCTAGTGTTTCCAGAATAATATATATGGTAGTTGACCAGGGGTCAAGTGTTTTGGACTTGCCTTACTCTTGCCCTGGAGAGGTCCCCAAGAAAGGACAAAGCTGAGTAAATGCATGTTCTTTATGGCAATTTTTGAAAGTTTTGCTTTATCCTACATGTGGTCTCCTGATGTTGGATTATAAGGCTAGAGGTGAGTTTTCCTGGGCCCTCACTCATTTACTCCTTTAATATCAGGGAGGAAGGTGGAGCCAATCCTGGAAAGCTTTTTAAAGGAAGATCATATCAATGAAGGAAGAATTTTGCCTCATTGCCCAGAGCAGAACTGGGATGGGCCATCCACCCAAGGTTTTCTTAAGGTGAGCTAGGGAAGAGTAGAGGGCAGTCTTTGGCCCAACTACCTTCTTAAATAGTGTGAATGAAAAATTTAAAAATTTACACACACACACACACACACACATATACGCATACCAAATAAAATCTGAAGAGAGATCCTGGCCATAAGTCAGGAGTTTATTGGATGTCCTTAGCCTTGACAGGTCACATCGTCAACACTTTTTGGGGATAAATAAGTAGGGGATGGTCTAGAGCAGATAGGAGGAGTGAACAGAGCTTTGTGGGAAAAGAAACAAATTGCCTGCAGAGCAAAAAAGGGGTGTAGCAGGTAGATTCTGGGACAGAGCAATATTTCTCAAACTAAGGGATAGAGATGTATTCTCAGATGTCCATGGGCTCTTCTTGAGAATTGTTTAATTTTATGTGATGACCCAAAAAGAACATAGAAACATATTCTAGACCATCTGTATAACTGTTTCAGGATTCCTTTTTGCATTTGTGCTGCATCAAATAGACCTTAAAAAGTTTTCAAGTTGTAATGATAAGGAACAGAAGTGAACATCATGCATGTGATGTATTTGCTCCAAAGGAAGGCCCAATGATGGCATGGTGGTCTGTGCAGTGGTTTGAGTAAGGAAATGATTGGGGAAAAATGAACAATTCCATGGTAAATCATGTTAAAAAACCTAATTTAGAGCCACGTTAATTCCTTGCTTAAAACTCTCCAGCAAACTCCCCTTACAGTTAGGATAACATTCACACACTGACTGTGGCCTGTGAAGTCCTGCATGATCTGGTGTATGGCCTCTTCACCAGTGTCAACTCTGGCCATTTCCTCCTTACTCATTCTAGTCACACTAGCCTCTAGCTGTTCCACATCTCACCAAGCTTGCTCCTACCTCAGAGCCTTTGCATTTGCTGGTTCCTCTGCTTGTAAAGCTCTTCTCCTAGGTCTTTAAAGAGCTGGCTTCTTCATTTCAAGTCTCTGAGAAGCCAAGGTCTCCCTGACCTCCCAACCTAAACCACCTCTGATTCCTTTCTGCATCATTCCATGAATTGTCACTTGCTGTCCCTTTACCCTGCTATACTTTTTTTTATAACACTTACCACTATCAGAAATTATATGTTTATGCATGTGCTCTTATTTCTTTGTTTGTTTTATTGATTCATCTAGACTATAAGCTCCATGAGGGCTGGAACTTTGTCTTATTCACTGCTGAATCCCCAACACCTACATGGTACTGATACAGAATAAGCATTAAATGGATATTTGTTAAATAATAAATACATAATGTTAGATGGTGAAAACAATGATTCCAACTGCAATGATTGTTTTTATAGAATCCCTGGATTTTCAATCTGCAAAATAATAAAGTATCAATAAAAGTTTGTGTGGAGCAAAAAACAAAAAAATCATGTTAAAAAAACAACAAAACTGCCAGACTCAAAAGAACCAGCTCTGGAGCAGTTTGAGCTGTTATTGTGAGCACTGGCTTCATTTATTTAAAAACACATTATCCATCACACTAAATCGATACTGATGATTTGAATTTGTTGGATTTTAGTTTAAATATAATGTGTAAATTTACTTTAATTCTAAAGATTTATAAGCAATATAAGCATGCAGATATTTTACCTGGTTTTTTTTTTGTACATATTCAGATAACATTGTTTTATTGAGCTAACATCTAGATTGTTCTTATACTAGCCAGATGCTATTCCATTGATTTTATGTGTATTAACTCATTTAGACCTCATAAATTACTCCATGAGGTTGGTATTATTATTATCTTTAGATGAAAAAATGGGGAAAGAGAGGGGCCCAAGGATGTGTGGCCAGCAGGTGCTGGATGGAGCTGGGATTTGAAGCCAGGTTTTCAAGATCTAGAGCCTATGTCTTTAATCACTATTTTTATGGCCTTTGAATTACCTCTTATTTTTTTTCTTTTAAAGGTGGTCTGTTCATTACTCAAGTTTCAGAAACACTAGAAAGATGTTGCTAAAAACATTCAAAGTATTTATTATTGTCCCTTCAGTTTCCCATCATGTGCATAGTTTTATTCTCTATTCACTTTTCTTCAATCATTTATTTTTCTCTGACTCTTTTCATCTTTCACATTAGGTTTCATACTGTGAAGTTCTACTAGTGACTTCAGGTCTGGATAGAATTATTAACTACTCTGTCTTCATCACCCCTTCTACCTGCCCTCATTGTGTGCCATCAATATAATTTGGGAATATCCTCCTGTTCCAGAAGTGAAACTGATTGTTTTAATCCAATCAAGGTAATCTTATACCCCTTTCTATAGTGACTGGTTTAGCTAACTCTGACTGTGCCACCTGGCACATAGCATTCCTCTGCCCAAAGGAATTTGTTCAAGAGCAGGCTTATAGCAAACAATGGGCTAATAAGATGTGAGGACAAGTTTGAGGGACCCACAAAAAGCCAGAGCTCGCTTCTTCTGAATATTGTAGTTTTGCCGCCAACTTTGGAATGAAATGGTCACTGCAAAAAGCAGAGAAAAGATACTCTGATGACTTTGATGAACTACTGAATCAATAATTCCAGAGGCCACGTTTTGTTTGAATTCTTTGTTACATGGCCAACAAGTCTTATGTTAGTTTTAACCAATTGAGTCAAAATAAAGAGTTCTGAGACGTGTCATAGTTGGATGAGCTTGTAATGAATTCTGATTGTTTTATCCAGTTCTAGTTCCAGATAATTTTTGCTTACCTATATTTGGCAGTGGGTTGCGGTTTGATTATAAAATTTTCTCCAATATCTATGACTTAACCCTGTATTTAAATAACTAATTTAGGCTGTGTATTAGTTTCTTTGTAGTGCTGTGTAACAAATTACTACAAACTTGGTGGCTTAAAATAACATAAATTTATTATCTTACAGTAGGTCAGAAGTCCTGTATGGGTTTCAGTGGGCTAAAATCAAGGTGTTGGCAAGGCTGTGTTCATTTCTATAGATGGTAGGAAAGGATCTATTTCTTTGCCTTTTCCAGCTTCCATAGGCTACCCATTTTCCTTGGTTCTTGGCCTGCTTCCTCCACCTTTAAAATGGGGAAACTTATGTACTCTACATCGGAATTGTGAGGCTCAAACTTACTGGGGGTTACTTCTTCACACCATGTGGTATGCAGAAAAATGCCCCTGCAAGATGTCCATATCCTGATTCTCAGAACCTGCTAATATGTTACTTTACATTGCAGAAGGACTTTGAAATGGGGAGAGTATTCTGGATTATCCAGGCAGGCTCAATCGAATCCCATGACTCCTTAAAATATAGAACCCTTCTTGGCTGTAGTTAGAGAAAGATGGGACAAATAAAGAAGGTTCATATATATGATGGTCTTATTTCAGTGCCTGTCACAGAGAAAGGACTTTGTAACAACAACAACAATAACAATTACCTATTGTTCACAGCGGTATTTTTTCTAACACCCTGTTTCCTAAATGGCCTGATTCCATTTTAAGAGGACGCTTCAAAGAAACAGTAATTTGGAAACATCTGAATCACTTCCCATGACCTTTCACCTCAGACTCAATGCTAAAGTTCTCTTCTCCTGACATCTTTTCACTGAAGTTGCCCTCTTTCGAGATGAAAGTAGCCCAGCCCATGAACAAAACACTGGGACAGTGATGTGTCTTTCCATGAATTCAAGAACACTTTCTTTTATCCCCATGTTTGTGTCCTTGGATGTCACCTCTCAGCCCTCTGTCTCTTTATCCTGTCCATTTCCTGCCAGTCCAGTATAACAGAAAAGTGATATTAACTGAGCAGTTACTATATGCCAGACACTTTGATCTTGGACTTCTAGCCTCTAGAGCTGGGAGGAAATATCTGTTATTTAAGCCATCCAGTCTATGGCATTTTGTTATGACAGGCCGGGATGACTAAGACATGGCCAATCATTTGGCATTACATAAATACTCTATAGAGGATACAGAGAGAAATAGAAGGTGGGGCAATTTTCATATAAGCATTTTAACTATTTTCATATTCATTTTATATTCTAATGGTCTAATGGTTTGAAACCTGAAAGCTCTAGACTTGCTTCTGAAAGGGAAAAAATTGTTTCAAGCTAATTGTTAAAATCTCTGCTGCAGCTATATTGTTTTCCTTGCTGTTTATAGAACCCACTAGGGATTCTCTTCCTCACGTTTTTGTACTAGCTTTCCCCTTTGCCTAACATGCCTTTTTCCCAGGGATTCACATGACTCACTCTGTTATCTCCTTCGTATCTTTACAAGGATATCACCTTCTCAGTGAGGCTTTCCTCATCCACTCTATTTAGTATTACAACACTCCACCCCAACTACTTTCTGTTTCTCTTCCCTGGCTTATTCATTTTTAATAGCTCTTATCTTCAGTCTAACACACTGTATATTTTTCTTTCTTATGTTGTTTACTATCTGTTTTCTCTCAATAGGATGCACGCTCCATAAGAATGAGGCTTTTTGTCTATTTTGTCCACTGTTACAGTCCTAGTACCTAGAACAGGGTCTGGTACATGGTGGTGTGTTCAATGGTTCTTGGATGAAGAAATGTTGAGTTCTAGGCTCATTTTTTCCCCCACATGGATTCTCTCATTAAATTCTCATAATAACTCTTTGGAGTAGATTTATTTTTTTATCATTCCAATTTTACCTGGAAGCCAAGGCCTAAAGAAATTAACAACTAAAATCCTACTGCTTGCAAAAGGCAGAGTTAGCTTTCAAACCCAGGCAATCTGTTTCCAGAGCCCACACCTTTATCTACTCATTATACTCTTCCCAATCTTTAATTTGTTTTGTTATTTGCTGATAAATAAATAGCTTATTACTTTTGTATTGGGGTTGCATTGGCTGTACAAGTGAAACAGAACTTCAGGGACTTATTCAAGCAAGGGTTTCTTTTCTTTATTTGCCAAGGAAGTCTGGAGTGATGTCCTTTAGGAAGAGCACAGCTGGTCAAGGAAGGCATTAAGAATCCAGGTTCCTTCTGGTTTACTGCTCTATCACTCTTAGCATATTGGTTGTTCAATCTCTGAGCATGTAGTCCACATATTAGGCAGGAAGAAGGTGAAAAAAGCAAAAGGCAAAGGGCACTGAGAACCATCTCTCCTTTTCAAATTTATTTTAATAAGTCAAATAGTAGCTTTCTCATAAGCCCCAATAGCAGACGTCCGTGTACATTTTATTGTCTAGAAATGACAGTGTTTCTGCAACTGGGCTACCTGAAACAGAATAGGGAGTACTATTAGAGAGGTAGAAAGGGAGAATAGACACTGGGTGTTTACAGTAGTGTCCGCCATGCTTTTGTTATTCTCTTCAAGGCCTTTGTATCAGGGGGCTTTGTCCTGTACTAATCAGCAACTCGGATTGGCATAAACAATTAGGAAATATATTAATCTCACACCAGGATGTCCAGAGGTAGGAAACAATTCAGAATTTGTTGATTGAGTGGTTCAGAGAACCTGAAGGAATTAGGCTTTTTAAAATCTCTCTCCTTTGCCATCTCTAGCAATATCTTCATTCTCATTCTGGAAGCAAGGCGGCTGCACCAGGTCCAGATATTAGATCCACACAAGGCAATATCTGTAGGAAGAAGAGGGACCTACCCCTCTTTTCTTTTTCTCAAGAATGAGATTTCCTCATCTGAAAACCTTTTAATGGACTTCTCATGTCTCGGCCAGAATTGTGTCACATGCTCACTCCTGTACCCAGTGTGGTTAAACAGGTTTGGCTTAGACCAAGGAGGGTCTTCCACCACTTACAGCTAAGGATGGAGTCAGCACCTTAGGAGCTCATGAAGGAGCAGGGCAGAGGCCAGAATACAATTTCTTATTCTGTTAGAAGGAAAGGGAGGAAGATAGCAGTTGGACAATCAATAGTATCTGTTAAAATAACTATAATTTTGAAAACTCTAATTTGGTTCATTATTTTTCAGCTGATTTTTGAGTTATAACTTCCTTGAAGATGAATTTATGACAGATAGATTTGTAAAAATGCTAGAACTGTTAGAGCACTATGAATCTGGGGCTTGGATAAATTTTAACTTATAATCTTTGATCACATTTCTGCAGCAATTCTGCACTTGGCTGGCATAGTATCTCTGGGGGTGATGACTGTGGAGGGTGAAAGAAATTTGGGAACGCTTCCAAAGAAGGGCAAATCAATGTCTTCCTGTCCTCCTTGTAATTCAGGATTGTTTCTGTGTTAGTCCTGTAATGTTCTCTTTCTGTGAGTGATGTCATGAAAACAGTTCGTCATTGCAGCCATCACATTCTCCAGGACAACTCCATATAGCCTGAAATATTTTGCAGGGAAATTGATTTCCCAATTTAAGCTTCATATTTGACTGGTTGTGCTGTTTGTAAACAAATAGCTTGAATAATTTAGTTGAAGGTTTACTGTGAGTTACAGATATCATTCTTTGTATTTTTTTAAAGCTTTCTAAATATGCTGTTATCAAGGAAAGAGAATCTTTAAAATCAGAGAAGGCACTATTAGAGTTTTGTGCTGATTTTATTGGAGTTTGCTGCATTTGATGGAAGTTTATATCAGGCCTGGATCAATTTCAAATGAAATGAAAGTAACATTAACAAGTGTGCTCTGTGAGCAGGGTATTGTCCTAGACTTTTTGGCATATGTTATCTTATAAGTCATAACACCTCCTTTTATATAGATGAAGAGGTTCAGAGAGTTTTAAGTAATTTGATCTAGGATAAAGGTAAAAAACTGAGATTCAAACACAGCGCCAATGTGAAAATCCATGCTGTTTTCACACCACTATGCACCAAGTTTCAAATGCACAGACAAAACAAGTCATTTCCATCTCCCTGTGGAGTAGAGGATTCTAGCATGTCCTCCATACAACACCAGGCCTACAAGATTCTCTGTGAACCAAAGGGTTTCATGGACAAGCTAATTTGGGAACTAAGGCATTCTAAGTCACCACTTTTGATGATTTGTCATGCACAATCATATAGTACAATCTCTGAGAAGTTCTTCAGTTAAGAAATTTGTTTAACTTTGTATAACCAAAAGTTTCCCAAACTTAATTGACTGCTGAATACCTTCACCAAACTCTGTTGTTGACTTAAACATTCTAAAAAGTGAGCTCCTTTGTTTGGAATACTCTTTGAGAGATTCTGTGGTAGAAATTAAATGTAAAACTTGATGAAATGTTGGAATCAAACATAACCATTACATTCTGGGTAGCAAACTAATATCTGTGTTTCCTTCTTGCTGACTTAACACACAGAGTATTTTGACTTTACCCACACAGTTCTCGGTCTAGATTCATTTCCTAAGGATTGTCAGAAAGACTGCACCATGTTGCTTTGATGGCTTTTGCTTTATTACTAACATAGGGGCATATGTTGTTTTGCTTTTTCCTTTTCTATTATGTTAACAGAATCCTTTTCCTATGGCTGTTGGTTCATTTCAGAGTATGTGACCAATGTAAACCAATGAGAATCCTCCCTGGGACTTTTCCACCAGTGCTATTGGAGAAGATGTTCTTTGTCCTCTGATACTGCTAAGATCTAGAATGCGAGTCTTGTGCTGCCAGAGATGATAATGTTTATACACATGGCTGGAGCCTAAGAATTGATTTCTGATGAAAATGCTTGAGTTTATGGATCTTGATGGGCCTGAAGCCACAAGTTTTATCCCAAGATTTTTTGGTTATATGAGCAAATTCCCCCTCCCTTCCTCCCTCCCTCCCTTCCTTTCTTCCTTCCTTCCTTCCTCCCTTCCTTTCTTCTCTCTCTAATCTTCTATCTCTCTTTCTCCTTTTCTCTCCATCTCTCTTCCTTGCTAGTAGTTTGAGTAAGATTGCCACTGCTGATATGAAATGAAAGAGTGCTGATTAATATATCTACTTTCAATAAACACAGTAAATCAGTGTTTTTTTCCCCCCCAAAGCTCTGGATATTACCAAACTGCCAAATAATAGAGGGTGTACAAGTAAGTGCTATAAAGACTAGGAAACCTCTTCCAGTACCAGTAGAACTGGGCAGTTTCAAAATATATCATCATTTTCACTGCTGTAGTCCTAGCAGCTAACACAGTTCCTGGCTATGATGAAAGATGTTCAAGGAATATTTGTTGACTGATTTAATGAACACATTTGACATCATCTTTCAGGAAAAAAAAAACCCTTTTCTTTCTTTAAGTACTGAATGCTAATTATCAACCAGAGACTTAGAATTGTGAAAGAACTCTGTTTTCAAGGAGCTTATACTCTAATGGGATAGACATTTAGAAACAAATATAAAAAATATTAAAAAGTAAATCTGTAAGAGAAACACGTTATCTGCGAAGACAAAGAAATTCTGACTTTTGGCAGATGTGAGAGCTCGAAACACAGACACCCAAGTTAGAAAACAAGCTAGCTTTAGAATGACAATATGTTTGAAAATTTGGAAAATTTTACATAAAATTTCATGTTTACATTGTTTCTTTTTTTCTAGTTTTATTGAGATATAATTGACATACAGCACTGTATAAGTTTAAGGTGTACAGCATAATGTTTTGACTTACATACATCATGAAATGATTCTTACAACAAGTTTAGTGAACATCATCTCACATAGATACAAAATAAAAGAAAAAGAAAAAATGTTTCTCCTTGTGATGAGAACTCTTAGGATTTACTCCCTTAACAATTTTCATATATAATATACAACAATGTTAATTATATTACTCATGTTGTACATTACATCCCTTGTACTTATTTATCTTATAACTGGAAGTTTGTACCTTTGGAACGTCTTCATCCAATCCCCTCTCCCCCACCATATTTACATTGTTTCTTTCTTTTCCAATCTTTTTTTTTTGCTGTACACGGGCCTCTCACTGCTGTGGCCTCTCCCGTTGCAGAGCACAGGCTCCGGACGCACAGGCTCCGCGGCCATGGCTCGCGGGCCCAGCCGCTCCGCGGCATGTGGGATCCTCCGGGATCGGGGCACGAACCCGTGTCCCCTGCATCGGCAGGCGGACTCTCAACCACTGCGCCACCAGGGAAGCCCTCCAATCTTTTTTTATTATTTATTTATTTTAAAAAATTGTTTCTTTAAACACTAGAATATCTGGCAACATGGGCTTGTGTGTCCCTGTGGGAACAATGGGCAGGAACTGAGTAACTGCTCACCCCTTCGTGTGATATGAAACATGCACACACCAATTTTGCGCAGCTTTTATGATACCTATTGTCTGGTACCCAGTCTACGTCACTCATCTGTGTCACCTGCCTTTCTCATAAAGGCATTTGTGTTAGTGACCCTGGTGTTCACTGTCCTCTTAGTGACTGCCAAGTAACAGCACAGGGGTTCAAGGATCTCATAACCCATCTGCTGATCAAAATGCCTTTTGAAGGGTATTAGTAAACAGAAAATAGAAAAATGAATGTTCTAGGATTGGGGTAGGCAGTAGATGGGCCCCTGGGCTGGATAGCTGGTATTTGTCAACTTGAGTAAAATTGAAGCTTTGTTTTCCCTAGACACTCCAAGGACAAAGTTAATGGCAAGAGCTGAGTTCTGCTGGAGTAAAGAGATAAGATGACCAGTCCTGAGGTCAAGGAGATTCCCCCAACCCCGACTGTACATGCACAGAAAGGCTCCTTGGGGGTCACAATGGAGGGGGCATCACCCCGTAATAGGTAATGCCAAGCCTCCCACAGGCCTCTGTGCTGGAATCCATCTTGGAAAAAAGATGCGCATGCATGTTGGGGAGGGACTAACAACAGGTCAGATGTGGGAAGAGAAGTGAGATAATTGGCCAAAGGTAAACAAAGACCCAGAGGAACTGCCCTATATAAGTGATTTAGCTGCCTCTTTACTGTGCTTCTCCTTATTAGGGAGGACACCCATACCCTTTCTCTCTGGATGTGTATTTCTGCCTTGCTTCTGTCTTAAATAAATCAACTGATTCTTTTTGTGTGCTCCCACATGTTGGGCTCTGTCTCTAATAATAAAGTTTGTACCTGTTTTTACAGTTTTTCCCTTTTTGAGAATTTATTTTTCAAATGGGGCAAGAGCCAGGGGACCTTTGCTTTTAGCCTCTAGCCCCTAGTGGCCAGGATTCTTGGTTTTCATCCAGGCTGCCCAAGTTCAATTCCTGGGCAAAGAATTAAGATCTCTCTTCAAGACTGCTCACTGCTGTCTCTCCAAGATCAGGATTATGAGTGTTAGCTGGACAGTCCAATCAGAGGAGGCATATTATCCCTGCATTTTCTTTCATCAGTTTTGTTTGAGGCCATGGGAATGTGATTGTTAAATGCTATGCAGACCATGTGCTTTGGTAAGGCAGGGAGTCTACTATGGGTGGAAATTTGAGTTCAATATCTGTTCTAATCATATAGGCTACACAGGCCTATTTAATGTGCTTCCTTCAGCATAGATTTCATTAAACAAACTGGGACCCAAAGTTGCATAATGGAAGAGCCCTGACCAGAAGTCAGGGAGCCCAGGTTTGAATCCTGGATCTGTTAAAGAGGTGGGTGATGTTAGTCATGCTACTTTGCATTCCTTTGTCTGTTTATTCCTTTATATAATGAGGAACTTCGATTAGATAATATCTAAATTTCTGCTCCAAAAATATAGATATCCTACAACACTTTGCTGCATAAGGAGGGAATATAGTGTAGCAGTCTAATTCAGCCTCTGGAATTGGGGTTTAAATCCCAGTTCTACCATGTATTCCTCATATATCTTTGGACATATTTCCAAACTCTCTAAGTCTGTTGTTGCACATTTCTCAGAAGTGGGGATCATTGTAATGCCTATGTCATAGGGCGGAAGGGAAGATTCAATGTAAGTTACACAGCACGGTGCCTGGCATACAGTAAGCACTCAGTAAGTGATAACTTCTTTAAAATTACAAACTTCTGCTTTCTGAAAGCAATTCTGTGCCCCCTCTCTTTATTTTTAATTGTTCTCTGTTTCTCTACTTTCCATGCACATGCTTTACTCGATAGCAAATTGATATTGGTGAGTCTGGCACAGGAAACAAACATCCTTCCTTTTAAGTACATTGATTAATTACCAGTGAGAATGTAGAATTTAATAGAGTTAATGATTGGTCTAAGCATCAGTAATTCAGACAACTGAGAAACTTGAAAGTAGGATTACCCAGCTCTGTGGCTTGTCCATCTCTGGGTCTCCAGTGTCTGCACTCTGCTTGGCGTGTACTGAATGATCAATAGATGCTACCTGACTACATCCCTCAGGGTGCACTGGCAGGTTAATTTTAGTAATAACTAACATTTATTAAGTACTTAACTGTGTTTAACAATCTGTGCTAAAAGTTTATATATACTATCTCATTTAATTTTGATACTTTTCCCATTTTACATGTGAGGAAATTAAGGCTTAAAGAAGATAAGTTATTTGCTCAAGCTCATGCAACTGGTGCAGTGGCAGAGATAGAATTAAGCCCCAGGATTGTCTTCTTCTAGAACCTATGTTCTTTACCCCTGTACCGTGCCATACAGACACACTACTTTCTACTTTGGTCTCATGGATAGATAAGATGATGATGGCCAGGAATTGAGTCTTGCCTCAGTTACTGGACTAGTAGATATTGTAACTGTTGGGTTTTCAGTCCCTTGAAATTCAACGTCATTCTTGTAATTGTCAATGCTAGTACTTATTTAGAATTCTCAATCAAATAGTCTATCAGATGTTGGTAAGCAGTTCCTGTGAAACTGTCATTGCCACATTGATGTTCCTGGTTAGTGAGGTTGTAATGGTGACAGAAAAAGTAGGGTACTTTACTTTGAGAATAGGCTGTCAGGCATATATTTGAAAATAAATGAATTCCCTCAAAACTCCAGTGTCAGCTGAGCTGTGTGAGAGAGCACAGCTCTCTCTCTTTCTCTGTTCTTACTTTATTCAGTAGTCTTTGGCTTTTAAGACAGCTAGTGACTCATCTAGAGATCATCAAACATGTGATGTTTAGAATATTGAGAGGAAGCGAAGGCTCCTCTTATGCCATGATCTAACCTTTTTTATTTTTTCTGATCTGACTGGAACATGACACAATTTTCCCCCCATTTGCATTAGCCAATGCTACAAAGATTCTCAATATGTCTGCTCTGATTAAGGATACCTATTAGCTTCAGAGATCACTACCCTTTCCCTCTCCTCAACTATATTTAATGAACAAGCATATCTTGTTTGTGTGACATTTAATTTTATACAATGTTAATTTAAGAAATGTATTAGTACAGTGGATATATTAATGGCTATGTCTCTTCAATCTATTACTGAGCTGTCGGTTTATCCCTGAGAAAATATTACTGGGCCAGGACCATTGCTCAATAAGAGTAATTTTGCACTGCCGATGGCTGTGCCCTTGTTTTGTCAAGGCTACATTACAGACATTCTTTATTTTCTAGAAGTCCAGATTGTATTGTTTTGGGGATGCAGCTGATTCAGACTAGATCAACCCCTACCTTTCCTACACAGATCTCTTTATCATGACCATTTTCATTGTTTGGATATCCTTTAGATGGAAGGCATATGGTCTTCTTTTTTTTTTTTTTTCCTTCTGTTTTCTTTCTTAGACCTCAGTTTCAGTGGATTGAATAGTGACACGTATCAGTTCAGGTGCATGGTCCTTATTACTTGCAAGACCACTGCTATTTTATTGCTTTTCTCCTTCACTTTTATCCCTGTTTTATCCCTACTCCCACTTCCCTCCCTTCCTCATAACAACCATTCTAATCATCTAATTCATATTTCTTTGTTGTGTCTCTGTCTTCCAAAATGTGCATTGCAGTTTTACACACATGTGCTTTTAAATTATGTAGATGATATGATGTCAAGTATTTCACCTGCTCTTTTTTTTTTTAAATCAATACTGTGCTTTTAAGATCTACCCATGTTGCCATGTGAAATCTAATCCTTTGCCTCTAACTGCTCTCTTTCTTCTTCCTAAGGCCTTGAGAGGGACTGTCAGCATCTGGCATGCTGACCCACTCAGATCATTCTGCTTGTTCATACTAGGTTGACATCAGAGTCAGATGATGATGTGATGATCTCAGAGAATCTCCTTTGTAGTTTATGGACGGCCCCAAGCTCATGACATGAGACATAGTTTAAGAATTGCTTGTTGGTTCTTGAAGGTACAGTGATTTTTCTTGCAGGGAGGTAAAGCAAAACCCTACACTGTCATGGAAGCAGTGGAAAAAAACTTTTTCTGAGGGCAAGCCTCAGTTTCTTAATTATTATATGGAGACGATAATAGTACTCCCATCATGAAGTTGCTGAGGTGAATAGGAGATAATTTACGCAATCTGTTTAATACTGTGCCTGACACATTGATAAGTGGCTTGCAATTAATATTCTAAGTCCAGTGTTCCATTCACATTACAGTATGCTGCCTTACAGCAAGAAGATTTGTTCTTTTATTGGTGTGACACTATATGAATTATCTGAAAAGTGTGAGAGAAAATGAGGGATGGGGACTGATGCTCTGTATCATGATATTTAATTGTGAGCGGACACACTCATGCTTCATGCGCAACAAACTGTGAAAGCTGAGAGCATGAACACAGCTCATTGTTGTAATCAAATACAACATACAACAAAGTTCTTATCTCCCAATCAATATTCATAATTGTTATTGTGTTGTAAGGTCATTACACATAAATGGTAAATGGTGTATACACACACATCTACTAACTATTATTACTCTCACCGTCAGGGCATGCTTTACTTTTCCAGTTGTTCTTCCTTTTTTGTTTTGTATTTCCAGTGTCACTGACCTTCATCCACACAAGGGATAAGTGTACAGGGAGAACGGAAGCCTGACTGGGGCCCTATGGTAAAAGGCTCAGGGGACATTTTAGAAGGGAGGTGATGATGGCAGCGCTTGAGGCCCCGAGTTTGGCACAGGGGCCTGGCAGTGAGAGGAAACGATGAGTCAGTAATCTGTCTTCTCAGTGATAGATGTGCAGGAGCCTCATTGAGCCCATCTCAGTCATGCCCTGCTCAGGGCAGCAGGAGTTTGGAGTTGGCTGTGGAAAAGATGCAGAACCTGTGCCTCCTGGGGCTGGTCCCACAGAAACCCCAGACAACTGAGGCAAGTCAGCCTTTCTGCCAAGCCTGACAGCCTTTACTGGTTGGCTTGACATTCCTCTGACTCAGAGTTTTGCAGAGATGGTCCACAGGCTAAATCCATCCCACTGCCAGTTTCTGTAAATAAAGTTTTAAGGGAACAAGCCACCACGCCCACATGATTTCCTATCGCCTCCGGCTGTTTCACGCTAAACAGCAGAGCTCCATAGTCATGATAGAGACCCTAGAATGGGCAAAATCTAACGTATTTACTATCTGGACCTTTACAGAAAAACTTTGCTGACAACTGCTCTAAATCAATGTAACACTTTCCGTCTCACAGATCAGTCTGGAGAGGCAGTGCAGGACGGGGTGGAGAGCGTGCAAACCTAAGTCAGATGGAGCAAAAGCTGCAGCTCTCTTGCTCTATGATGTTAGGTCCGCGTTTCCTGAAGTCTGATTTGGGAAGCATTTCACAAGATAGAGCATGAGAAATTAAAACTCCAAATTAGAAGATCTCCCTACCCTTGAGTGGCAATATGGCCATTTTCTGCCCGTGTTTCTCCAAAAGCCATGCTTCCTGCACAGCTGCTGTTTAGTGCTGTGAAACAGATAGGTTAGCTCATATGCAAGGACTTGACTATTTCCTTCCCATCACACTTTTATTCTGTTAATAAAATAGGCTGCTGCTATTGTTGTCTGAAATATTATTTTCAACATACTGTTGTTTGCCCTTTATGACTTGTTGATGTACCTGCCATTTACAACAGGCTCTTAAAAGTGAGTCACTGGGCTTCCCTGGTGGCGCAGTGGTTGAGAGTCCACCTGCCGATGCAGGGGACACAGGTTTGTGCCCCGGTCTGGGAAGATCCCACATGCCGTGGAGCAGCTAGGCCCGTGAGCCATGGCCGCTGAGCCTGCGTGTCCGGGGCCTGTGCTCCGCAACGGGAGAGGCCACAACAGTGAGAGGCCCGCGTACAGAAAAAAAAAAAAAAAAAAAGTGAGTCACTGATCTTAGCTGCTGCTGCTGCTGAAAAAGTTTTGAGCGTGAATTCTTCTAAACATTGCGCTAAGCAGTGTATCCTCATTTGGATCTAGTGTAAAGTCTGACACATATTAATAATTATTTGTTGAATGATGATAAAGCAGTAAATAGATATAGTTCCTGTCTTTATGGATTTCAAGATATAAGAGGGGAAGGTAGACATTAATACTATTATATATATAATGATCAGCTCTGAGGTAGGTGTTTATGGATAAGTAAGTTATTATGACCTGATTAACATCATGTACCAATAAGTGGCAAAACCAGGCTTTGATCCCAGGTCCAACCCTGCCCTCTTCATCTTTAAACTCTATTGCACCTCATAGATAAGTAATTGCTCAGAGATAACATGTTTGTGGTGAGTGAGTAATTTGAAGAATATGATGAGAGCACTTTCAGATAGGAATAAACTTTGTTTTGGCCTCTAGGTTGCAAAGTGTGCTGCCTCCCTGGGGTGATTGATCTGGGCATCAGAATATGCTCCAATATGAGTCCACATAGATCAGGGGTCCTCACCTGTATATTAAAGCAGCATTTCTGGGCTTCCCTGGTGGTGCAGTGGTTGAGGGTCTGCCTGCTGGTGTGGGGGACACGGGTTCAAGCCCTGGTTTGGGAAGATCCCACATGCCACGGAGCAACTAGGCCCATGAGCCACAACTACTGAGCCTGTGTGTCTGGAGCCTGCGCTCCACAACAAGAGAGGCTGCGATAGTGAGAGGCCCGTGCACCACCATGAAGAGTGGCCCCCGCTCGCCGCAACTAGAAAAAGCCCTCGCACAGAAACGAAGACCCAACACAGCCAAAAATTAAATAAATAAATAAAGCAAAATTTCTCATTGTGGACTCAGGCCACTCAGGTCACCTGGAATGCTTGATAAAAATGCAGCTTTTTGGGCTCATTCCAGAACTGCATCTGAATCTTTACACAGCCCTCCAAATAATTTTACGCACACTTAAGTTTGGGAACCACTATTTAAAAGGATGTACCAGGCAGTTCAGTCAAGATAGCATAAGCCATCTTAAGGATTTTGAGTGAGAAACCATTTAATAAAGGAGATTAGAAGGTTACACTCCTATTGAAAAGGCTAGGGAGCAGAGGTCAGTGTGGCTACTCCAGACTTTCAAGAAATCCTAAAGTGCAGAAATTACAGGTAAGCTGCTGTCCATTATCTCTCCTGGCTGTAGCTTCTAAGTGGATGGGTCTCAGGGAGACTGCTGGAAGACTCCAGCAAAACCCGCATCTGACATATACCACCTGCACGTGACTTCTATACCTACTGTCAGAGAAGACCGGCTCCACCTTCTCTCCCTTCTGAATCTCACATGAGGCTCTTGGATTCATGACTCAGTCTTACTAGAACTCTGCTGATAAGTGATTCTGAGCAATGTAGTTTCCAAGCTTTCAGCCTCTTTGGTACAGGGAAGAACATGGTATGGAAAATTAACAAGTAGTATCTGGCATTGAAGTTCTTTAAACTCAGGGCTCTATTAAATCAAACCAAAGAATTAGTTGAGAATTTAGTTTATGAAAAAGTCTCCAGGTGGTCTGCTAATAGTTAATTTGCAAAAAGAGTTACTAGCAATTTACCAAAACCAAACCGAAATAATAATACCAAGTAAAAGAAGTGTCTGGTTCTGATATATTACCTCTCCACTGCTTGGGGCAGATCACTTTTGTTCCTGGTCCAGATCCACTTCTGTCCTCATCTTTGGGCACCCTGACTGTGCCTTCCATCTTGTCCTTGTAAGTTTTCCTTTTCTAAACCATGCTAGTTCTACTCACCTTCCTTCTGGCTGATTCAGTCAGTTGGACATCTGACTGAAACTGGGACAAGTGTGCTCTCTCTCTTGGGAATTTGAAGGTAAAACAAATGGTTGACCCAATCAGATAGAATTGGGCTTGCACTTCAATGTCATTTTGAATTGTGGCTTGAATACCTGGCAACCCAGAGCCTTCTTAACCTGGAGTCATAGAGAAACAGAAAATATCATTAAGTGAAAGACATTGTCAACTATAAGTTTATGTCTCAGAGAGATACAAGCTGCCACTTACACTATGACATGATAGCTTTTCATCATTTAGAATTTTTATTTGATGCTTATTGGAAGAACTTTTCCCTATTTCTCACAAATAGGGAAATATAAGTAAAATAAATTGTTAAGATGTTCCTAAAACTTCATATTCAGAGTCCAGCTCTTTAAAATTAGCTTTTCTGGATTGTATCATCTGCTGTGCCATTGACAACATTGGTGATAGAGTGTGTCTTCAAAAAAAAAAACGATGCTCTACTGTGGCCTTCAAAATTTTACTCTAATGTAGTGGTACCATTCTCAGGTCTGCGTGCAAACTCATGGCCCCAACTGCATCAGATGTCACTGGAAGTTAAGAAATTTATGAGATATAACAGACCCACAGCTAACATCATACTTAATGGTGAAAAGCTGAAAGCATTCCCTTTAAGATCAGAAGCAAGACAAGGATTCCCACTCTCGCTACTTTTATTCAACATAGTTTTGGAAGTCCTAGCTACAGCAGTCAGAGAAGAAAAGGAAATAAAAGGAATCCAAATTGGAAAGAAAGAAGTAAAACTGTCACTGTTTGCAGAAAACATGATATTATACATAGAAAATCCTAAAGGTGCCACCAGAAACTACTAGAGCTCATCAATGAACCTGGTAAATTAGTAGGATCCAAAATTAATATACAGAAATCTGTTGCATTTCTATATACCAACAATGAAAGGGCAGAAGGAGAAATTAAGGAAACAATCCCATTTACCATTGCATCAGAAAGAATAAAATACCCAGGAATAAACCTACCTAAGGAGGCAAAAGACCTGTTCTCTGAAAACTATAAGATGCTGATGAAAAAAATTGAAGGCCACACAAATGGATGGAAAGATATACCATGTTCTTGGATTAGAAGAATTAATATTGTTAAAATGACTATACTACTCAAGGCAATCTATAGATTCAGTGCAATCCCTCTCAAATTACCAATGGCATTTTTCATGGGACTAGAACAAAATTTTTAAAAATTTGTATGGAAACACAAAAGACCCTGAATAGCCAAAATAATCTTGACAAAGAAGAATGGAGCTGGAGGAATAAGGCTCTCTGACTTCAGACTATACTACAAAGCTACAGTAATCAAAATAGTATGGTACTGGCACAAAAACAGACACCTTGATGAACAAAACAGGACAGAAAGCTCAGAAGTAAACCCACGCACTTATGGTCAATTAATCTATGATGAAGGAGACAAGAATATACAATGGAGAAAAGACAATCTCTTCAATAAACAGTGCTGGGAAAACTGGACAGCTACATGTAAAAGAATGAAATTAGAACATTCTCTAACACTGTATAAAAAATAAACTCAAAATGGATTAAAGACCTAAATGTAAGACCAGACACTGTAAAACTCCTAGAGGAAACATAGGCAGAACACTCTTTGACGTAAATCACAGCAATATTTTTTGGATCCATCTCCTAGAGTAATGGAAATGAAAACAAAAATAAACAAATGGGACCTAATTAAACTTAAAAGCTTTTGCACAGCAAAGGGAACCATAAATTAAATGAAAAGACAACCTACAGAATGGGAGAAAAAGACAACCTACAGAATGGGAGAAAATATTTGCAAATGATGCGACCAACAAGGGGGTAAATTCCAAAATATACAAGCAGCTTATGTATCTCAATATCAAAAAAACAACTCAATCAAAAAATGAGCAGAAGACCTAAATAGGCCAATTCTACAAAGACATGCAGATGACCAGTAGGCACATGAAAAATGTTCAACATTGTTAATTATTAGAGAAATACAAATCAAAACTACAATGAGGTATCACCTCACACTAGTCAGAATGGCCATCATCAGCAAGTCTACAAATAATAAATGCTGGAGAGGGTGTGGAGAAAAGGGAACACTCCTACACTGTTGGTGAGAAAGTAAATTTGTATAGCCACTATGGAGAACAGTATGGAGGTTCCTTAAAAAACTAAAAATAGAGTTACCATATGATCCAGAAATCCCACTCCTGGATATATATCTGGACAAAGCTCTAACTCATAAAGATACATGCATCCCTATGTTCATAGCAGCACTCTTCACAATAGCCAAGGCAAGGAAGCAACCTAAAGGTCCATCAACAGCTGAATGGATAAAGAAGACATGGTGCGTATATATATATATATATAATGGAATATTATTCAGCCATAAAAAACAATGAAATAATGCCATTTGCAGCCACATGGATGGGCCTACAGATGATCATACTAAGTGAAGTAAGTCAGTCAGAAAAAGACAAATATCACATGATATCACTTATGTGTGGAATCTAAAAAAAAATTGATATAAATGAACTTATTTCCAAAACAAATAGACTCACAGACATAGAAAACAAACTTATGGTTACTAAAGGGGAAAGGAGAGGGAGGGATAAATGTGGAATTTGGGATTAACAGATACTGACTACTATATGTAAAATAGATAAACAACAAGGACCTACTGTATATAGGTCCACAGAGAACTATACTCGATATCTTATAATAGCCTATAATGGAAAATAATCTGAAAAAGAATAGATATATATGTATAATTGAATCACTTTACTGTATACCAGAAACATTGTAAATCAAATATACTTCAATAAAAAATAATTTTTTAAAAAGAAATTTATGTGATATAGAGATGTTAAGTCTGGGAAAATGTGAATTCTGGAATCTATTAAATATGGTTTGTCTTGGAGAAGAAGGTGAGTTTCAGAGGAGTGGGAGAACCAAAGGTATGGAGCTTGGTGGATGTGAAACACATAAGACTGCAGGAAGAGAGACTGAAGTCTTCACAATTCTGAAAAGGACTGCCTGTACTCCCCTAAGTTGTGGTCCATATGAAGCTACTGCAACCTTAAGATAAGTTTCTCTTAAACTTAAAAAAAAATTGGGCTCTTTTTTCCTCCTATAATTAAACAATCCATGACTAAGGTATCCTGAAGAAGTTCATGCCTAGTGGAGAATATGAACATGTAAACAGAGACAATTACAACGGTGCATGGTTTGTGCTATGAAGAAGATTATGTATGAAGTCCTGTGGGAGACCACAGGGTGAGTGGATTTGTATTCACCTTCCCGTCATTTCTGAGCTGGGGACCAGCTTCATTCAAATAGCTTGCAAATGATGCTCATTATGATGCAGAGTGTGCAGAAGTGAACTGATAGTGTTCCACTGTAGAATTCTAAACAAGCTGTCAACTAAGGCATATGCTGGTTGGTCATTGCTGTTTTGGGAACTCAGCCCAGGCTCCTTTTTTGTGATTGTATTATTGTTTTGCAAGGTCCTACATTTTTCTGGCCATACCCAATCTTTTTCTTTTTCTTTTCATACCCAATCTCTTTGTATGTTTCGCTCTCCTGCTGGAGCTCACCCTCCACCTTGTCAAGATCTTTCTTCGCTGTGTTAAACAAAGCTGTGCACTTTCCATCCTTCTGTCTTTGTTGCTGCCTTCCACGTATTCTCTCTCTGTGCAGTTCAAAATCACCTTTTTAGTCCCAGTTCAGTTCCTCCTCTTTCAAGAAGCTTTCCCTGATTATACCAGTCCAACCCATAGCTTCCTTCTCTTAACAATTCTTATATCCAAACTATGCTTAGTTGTTTTAATGTGACGTGTTATTTCCCTCAACTAGGTTGTCCATTCTTGGAGCTTGGGGACTATATTTTAATACTTTTGTTCAGCAACTATATACTGAGTTATGTGTTTAAGTGCTAGATAGTGAGCTCAGAGATGTGAAATAAACATGGTCTAGAAGATGAGAAAAAGATATTTTATTAAACACGTACAGGTAAAAAATGGTAGAAGTGGAGGCAGTATTAAGAAAAATAGGGATCAAGATCTGTGGGGGATTAGAAGAGGAAGAGCTGCCTTCCAGTTGGGAATATGAGAGGAAGATTTTCTGATGTGGCAGTGATTGTATTGGTCCTTGAAAGATGGGTAGGATGTGGACAGACGGAGAATGCAGTGGAGGTGGGAATTCCAATGCACCTCAGAGTTGATACATGCAGTGACCATTTGCTTAGGGCTGGTGTTGATAAACTTTTTCTGCAAAGGTCTAGATAGTTAAGTATTTTGGGCTTCCCAGACCGTATGGTCTCTGTGTCAACTACTCAGTTCTCAATCCATTGTAGTATGGATGCAACCATAGGTAATATGTAAATGAGTAGACATGGCTGTGTTATAATAAAATTTTAGTTACAGGCAGTGGTATAACTGATTCACTTTGTTATAAAGTGGAAACTAATACACCATTGTGAAGCACTTATACTCCAATAAAGTTGTAAAAAAAAAAAAAAAGAAAGGTTTATAGACAAGAGTCCCGCCAGGGACTTGCCCTGGACCATACGTATGTGTGACAGGGACCCAGTGGTTGCTCACTGGTCCCTGCTGATGACCCGGCCCTGCCCTCGGCCGGCAGGCCCGGACATCTGGCTCCAGCCCAGCATCTGACCAGGGCCCCCGGTGCCTGGCCTCCTGAAGGTGATGCTGGCTACACTGGGGGAACCGCATGTTGTCATTTCCTTTTTTCTCAATTTTGTGTCTTAAAGTCTCAGGTACAGGCAGGCCCCAAGTGGCCAATTCTCCCTCAGCTGATCAGCGACAGGGACAAAGGTCACCCAGGAGAGCAGGTCCCTCCTGTTGTCTGGGGCCCCCAGAGACAAGCAGGCCCCCAGGCGCTGGGTCTCCCTGTGGTGACCCCTCTCTCGGAACATAGATTAACCCGGGCAGGTGACACGGCATGGGGTCCAGCGGGCCAGTCCCCTGCCTCCATGCAGGGCTGCACCTGAACAGACTGCACCGTCGGCCGCGTCCTCGCAAGCGCCGCACACGACCCCCCGCACCCAACCCCATGCAGCCTGGGGAGCCCGCCCTCCACCTGGCTCTGGCATGGGACCCCTGCCTGCTCCTCACGGGCCAGCTCAGGCCCTCGTGGCCCACCAGCGGGCACCCCACCTCTCCCCACCACGCCCACCCCTTCTCTGGTCTCTCCCACCAGACTGAGGCCCTTACCAAACACCACATACAAAAATTAACTTAAAATGGATCAAAGACCTAATACTATAAGACTCTTAGGAAAAAGCATAGGGCAAAAGCTGCCTGACACTGGGTTTGGCATTGATTTCTTGGATAAGACACCAAAGGTACAGGCAACAAAAGAAAAAACAAACTGGATTTCATGAAAATTTTAAACTTTTGTGTACCAAAAGACAGTATCAGCAGGTAAAAAGGCAATGCATGGAATGGAAGAAAACATCTGCAAATTGTATACCTAATGAGGGATTAATACCTAGAATATAGAGAAAACTCCTAAAATTCAACAAAAAACCCAACCTGATTCAAAACTGGGCAAAGGACTTGAATGGACATTTATGCAATGAAGATACATGAATAGCCAATAAGAACATGAAAAGATGTTCATCACTAATTACTAGAGAAATGCAAACAAAACCACACTAAGATACCACCTCACACCTATAAGGATAGCTACTATTGAAAAAATCCCAGAAAACAGTGAATACTGACGAGACATGAAGAAATTGGAACACTTGCGCCCTGTTGGTGGGAAGGTAAAATGGTGCAGCTACTATAGAAAACAGTATGGAGGTTTCTCACAAAAATAAAAACAGATCTACCACATGATCCAGTAATTCCACCTCTGGGTACATACCCAAAAGAATTGAAAGCAGGGTCTCAAAGCAATTTTTGTATACCCATGTTCATAACAGCATTATCCACAATAGCTAAGAAGCAGAAGCAACTCAAGTGTCCACTGACAGACAAATGAACAAACAAAATGTGATAAAAACATACAAGGGAATGTTATTCAGCCTTAAAAAGGAAGGAAATTCTGACACCTGCCACAACATGCATGAGCCTTGGGGACATTATGCTCAGTGAAACAGGCCCGGCGCAAAAGGACAAATACCGTAGGATTCTAATTACGTAAGGTCCTTAGAGCAGTCAAGTTCATAGGGACAGAAAGTAGATGGTGCCAGGGGCTGGGGAGCTGTTGCTCAATAGGGTCAGAGTCTCAGTTTGGGAAGATGAAAAGGTTCTGGGGATGATGGTGGTCGTGGTCGCACAACAATGTGAATGTACTTAATGCCACTAAACTGTACCATTTAAATATAGGAAAAAAAAAAAAAAATAACAGGCAGTGGTCCAGAGCATACAATGCATGCTGTAGTTTGCCAACCCTTTGTTTAGGGTGTTACATGATTGAATATGTAATGGAATGTATAACAACCTCATCAATGCTCAAAATTAATAAAAACTAGAAATAATTTACTGAAATGCTGACAGTAGTTGTCTTTGATTACGGAGAACAAATAACATTTTGTTCTTCTGTCTACTTTTTGATTTTTCCAGACATTTTATGAGGACCGTGAATTAATTTTTAGTGAGAACATGCAAACTTTATTTACAGAATTAAAGTATAGACATTGGGCAGTATACATAACCTAGACCTTGGCACATAGATGTTCAGGGCATACTTGAGCTTGGCTGATCAGTACCATTTCTGCAAGTATTACCCCTACTGCTAAAGAAACTGTTGTCCTTGGAATGCCAGCTTAGATACGACAGACAAGCTTGGATCAAAACCAGGCTGTTTCTTCTGCTGCCCTCTGTCATCAGCTCCACAGAGCGATTATGTTGTTCAAGAAACATTATAGCAAAAGGCTGCCTAGGCGGAAGCTAAATTGATTTTGATTCCACCCTTAACCCTCTTTTTTGTGGTCTCTAAAGGGAGCCCAGGGTTTTTAAAGCACTCTGTGTGACATGCTGCCAAGTCAGATAGGAGATGGAATAATTGTAGACTTAGCCTTCACCTCAGATCACAGCAATGTCAATGAACTATGGTCAAAAAACAACAGCTGTCTGATTATAAGTGAGCTTAGGAAGCAGACATTAGGCTTTAAATTCTAAGGTGGAAGTGCTGCTAATGATGAGAACTATGACTTCTTAAATACCTTCACTGTGCTTTACTTTGCATGTTTCCTTGACTTTCAAAACAACGTTTCAAGATAGGTATGACTATCCCCATTTTACAGGTAGGGAAATTGAGGTTCAGAGACTTATAGTGATTTGCTCAAGGTTATAACTTTATGTATGTGGTAAAGTCAAGATATGAACCCAGATCTGCCTGATTGCAAAGGCTGCTCTTTCTACTTTACTGCTTTGCTTCCTCTTAGCCCTACTTTTTCTCCCATACTGCAAGAGACGCATACCCACAGTTGAATCTCAAAGTGGCCTTGACATGCTAGAGCAGTCTTCTCTAAAGTCTCCCTGCCTAGGGAAGAGAGCATATGATAAGCTAAATAACTATAGATAGCACATGACAAATCACATAGGTTTGGAGGGCAGGATTCAAAGGCATTTGATTGAGCTTAATTAAATTTAGGCTGCGGGCAACAGAAATAAATTCTTTAGGAGAAAATGATAGAATACCTCTCATGTTTTTTTTTTAAACCAATGGTACTGCCAGTTTTCAGACAATAGTATCAAGGCCCCATAAAGAATGATAATGGCTAAAGAAAATTTTATGAGTTGAAGAAAACCTTGAGGTGTGCTTTGTAATAAGATTGTCTTAGTTTAGGTTCAAACTTTTCCAGTTACTATGTGTATGTGTGTATTAGGGTTCTCCAGAGGAACATAACCATTAGGATATATATATATATGTATATACATGTACATGAGAGACAAGGAGAGAAAGAGAGAGAGTCTCTAAGGAATTGGGTTATATGATTGTGGGGCATGGCAAGTCTGAATTCTACTGGGCAGGCCAGCAGGCTGGAGACCCAGGGAAGAGTTGATATTGCAGCCCAAGTCTGCAGGCAGTCTGGAGGCAGAATTCTATCTTCCTTCAGGGATCTCAGTCTATTTTCTCTTAATACCTTCAGTTGATTAGATGAGCCCTCCCTCCATTGTGGTGAATTTATCTGCTTGACTCAAACTCTACTGATTTAAATGTTAATATCATCTAAAAAATACCTTCACAGCAACACCTAGACTGATGTTTGACCAGATATCTGGGCACTATAGCATAGCCAAGTTGACACGTAAAACTAATCATCACACTATATAAACATCCACAAGAATTTAAGCACTCAAATCTTGTATCCTCACCTGCTGAATGGGAATAATCGTATCTGCAATGTAAGGATTGCTGTGAGGCTTGAATGCACGAATGCATACACATTTCAGAGTGCTAGCACCTTGTAAGTGCTCAGCAGATTGTAGCTAACATTATTATTGTTATTAATATTATTATTTTATCTTTTTGCCACCCTTTTTCAAATTTGGAAGCAACAAGAGTTTTTCTCTAACATCAGGCTGGATTAAACTTCTGCGTTTAGAAGTCCTAAGAATTTGTATGTGATCTGTAAATGCTCTGCTCCTAGAGTATCTCCACAGCTTGGGTTTCTCTTTCTACCTGAAGCCTTCTATTTTATTTTCCTGGATGGCCTGTAATTTATTCTGTTATTTATTAGTGTGTACCCAGGATCCCCTGCTCTGAACCAAAGATTTCTTTTCTTTTTTATTGATATATAATTGACCTACAATATTATATTAGCTTCAGGGGTATGACAGAGTGACTTGTTATTTTTGTACATTATGAAATGATCATCGTGATAAGTCTAGTTATCATCCATCATCCTACAACAGTATTACAATCTTATTGACTGTATTCCCTAGGCTGTATATTACCCTCCCGTGGTGACTTATGTATTTTGTAACTGAGCTTTGTACCTCTTAATCCCCTTCCCCTATTTTTCCCATTTCCCATCCTCCTCCCCTCGGGCAACAACCAGTTTGTACTCTGTATCAGTGAGTTTGTTTCTGTTTTATGTTTGTTCATTTGTTTTGTTTTTCAGATTCCAAATATAAGTGAAATATGGTATTTGTCTTTCTCTGTTCGACTTATTTCACTTGTAATAATACTCTCTGGGTCCATCCATGTTGTTGCAAATGGCAAGATGTGATTCTTTTTATGACTAATATTCCATTGTGTGTGTGTGTATATATATATATATATATATATATATACCACATCTTCTTTATCCATTCATCTATTGATGGACACTTAGGTTGCTTCTGTATCTTGGTTACTGTAAATAATGTTGCAATGAACATAGGGGTGCATATATCTTTTCAAATAAGGTTTTGTTTTCTTCACATAAGTACCCAAAAGTGTAATTGCTGGATTGTATGGTAGTTCTATTCTTAATTTTTTGAGGAAACTTCACACTGTTTTCTACAGTGGCTGCACCAATTTATATTCCCACCAACAGTGCAGAAGTGTTCACTTCTCTCCACACCCTCGCCAACACTTGTTATTTCTTGTCTTTTTTATAATAGCCATTCTGACAGGTGTGAGGTGATGTATCATTGTGGTTTTGATTTGCATTTCCCTGATGATTAGTGCTGTTGAGCAGCTTTTCATGTGCCTGTTGGCCATCTGTATGTCTTCTTTGGAAAAATGTCTATTCAGGTCCTCTGCCCATTTTTTAATTGGACTGTTTTTTTATATTGAGTTGTATGAATTCTTTACATTTTAGCTAATATTTTTTCAGTGAGATTACAAATTTTTCTCATTAAAATCTTAAGAAACATGGAGAATTTTATGCATTGCTCATATCCCTTAAAATGCCCTCTTTCTATTGTGAGGAGACATTGAAAATTACCATTTATTAAATCTGAAATAAACAGAGCCCAGAGAGGTCAAGGGTGGAATGATTGGCTCTAGGTCAAACCACAAGTCAAGCAGAAATAGTTCAGGGTTTTCAGCCTCTGTAGGGCACTTCCCATTAGACTGTCATCATTTATCATGTTCCGTTTTCTTACAGATGGAGCTGTTTCCTCAGGGTATTTTCCAAGAAATTCACACATAAATTCCAGTAGTGAAGTGAGGCTCCTTTCACTAATATCTGAAATGTCAAAGCAGTTGGAATGTTCAGAAGGTCAAACATTCTCAAAGTTGAGAGTGATTTTGGTTTCTGTGCTTTAATTAAAAGGATATGTTGTTAATGTTACCAACCCTACCGAGAATGTCTCCAACAAGGGTCCTTCTGCCTGCTGTCAGTTGAATGAGACCGAGTTTGGTTCGGAGCAAAGGAAAGTTTTATTCTTTGATCAAAGAGTGGAGAGATGGAGCTCACAGACTAGGGTGCATGCTCTCCCTGAAAGGCCGTGGTCAGGGCTGCTTTACTGGGTTCTTGTCAGCGGGGATGGGGCAGAGTAGAGCCGCTCACGCTCCAGATCACAGCGCAGGCGTAGCGTCTCTGCACCGCCATCTTTAATTGCAGTGTCGTGGGCCGTGCTTCGGTACACGGTCCAAGCTGAGGCGTAAACTGAGGTGTTTGTTGGGTGCAGCTGTTTCGCACTAGGAACGCCGGTCTGAAGTGCCGGGAGCAAGGCCTCTGCAAGCCACACCCTGTGAACGAGTGAAACTAGACCAAGCATCAAGGAAAAAAAAAGGTTAGACTTTATTTTGTTACCCAGATTCTATTTTTATTTCCTGGGAATTGTTAATGGGCTCTGTCAGTGGCATTAAGGGACCAGTTAACTGACTTGTTGTGATGAGGAAGAAGATTATAGTGGTTTAAAGGGTGGGCTGTGGGGCTTCCCTGGTGGCGCATTGGTTGAGAGTCAGCCTGCCGATGTGGGGGACGCGGGTTCGTGCCCCAGTCCGGGAGGGTCCCACGTGCCGCGGAGCGGCTGGGCCCGTGAGCCATGGCCGCTGAGCCTGCGCGTCCGGAGCCTGTGCTCCACAACGGGAGAGGCCGCGGCAGTGAGAGGCCCGCGTACCGCAAAAAAAAAAAAAAAAAAAAGTGTGGGCTGTGGAGCCAGAGTGCTGAGGTTCAAATCCTGGCTGTGTGACTTTTCAGCTGTGCCGTCT